>NC_042623.1:100805931-101171374 GCF_901001135.1 Rhinatrema bivittatum
CTGGAGAACTGTTTCCCCACTTTGGGATTGTGAATACCAAGCACCCCAAGACTGGGAAGGTGGCCCCCATGAAAAGGGGGGCTTTGCATACGCAAGGCCTCAGTTTAAAATATTAAATTGTATTTGATATTATTGAAATCCATTTTATGGTTGTACTATAGCTTCCTAATATCCTGAGGAAACAATACTTGTGTATGTTTAGTAGTTGTTTATACAGTTCAAAAACTAAGTAATGCCCTTATCATTTCTGTGTAACTCTGAAGTGCAAAAGCAAATCCACAGGAATAAATTTCAAGTGACAGATTCAAATATCTCCTGACCATCCTAAATAGCTTTATTACAGCATGAGAAAAACTGCTGCTGGCTTTATAGTACCTTATATTTGGTCATTTACCAAATACAGGAATTTTGTAGAACAGAGGTATTATGGGCCTATTTACAAAGCTGTGATAATGTGTTAATATACGTTCAGTGATGAAATAAGCACATAACATGCATTAAAAAATGCATTGTCAAATGATATCCATAATGTGCATTTCCGCATTACCACTTGTGGTAAAAATCTGGTCCAACATGTGTAAAAATTCATGTGTTGCAAATGGATTAATGTGGATTATGATAAACATTGCAATCTGTACTTAGCTATAGTATTTGCAATTTAATGTTTATTACATTTTTTACAATAATTAACAAGAGTTTCAGGATTTTTACATCATACTTTACACATATTTATCCATCCTAAATCTCAAGAAAAACATATAACTTTGAACATTATACCTATAGGATATCGATGCACACTCCTGTAATTATTTAAATAAGACACAATGAAAAAGAACAGAAACAATTTCCACGAAATCCAAATGTATCAAAGAAAAAGGAAATGTTATATTCAATAACTCTCTTGTTGCAATGCCACTTCCCAAAATAATTCTTCAATTTAGATATTTGGCCGCATTGCAACAAGAGAGTTATTGAATATAACATTTCCTTTTTCTTTGATTATTTAAATAAGGCCATTAAGGAATGTAAAGGGGAGATCCAAGAAATTATAAAGGAGCATATAATCAAAATCTAAATTATAGGAAATCACAAAGGAGAGGTGCACATATTCGTTACTGCCCAAACTCTTTAGGGTTCAGCTCTCTCAGTTCCATAATTATCTATAAAGGAGCGCAAATGTACAGGATCATAATACCCATATCTGTTGTTATTAATATACATTAGACATTTACAAGGGTATCTAATTGTTATTTTTGCCCCCAGTTGCCTAGCTTCTTGGCACATCTGTAGCATTTGTTTTCTACGAAGTTGCGTGCTTCTTGCAATGTCCGGGTAGATTCTAATTTTTTCAGCAAAAAACTGTTTTTCCCTATTACGGAAAAAACATTTTAAAACTGAATCTCGATCCCCAGAAAAGACAAAGGTACACAATACAGTTCCAAGAAACTCTGGCTGTTCCACTGTAGAGGATTCAAGAAATCTAGTCAAATTGACCCCTATATTCATAGAGGGATTCTGTTCCTGCTGAGGTGATTCAGTTGTTTTCTTTATAAAATAGATACTTGAAATAGGTGGTATAGCCTCACTTGGAAATAAAAGAACTTCCATCAAATATTTTTTAAACTGATCTCGTAATGATACATATTTTATAGAGGGAAAATTTAGTATCCTAAGATTTAAATATCTTTGAGAATTTTCTAAGTCTTCCAACTTTCTCAAAGTACTTGCCTCACTTTGTATTAACTTTACTTGGACTTCTTGAATTTTAATTACATTCTCTTCAATTTCTTTAACTTTCTTCTCATGAGTATCCAAGACAGGTTTAATTTCACTATCTTTTTGTTGTAAATTTGTTACAGCCACTGTCAGGGTTGAAATTGCCTTCTCCAAAGCAACTAGGGCATTCCAAACAATGTCTAATGTGATTACTTGTGGTCTTGATAATTTGAAGCTGAGATCAGGGCTTACCTCCTGACTCTGGTGGACCTCCGAAATTCTTAGAATTTCCTCCACCG
Source organism: Rhinatrema bivittatum (assembly GCF_901001135.1). Lineage (NCBI taxonomy): Eukaryota > Metazoa > Chordata > Amphibia > Gymnophiona > Rhinatrematidae > Rhinatrema > Rhinatrema bivittatum. The sequence continues at coordinate 100,807,947 of NC_042623.1, forward strand.
GTTCCTCTCCCCCACCGATGGCCATCACAGCGGTGCTCTCGTCCACCACCGTCTGCGCGGCGGATCCCCGCTGTTCAATCCGCTCTCCTCGAGCGTCTACACGCACCACTGCTCCAACGGCTCCAGACCCGGAAACAGCCGCTTCCGCCTGCACTTCTGCCAGCCCCGTCGGCCGCATAGTTCAGGCCTGTTCTGAGGTCGCTCCGTGGGTAGGGAGAGAGGGAGTATCGGGTGCCCCAGGACTAAGCGATGTTGATATGTCCAACGGCGTCTGGGTGTGCTCCCCACCCAGCGCCTCCGCAGACCTCCTCTCTGGGGTCGAAGTGGATGCCGCGCCGAAGAAGCCCTCGATCGTCGGTTGAAGGGGACTTGGTAAGGCAGTGGCTGCGGGTATCAGCCTTACCTTCCCCTTTCTCTTTGTGTGAGACATTCTGTTACAGGAACGAATAATTAATCCAAATCAAGGAGCTCCTCTTAGCACGTCCTCTCCTTAAGACACCATCTTGGATCTTAGCTGTAGTATTTAACTAGCCCTGAGATCATTGGTAGTCTAGCATGCCTGCCAGTACTCTCTGCCCCCCCCCCTTCATTAATGCTTAAAGAGGCATGAAACTCCAATTTACAACCCCCTCCCCTGCCATAAAAACAACTCCCACCCAACCAAATTCCCTTTCTGAGAATGAACTCTCTTTGGGCCCCCCCACCAAGTATCCCCTTCCAGCAATTGTAAATATATGCATCCCCCCCCCCCCCCCCCGCGATCCATAACTCCACCTGCTCAACCAAAATGGAAAAAATGATTTCCTGCATTGCACACCCTCCCTCCATACCTCCTGCCTCCAGGTCCTTCCTCCTTACCCAGGAGCCTCTGGATGGAGATCTGGCAGGAACAAGCCCAGTTACTCCTGCCCTGGCAATATCATAATCCAAAATGGTACCGACTGACTTGGGGCTCCCTTTTACCCTTTACATGCTTCAGGTCAGCTGGTGCCATTTTGGATTACAATTCCAGTAGGACAGGAACCATTGAAGATCACTTTTGCAGCAAATGGGGAGGATCCAAGGTGGGAAAGAGTTAGAGAGTAGCAGTGCAGGGGGGCGGTCATTATTGTTTTCATTTTGGTGGGGCAGAGCTGTGAACTAGGTGGCAGGACTTGCAAATTTTCTTTTGTTGTGAGGGATGCCGGGGAGAAGAACTCCACAGGGGGTTCATTTTTTTGGGAGTGGGAGTTGCTGCAGGAGGGATTGTTTCTGTGACAGGGAAGGGGCATTTTGTAAGTCCCTTTAAACATTAACAGAGATATGATGGGAGAGGAGGACATTAATGCTGCTGGTAATGTGGGGAAGCATCCCTACCACAATATTTACTCAAATGAGTTACTCATAGCAATGTAGTGAATGCTGTGGTAAGTAATCCACATTAAAATTGACACAATCATTGATTTTAACACCAATTAATAAATAAGCTTGTTGGTTCTTAATCTTCATAGAAAAGATGCATATTTCATCATAAATCTTCATTTCAGGAAGAAAGATCTTTTAGAATGAAAAATTCAGATTTGTAAACAAATGCTGAAAAATATTTCTGCAGTGTTTAAGTATTTCCCAAAATAGAATTAGACATTATAATAAAAAAATAGAAATAAATTTGTCATTGTGAAACAACCAGTACATATTATTGACATTTGCAAAGTTTATACCTTAAAGGTCTGCCTTTCCTTTACTAAATAAATGGAATTCACACACAAATCTATTAATTAACTACAGAATATATCACAGCACTACACATTTTTGGAGAGTCAATGGAGTGAGGGTGGCAATGCACTTGTGAGATCGACTTTTCTGGGCTGCTTTCATTTAAAGAAGCAGATCATCATACCAAAGGAAGCCTATATGAAACTAAAGGAAACATAAAACTGACCAGTTATACCAGAAGGGCCTCTATTAGGAAAAATTCAAAGATGTGCAGAAGAATTATGCCTAGGAGTGCATCTCTGTAGGACACAACAGCATGCTCCTCATGCATGAGAAAAAAGCCATTGGCCATATATTCTCCCATTTCCATAATTTGAGAATTTTTCAGATTTGAATCTATAGTACATATTCTGTGGTTTGCCTTTCTTTCATATGTAAAGGGGTATCCATTTCTGTCCCTTACTAGCCTGTTGCCTGTTTCCAGTATGGCAGTAGTGCTCTCAGCTGGTCTGAGTACACTCAATATGTGAAACAGATTTTAACCAGACCTTGCCCCTAATGTAATGTTAGAGTAGTAGTTTAGAAAGTAGTTTAGGGACGTGGACACGCCCCATTGAGAGGAGTCACTAAAGTTAGTAAAAACTCTGCACCCATGTGATGCAGGAGGGGAGCAGAGTAGAGAAAGGAGAGCATGAAAGATTCCAGCTCTTGGAGTCCACCGTGCCTGCCTTTTCACACAGGGGCTCTGAGTCCCTCCACAGGGAAGGCCTGGAGAAAGGAGATTCTGGCAGAGAAGGAATTTCTGGAGAAATGTGACAGTCTGGACCAGAGAAGGTGCCTAGTGCCAAAATCAGAGGTAATCAGATCTTACTGGGCAGAACAGAGTGGGATGAGAGATTAAGAAAAATACTTCCATTGTCCCAGAAGAGAGATCTGGAAAAAGTAAGGAGTGGTTCGCAGTGGGGAGTTTAAAGGAAAAAGAATCTTCCCTGTCTTTTGGGGAAAAGCATCTTGAGAGAACTCCTTATTAAATACTTTTCAGCTAGAACAGTACTTCCTAAACTGTGGGTCAAGACCTCAATTGGCAGTATTCTTCAGATGCAAGAAGCAGCAACATTAGTAGTGGAAGGCAGAGTGGAACCTGTGAGCCAGCATGCACTCACAGACCCTGCAGTGGTCCCTCACTTGCATGAGTTGCTGTGGCGCGCACTAATCGGAAAAACGAATTTTTGCGAAAAAACGGGAAAATCCTGATTTTTTTCGGGCTCCCTGAAACATGCCGAATTGGACAATTTCGTTGCAATTTTGCAATTCGGCAAAAACGAATGCACATCTCTAATGCCCATGCCCTGCCCTCAACTCTGCCCCTTTTCTGTCCTTTTTTGTTACTTGCGCATGCATATATTGGCACGTAAATAAGCATCGCTTTATGATGTGGTGGGAGTTTGCATTGCCAAGGACCCAGCTTTCTTTTTATTACATATCTCGACACCATCTCATACTCGCATGTATATCTTATTCATCAAATACTTATGGCAGCCAGGGCCGAGATAGCCTATAAGTGGAAGATAGCAAGTGCACCCCTGCTAAGCCATGTACAAAAGCGATTGATAAAGGTGTGTTACTTGAATAAGTTGACTGCAGTGCGGCACAATCAATTGTCCAAATTCGATGCTCAATGGCAACTATGGATATCATGGCAACAACATCAGCTAGCTAATTAGCAGTACTGGATGTTACTTAGGTAATTTAGTCAGGGGGGAGGGAGAGGGCTGAGGGGAAGGGTTAGGAGGCCTGGGAAATAATGACAAAAACACTTGTAAGGAACAGAATTGTATAGTTCATTGTTTGTTGTAATAGTTTACAGTGGACACCTGCAGTTTTGGATGTCAGCAATTTTATTTTTACTAGATTTCTGTATGTGATCATTCTTTTCTGCGCTGCGTCGCAGTTGCTTACTACAAAGAAACCACTGTTTTGTATTATTGTCCTTTTACCTTAAAATTATAAATAAAATAAAATAAGCATCGCTTACACATGGCCCACATATCAAGTATATGGGCTTTTTAGCTCTAGCAACGCTTTAAAATAGTCCTTAGTTTGTTCTAAAGCAATCCAATATTCCAGCTGAGAAATGCTATTAGTGGGTTTTTCTGAGTGTTTAAAATTATTATTTTAAAAATTCATTAGTGCATGTCATGGATGTAAACTTTTTCTCTGCTTTTCTATATATAAATGTATTTTTCCCTTGGAGAGTTCAGTAATTTCTTTGTTCTTTGGAGCTTCTAGTTCAATTATAACTGGCATCCAAAGGGCTCTGGTGCCAAAACCATTCATTCACAGCCACTCAGGCTTTATTTCAATTTTTTATCTACCACTCAATCCAGCCTAGTTGTTCTAACAACAGTCCACGTTCAGCACCTGTGGGGCCAATAAGGAGGAGGCAGAGATGGAGGGATGTAGTGGGAAGCCAATTGCTAATTGTCCAGACCACCTTTGATATGAGAGGAGTTAGCACCCGAGAACTGCATGGGCCCAAGCTGCTTGAGGAGTCTTTGCCATATGGAGAAAAGTCAGCTCTAGCCAGCGTTGGTGGCAACAGGACACTCATCATGGAGGATTGGCCAGGAGAGAGAAAATATGTGATTTAGAACATAGCATGTGGGAGAGAGAGAATGTTTGAGTGTTTGTGTTTGCATGTGTGTCTGATCGTACGTGGGAGAAAGAGCGCATGTGTTTGTGTGTGTGTGTTGGAAAGTGTGCGTATGTAAGAGAGAGTGAAGAGAAAGTTTGTGTGTACCCTCCCCTACCCTAATTAATTTATGACAATCTCAAAATGACTGGAAATCAAATATTCCCAGGTATTGGCAGTAGCTTTTATTATTGGGTGCTATGTGATGTGCCTTTTGAAATATTTTATTGGTGTTTGAAACATTTTTAAAAATTTGTGTAGGAGTTTTTAATTATTGGATGTTATTTGTCAGCTTTTTTGAAATATTTATTTTTTGTATTGGAATGGTTTACTATGATTGATGTTCTATATTTCTTAATTTTGTTGTTTGAGATTTTATGAGGCATAGTAATGTTTCTGTTTTCCATTGTTGCACATCATAAAGAGCATGGCTTGTTGCAGTTTCCAGTTCAGTTTTTGTCTGCATGTTTCTATTTTTACTTTTCTGTAATTAGTAAGGTTCTGAGTGTGTAATTAAGGTGAAGTATTCTGCTAACTAGTGTGTAGTTTCAGTGTAGGGATCTATAGCAGCCCTGACCTATTCTGTTTTTCTAATAGGAGATGTATTGGCAAGGAGGGGTAGGGAATGAGAATCAGTTTTCTCTGCTCCTTATTATAATTTGTTTTTTATATGAGGAAAAACATATCTCTTTCAATCATATTTTTACATAACTCTTGACTAGTTTAACTAAAAAATGTCTCAATTAAAATTAATATTCAAGAGTTATGTGAAAGGAATCTGGTGGATCGAAGTGCCAACCCACTTGTGGTACTCAAGGACTGGAGTTTACTAACCCCAATTTAAAAACAATTTTATCGCTTGTAAAAATGTACAGACAACAATAGGCACTGCATATGCACTGTGATTCCTACATGCATATGCAGTCCATCATAGCAAAGCATGACAAAAGATTTTATAACAGTAACTGAGTCTCCCTTTATCCCCATCCCTAAGACAATCCATCTCCCCCCCCTTTTCATTCCCTCCCCCATCCCTTTCAATAGGCCCCCCTTCCCCACCTTTCCCCCTCTCTACCTTAACCATAAAAAGTGTCTAAATTCAGTGGTTAATGCACTGTCCAACCAGATCACACATTGTAAGCCCTGAACTGCCTCCATAGCCATTCAGGATTAAACTTCTGGAACGATGTGGCAAGGATTGAATCTAGTCATTCCAGGTAAGGAGGAAGGTACTATGATGTTGTGGAGAAGTTTGTGAGATCATGCATTCCATCTGAAGGAGCCGATGGAGGTGATTACGCCACTCCCGAAATGATGATGGGGTCGGATCTTTCCAATGGAGTAAAAATAATTTCTTACCCACGTAGCAAGCTTTGCAAAAAAACAAGCGTGGTCCCCGGCCATGAATGAGCAAAGGAGGAAGCCAATCAAACAGCAGCAGTTACAGCGTCGGAGTCACCACTATGTCCAACAAGTCCGCCAAATAGTGAATACTTTGTCCCCAGTATTGTCTAATTGGTGGGCAGCGCCAAAACATATGTGAGAGCGTTCCTTCCACCTGATGACATTTCTCACATATTGCCGAGGGTGTGAGATGGGACTGGTATGCCACCTTGGTGGATATATACGCCCGCCACAGAAACTTATACTGCATTTCGCGGTTGTACATATTTAGGGTCACCTGGGGTATTTTTTGAAAGCAGGAGCGAATTAGCGTTTCCATGACCCTAAAATGCCCTTCTGCATTCTGTCGTTCAGCTAGCAATGAGCTAGGATCATTACGTATCCGATCTCGGACATATGTGTAGTAGTATGACATGGATGGTGGATGATCATTTGATAATTGCAAGGAGGCCTCTATGGTCTGGATCACTGCAGGTTGTAATGAGGCCGCTGGGAGGGAGTTAATATAATGTTTTATTTGCAAATAAGAAAACTCTTGGGCCCCTGGTAGACTGTAGTGGACGTTGAGTTCCTGTAATGGTAGCACAGTCCCATCTCTATCCAAAATGTTATCCAAGTGAGTAATCCCCTTGAGGGCCCAAGTCCATTATCCAGCTGATTGGGAGTCCAGCTGAAAGTCTGGGTTTCCCATTATCGGCAACAGGTAAGCACACGTCAATGGTAATGCCAACTTTTTTGTAAGTACTAGCCAAGCATGTCAGATGGGGGATAATAAGACCCACAGCGGTGTTGGGAATGGGGCTTTTACAGCAAATCGGGGGTCCATAGGACTGAGCAGCATATATTCTGCCGAGATATCTACATATATAGATTCTCCCAATAGCCAGTCACGGACTATTCGAAGGTTACTGGCCAAATTGTACAATCCAAAATCCGGAACCCCCAGCCCTCCCTTCCCCCAGGCTTCCCACATTTGGGGAAGAGGGATCCATGCTCTTTTCCTTCGCCAGAAAAATATGTGCATCACCCTCTCCATACTAACCAGATCTTTGTGCTTAAGGGTTAAGGGCAAATTTTGAAAAACATATAACCATTTGGGTAGAATAACCATTTTAAACAAATTAATTCTACCCCCCAAGGAGATCAGGAGCAAATGCCAGGTCTTGAGCAGTTCTTGTGAGTGAGATAACAATTGGGTAACATTCAGGGTGTATAATTGTGTAAGCTGGGTAGTAATGTGCACCCCAAGGTATGTGATGGTCCCTTGGGCCCATGCGAGGGGGAACTGCCCTTCCCATTGTTCTTGGAGAGTGACTGCAAATGCTAGGGCTTCTGACTTATCCATGTTAAGTTTTAAGCCGGAAAACAACCCAAACTCCTGGAATAGGCATAATAAGAAAGGCAGAGATGATTGGGGGTGGGTTAAAAAAATGAAAATGTAATCTGCAAAGGCAGCATATTTGAAAGTTTCAGATTGAAATCAGACTCCCCATATCTCCCGAGATGTTTATATGGCCAGTAATAAGGATTCAAGTTGTAACAAAAAAAGCAGCGGTGACAGGGGGCATTCCTGCCTTGTACCTCATCCCACCCTAAATGCAGCTGACTGTGACCTATTAGCGATTATAATGGCAGTAGGGTCCGTATACAGCAGACGAATCGCCTTGTAGAAAAAGCCATCAACCCTACAGAGCGAAGGGTATGAAACAAACAATCCCATTCTACTCTATCAAATGCTTTCTCAGCATCAAAACTAAACACTAAATATGGTTCCTCTACCTGGGAACAAAGAGCCATAGCTGCTAAAGTTTCCCTAATATTTGTAAGAGCATATCGATACCAAACAAATCCCACCTAGCCCGGAGCCACCAGATTGGGGAGCAGGGTTCGCTAAACGCTCCGCCAACACCTTAGCTAAGATTTTTTTGATCCTGATTTAACAAAGAGATGGGGGCGATATGAGGTGGCTTGCATCCGATCTTTGCCCGGCTTTGGTATGAGTGTGATACTCACGCAATTAATGTGGGGTGGGTATGAGCCTCGAGTGATCAACGCATTAAAACTACTCATCAGAAGAGGTGTAAGAGAGTTATGCAGGGCGTGATAGAATTCTGCTGTGTATCCATCTGGTCCGTCCGCCTTGAACCGCTTGGTGTGGGTCATAACCCCCCAGATTTCGTCTGACGTTATGGGTTGATTCAACCATTTTTGTTGCTCGGAATACCTGGAAACTCCAACTTAGAGGAGTACCATTTCATGGCCTAAGTCCCCGGATTCCGATCTATAGAGGTCAGAATAATATTCCCAAAAGGTATTTCAAATTGAAGGAGCATCGGATACCGCCCTGCCTGACTGAGTGAGCATGGATGCTATGAATCAGGGGCCCCGTTGTGCCCTAATTAAGTTGGACATTAGCTTCCCAGATTTATTACTAAACTGGAATAGTTTAAATTGTTAATAAAGTAGGCTCTTCTTGGCTTTTTGATGTATTAATGTGTTGATTGTGCTTTGTATTGTTAGGTACCTTTCCTTATTGGCTCATGAATGTACCGATGTCAAGGCACATTTTGCTTGGTAAAGCTGGGTACTTAATATTAAGAGCTGCTTGTCTAACATTTTCTTTCTTCTGGTGTTGTAGGAAATGATATCCCCTCAGAGAACTGCCTTTACAGTATGCCAGCATAATATAGGGCCAGTTACATGTTCCTTATTAAAATGTAAATTTTCCTTCCATTTATCCAGGAGATAATCTTGAAAATGGGTGTCATCCACTAAATAATAGGGGAAACGCCAACTAAAGTCTGATGGATCGGCACTGTACCTCCCCAGTGTAACCCAGACTGGTGCATGACCCGATATTATAGTTGTAGTTGAGAAAAGGCATGCATTCTCAACAGAAGATAATCCAATCTAGATTGGGACCTGTGAGCCCTAGAAATATGGGTAAAGTCTTTTTTGGTGGGGAGTAAGGTGCGCCATGTGTCTATCAAGTGAAGAGACCGCTGAAGAAACAAAATACCATTGCTCTGAGCTCTAGCATTCTGGCACGCAGGGTCCTTATCCACCTGTGCGTCCCGAATAGTATTGAAATCTCCTCTGATTAGGATAGTGTGTTCCACATAAGGGACCAAATGTTTATAGATATCTCGAAAGAACTCAAGCTGTGGGTTATTAGGAGCATATACATTGCAATAGACCGTAATATTCTGATTTAGTTCAGTAACCAAGCTAATATATCTACCCTCCGGGTCCTTGACCTCCTTTTGCACTGTTAGTGGAGTATTTCTGTTATGTAATATAGAAACACCTGCTGATCTCGAGGTGGCTGAGGCATAATGCACTGCTCCCACCCACCTCATGCACAATTTTCTGTGTTCCAAGTCACTTAGATGGGTCTCCTGCAAAAAATGCTATATTGGCTGATTTTTTCTGGAGTTGGTCAAAATTTTAGATCTCTTAGGGGCGGATTTTAAGAGCCCTGCGCGCCGGTAAGCCTATTTTACATAGGCCTACCGGCGCGCGCAGAGCCCCGGGACTCGCGTAAGTCCCGGGGTTTTCGGAGGGGGCGTGTCGGGGGCGGGTCCGAACCGCGTGGCGTTTTCGGAGCGTTCCGGGGGCGGGCCCGGGGGCATGGCTACGGCCCGGGGCGGCCCGGGGGTGTGGCCGCGCCCTCCGGACCCGCCCCCAGATCGCGTCCCGGCGCGCTAGCGGCCCACTGGCGCGCGGGGATTTACGTCTCCCTCCGGGAGGCGTAAATCCCCCAACAAAGGTAAGGGGGGGGTTTAGACAGGGCCGGGCGGGTGGGTTAGGTAGGGGAAGGGAGGGGAAGGTGAGGGGAGGGCAAAAGAAAGTTCCCTCCATGGCCGCTCCGATTTCGGAGCGGCCTCGGAGGGAACGGGGGTAGGCTGCGCGGCTCGGCGCGCGCCGGCTATATGAAATCGATAGCCTTGCGCGCGCCGATCCCGGATTTCAGCGGATACGCGCGGCTACGCACGTATCTACTGAAATCCAGCGTACTTTTGTTGGCGCCTGGAGCGCCAACAAAAGATCGCCTATTCGCGGTTTTTGAAAATCTACCCCTTAATGGGGGAATGAATGCCACAAACGTTCCAGGAGATCAGACGCAGGCCTTTATTAGCCATTCATGTTCTGTTCCCCAGAGGATATTGAAAAATTAAGAATTACCAGAATGATGGGGACCCTCCCAGCTAAGGCTCCCATCCTCCAAAGTGAGGGCCAGTGCTGGACCAAGTTGTGCAGTCTACGCTGGTCGGACCTTGGAACACAGTGTCATTGCCGCTTCATGTAGAGTTCCCTCTGTTCCCCTTCCTTCCCCCCATTCCCTCCCCTCTTCCCCATGCGTCCCCTAGCCCAACCTTCACCCACCCAATTATCTTCATTTACCTAACACCCCTAGTGGGCGATGAGATCACTGCTGAGTGCTCTATTCCCCCCCCCCCCACCCCGGTCCCGCCCTCACCTCCAAGCCCATGGTCAGATAACATAGTTTAACAATGAAATTGTAAACAGGTGCCTTTCATTATTCGGTAAGAAAACATTTCAGTACCAGGAATACAATCTAAAATTTGTAACAGGGATCATCTTAGAGCTGGGGTTACTGTTCCGCACTTCCTATAACCATAAACCAGGCATTAACAGTTCAAAAGCAAAAATTTTGTTCAATAACCCCAGGCCAGTGGCATATGCCCCCTGCCTTGTAACTGTCTGTGAGAAGTGATGTCTGCCTGTACATTCCAGGTGGATCAGGGGAATTACCTGCCTCTTCCATCTATATAATGGCCACTCTCTCCCGGACAACTGTTACACAGCTATTCTTGGGAAAGTCAAAATGTAAGCAAACTTTGAGGATCAGTGCGGGAACTTTCCTGTTCCAGGAGAAATTGCTGTGCTTCCTTGGGCATATTCATCCACTTAGGACCTTGTGAAGTCGATATCCGTAGTCGAGCGAGGAATACCAGCGGTGCTGTAAGCCCCATGGCGTACAACTTAGCACAATATGGAGCCATAGCCAGCGTTGGGTGGTAATATTCGCAGAAAAATCCTGGAAAATGAGTATTTACTGGTTTTCATATGTGAGAGAAGTCCCAGTTCTTAATGCTCGCAGGATGGGGCTCTTATGAGCAAAGTTGAGGATTTTAGCAATTACTGCACGTGGTCTATCTGCATCTACCCTCTTAGGCCCTATTCTGTGTGCTCTTTCTTTTCGCAGCAGGCCATGTGCAGCAGGCAGAGCCAGTTCACATGTAAGACACGATTCCAGGAAAGAAGGGAGCTCCCCATCTGAAACTGTCTCCGGCAATCCTACAAACCTCAAATTTGATCTCCTTGACCTATTCTCCAGGTCTTCTATTTTGTCTGCATGTTTCACCAAGGTGGCTTTCAACAGAGCAATTTCTGCAGAAGAGTCACAGTGGCCATCTTGTATTTCAAAAACCCTCTGCTCTAGTTCAGCCACCCGGGTCTCAAAGCCCAAGATTGAGGTGGAAAGCTCAGTTAGTTTCATAGAAATTACATGCAAATCTGGTCGGAGTGCCTCCTGCACTGCTATTTAATGTCAGCTAGTTCCGCATTTTGGGATATCTCAGCGGGCCCGGGCTCTTCCTTGTGCTGCGTGTCTGCGGCCCTGCCCCTCTCCTTCACCTTCTCCTTTTATGTAAGAAGCATCGCCATTCGTGCACAGTCTTCTTTCTCCATGGTCTGGTAAGTACCTGGGTTTGTAAGGAAGCGGAGGCTCATTCAAAATTGTTTTTGTTGCCGATGGACAGGCCGGGAAGCAGGGCAGGAACCTGAGTGAAGAAGGACGAGTCCTACCCCTTCACTGCATCACGTGGTCTCCCCACCCCAATTTATATGTTGGCACACCACTTCAAAAAGGTTGCACAGGAGATGAGCTTTTTTTAATGGAAACGAGGCTATAGAATGAGGCGTCATAAGATGAGGATGAAAGGGGGTAGACTCAGGATAAGACAGGTGAAGAGAGAATTTGAAATGAAGTTGGCTGTAGAGGCAAAATGTCATAATAAAAACTTTTAAAAATATATCCGAAGCAAGAAACGTGTGAGGGAGTCTGTTGGACCATTAGATGACCGAGGAGTTAAAAAGAGCTCTAGGAAAGATAAGGCTATTGCAGAAAGACTAAATTAATTCTTTGCTACTGTGTTAACTAATGAGGATGTTGGGGAGAAACAAGTTCCAGAGATGGTTTTCAAGGGTGATGAGTCAGAAGAACTGAACCAAATCACTGTGAACCTGGAAGATGTAGTGGGCCAGATTGATAAATTAAAGAGTAGCAAATCACCTGGACCAGATAGTATGCATCCTAGGGTTCTGAAGGAACTCAAAAATGAAATTTCAGATCTATTAGTTAAAATGTGTAACCTATCAATAAAATCAGCCATTGTACCTGAATACTGGAGGGTGGCCAATATAACACCAATATTTAAAAAGGGCTCCAGGGGCGATCTGGGAAACTATAGACCAGTGAGCCTGACTTCACTGCCAGGAAAAATAGTGGAAGCTATTCTAAAGATCAAAATCACAGAGAGAGCATATAGAAAGACATGGTTTAATGGAACAAAGTCCACTATTTACCCACTATAGTTTATCCACTATTTACCCAAGGGAAGTCTTGCCTCACAAATCTGCTTCATTTTTTTTGAAGGGGTTAATAAACTTGTGGATAAAGGTGAACCAGTAGATGTAGTATATTTGGATTTTCAGAAGGCGTTTGACAAAGTCCCTCATGAGAGGCTTCTAAAAAAAACAAAAAAGTCATGGGATAGGAGACGATGTCCTTTCATGGATTACAAACTGGTTAAAAGACAGGAAACAGACAGTAGGATTAAATGGTCAATTTTCGCAGTGGAGTGCCTCAGGGATCTGTGCTTGGATCGGTGCTTTTCAATATATTTATAAATGATTTGGAAAGGAATACGACGAGTGAGGTTATCAAATTTGCGGATGATACAAAATTATTCAGAGTAGTTAAATCACAAGCGGACCTTGCATGTCTAGAAGATTGGGCATCCAAATGGCAGATGAAATTTAATGTGGACAAGTGCAAGGTGTTGCATATAGGGAAAAATAACCCTTGCTGTAGTTACACGATGTTAGGTTCCATATTAGGAGCTACCACCGAGGAAAAAGATCTAGGCATCATAGTGGATAATACTTTAAAATTGTCAGCTCAGTGTGCTGCAGCAGTCAAAAAAGCAAACAGAATGTTAGGAATTATTAGGAAGGGAATGGTTAATAAAACGGAAAATGTCATAATGCCTCTATATCGCTCCATGGTGAGACCGCACCTTGAATACTGTGTACAATTCTGGTCGCCTCATCTCAAAAAAGATATAGTTGCGATGGAGAAGGTACAGAGAAGGGCAACCAAAATGATAAAGGGGATGGAACAGCTCCCCTATGAGGAAAGGTTGAAGAGGTTAGGGCTGTTCAGCTTGGGGAAGAAACAGCTGAGAGGGGATATGACAGAGGTCTTGAACGAGTAGATGTGAATCGGTTATTTATGCTTTCGAATAATAGAAGGCCTAGGGGGCACTCCATGAAATTAGCAAGTAGCACACTTAAAACAAATTGGAGAAAATTATTTTTCACTCAACACAATTAGGCTCTGGAATTGGTTTCCAGAGGATCTGGTTAGAGCAGTTAGTGTAGCTAGGCTTGAAAAAAGTTTGGATAAGTTCCTAGAGGAGAAGTGCATTACCTGCTATTAATCAAGTTGACTTAGGGAATGGCTACTGCTATTACTGGCATTAGTAGCATGGAATCTACTTAATGTTTGGGTACTTGCCAGGTACTTCTAACCTGGACTGGCCACTGTTGGAAACAGGATGCTGGGCTTGATGGACCTTTGGTCTGACCCAGAATGGCAACTTCTTATGTTCTTATGAATAATCTTAGGAAATATTTCTTTATAGAGAGAATAGAGAATGAATGGAACAGCCTCCTCATATTGTCAGTGGAGACAAAAACAGTATCTGAATTCAAGAAAGCATGGGATAAACACAAGGGATCTCTGCCGGAGTGATAGGAATTATAAAGCTGAATTAGTTAAATGAATAGGTATTTTATTTATTTATTTAAAACTTGTATATACCGGCATTAGTATGCAAACATCATGCCGGTTTACATTATAACAGACAGCTTGGAAACTAAGTACAATGAACAGGGAGGGGAGCATAAAGCGTGCAGATTACACAAGAGAAAAGTAGAACAGGAGGAGGTATAGCGTAACTCTAAATGAGATATTAGGAGGTGTAACAAGAGGGCAAGAAGATAAATATATACAGGATACAAAATTGAGGTATTTACAAGAGCTATGACAAAAACATTATTCACATGTCAACCATGATTTATGTAAATAGGAGGATTCGAGGTCCGAAAGGCCATCAAGTTGAGTAGAGGTAGAATGAGGGGGGTCAAAGGGAGGCTCTAGTCAGGGGGGGAGGTCAAAGGGAGGCTCTAGTCAGGATAGGCTTGTTGAAAGAGCCAAGTCTTTAGTCTTTATGGCCTATCTAGTTAGACTAGATAGGCCATAAAGAATTGTTTTGCCATAACATTTCTATGTTTCTATATCCAAATCTATCTCTCCCTGAGAAATGATAATGGGAGTGCAGTGAGGGTATTAAATCAAAGTTTACGGAGATTGCAATTGAATATGTATAAATTAACTTAAATTAACTCCCAATAAATCAGAGTGACTTTAAGAATTCCAGGACTCAGGATCTGGCTTTGCTCCATGCTTTTGAAGGTTATATGTGTATTCCAAAGTGAGAAGTATGGACTCTTGGTGTGATATTGGATGCTTCTTTGAAAACTAAGACCCAAGTGCAATCAATTGCAAATAATGCATCCACCAAATTGAGATTAGTCCAACAATTCCACTCATATCTAATACAGTCAGAACTCGTTAGTTAAGCAGCCTTGGTTTTATCACCTTTAGGTTATTGTAACTCACTGTATGTGGGGTTGCCGGCCAAGTTAGTTCATGAGCTTCAATTGTATATATATATATATATATATATATATATATATATATATATATTTGTTATTTATGATTCACATATAAGTAAAAAAAAACTTGCTAGGTGAAACAAACAGTAATAAAACATCATTATGTAAACAGTCAGTAAAACAGCTTAATACATTAGTCAGAAAAAAATAGCATTTTATAAACAAGAATAAGACATCTTGTTGCAACATAATATAAAAATAGAGCTAAGCAGAAAACAAGCAAAGCAATAAAACTGTAATAGATGGTGCTAAAGGCAAAATATTTTTCAAAGGAGGCCAGAATTTTTTATCAGATGAAGAGATTGAATTATTCCTATTTTAAGAGATGTCCTCTGGTTTCCAGTACATGAATAGGTATAGTTCAGAATTTTGACTATGGTGTTCAAGACATTGAAAATGAATGATCCAGCCTATTTGAAAAATTGGTTGTTTTGGTATATCCCAACAAGGAAATTATGCTTTGCTAATGAGGACTTGTTGTGCATCCCTTCTTGAAAAGTCATACCACTGAGGAAGAAACAGAAAAATGCTGGGCTTCATAGAGAGAGGAATAACCAGGAAGGAAAAGGAGGTGATAATGGCCTTATATATCTCCTTGGTGAGGCCTCACCTGAAGTACTGTGTTTCTGTTTTGGAGATTGTGTCTCAAAAAGGATAGAGACAGGATGTAAGTGGTCCAGAGAAAGGGGACCAAAATGGTGAGGGGGCAGTATTGGAAGACCTATGAGGAGGGGCTGAAGGATCTAAATATGTATACCCTGGAATAGAGGAGGTGCAAGGGAGATATGATAAGGACCTTCAGAAACCTGAAAGGTATTAATGATGCAGAAACTTCTAACCTTTTTTGTTGGAAAGGAAATTGTGGGGTCATAAAATGAAACTCCAGGGGGGGATGACTTAGAACTAAAGTTAGGAAATATTTCTTCATAGAGAAGATGGTGGCTACCTAAAATGCCTTCCCAGAAGAGGTGTTGGGGATAAAAATAGTAAATTAAATCAAAAGAGCATGGTATAAACAATGTAGATTCCTAGAGGCTAGATGTTGGTAATGAAGAAAGAGGTGCATGGGAGTAACCTGTATGGAGCAGCAATTACTTGCCTTAACAGAACACATGGGGTAACCTGCATGTTACTTCCATAAGCAACTTGCTTGGTAGACTTGATGGACCATTTGGCCTTTATTTGCCATCATTATTATGTTACTATTTTCTCTTGGCACTCCAATTAAGAAACACACTACCTAGAGAAGTAAGAATGGAAATGGATTATCTTTTTATGTGCTGCATTAAATCTTTATTTTTTATGCTATTTTTTTAACTGTAGTTTAATTTAATGATTGAATCTGAATATGTCGATTCATGATGTAACATTTTATCTTATGCTTTGTTATTTTGATATGTTTGATTTTAGATATTATTTATATTTTTTAAATTAATAATCTTGGTATGATAATGCATGGCTGGTTAAGCTTTTTTTTTCATTTTGTTTGATATGTTAATTTTATACATGGACAAGTGTTTTATGTACATATGTTTTTTATTGTAAACGTTTTGCTGTATTTCGACTATGAGCATCAGGAAGGTGGGATGTAAATTAAATATATAAAATTAAATAGCAACTATAATGATGAAAAGTCATTGAAACATAAGTTTATAACTTGGAGCACACAGCATTTCTAGATTTTCACAGACTTAACAGTCAAGATCTGAATTAAGTGCTGGGGAACAAAAATATTACAGATTAATGAGGTCATACTTCAAAGAATATTATTACAAAAAGAACAGAATGTACATTGTGCTAAAAGCTTACAGTATCAAAGGGCAATGGCAGAGACTGAGTGAGAAATTAATAAGACAAGGTGAATTAAAAGACATTTAAAAGCAACAGAATAAAACAATAAAGGGTTCTTTAAACTTGAACTGGGTATAAATTGTAGCAACAAAATAGAGAAAAATTAACCACTAGTAGCATATATTTTCAACACCTGTCAAACGTATCCATTAAATGAAGCCCTGTCAATACCCCATTCCAGCCAATGAACAGCTGTAGCTCTACCCATACTCCAGACACAGCCTGCCTGTGTCATGATAAGCCATCTATCAATATAAGCTATGTCTGCCTGTCTAAATAAATTCTGCCCATTGTACTTCACATTAAGAGAATTTAAGCACTTCTAACCCCAGAACCTCATACCGTGATAGTTCTTTCAGGGTAAATAAATGAATACAGCAAAAAAGTTTGGTCACATTTGTTGTGTATTGCAGGACATAAAATAAAATGATTACATGAAATTAAAAATCCTTCTATAAGGGATGTTAATAGTATCCTGTTTCAGATTAGACCTTCTCCTTCATCCTGTCAGTTAGTTAAGTTAAATGGGGTCCATATTCAGAAGCATTTAGCTATCTCAGAAGTTGGCGTGCTAAATGGATATTTGGGCACTAATCTGGCTAAATTCTAGCTGGCTAAGGGCCTGAAATATTAAGGCTTTTCTGCCATTCTGTATCTTTGGGAAAAATGCGTAGTAAATGAGGCCCTAAGTTAGGGATGTTCCAGGGGCATAACTGGGAGGAGTTGAGTTAGCCAGCTTCGGATATTGTAATCCCAGGTCCAAAAACCTCCCAAACCAGCCTATTTTTTATTACTGCAAATTAATTATTAATGTTTTGGGGGGGTTTTTTATGGCGGTTCAGTCTAGCAGTAACTGATCAAGATATTCCCAGATAAGTTTTTGATCTATTTTACTAAAAAGGAAAAATGCCAGAGATACTGGGCTCCAAGGAGAGGCATAACCACCAGGGAAATGGAGGTGATAATGCTCCTATACAGGTCTTTGGTGAGGCCTTACCTGATATACTGTGTTCAAAAAAGATAGTCAGGATGGAAGTGGTACAGAAAAAGGCAATCAAAATGGTGTGGAATCTGCACTGTAAGACTTGTGAGAAGAGACTAGAGGAGCTAAATATGTGAACCTTTGAAGAAAGAAGGGACAGGGGAGATATGACATAGATTTTCAAATACCTGAAAGGAATTAATGATGCACAAACATTAAACCTTTTCTGATGTAAATGAAGTTGTAAAACTAGGAGACATGATATGAAACTCTAACTGGGAAGACGCAGGAAATATTTCTTCACAGAAATATGGAATGCCCTCCTGGAAGAGGTGGTGAAGACAAGAATTGTAATGGAATTCAAAAGGGCATGATATAAACACAGAGGATCCCTAGTGGCTAGAGAATGGAAATGATGAATTGCAGTAACCTCTGTTACACCGAAAGTTTATTTTCTAGATAGAAGTGCTTACATGGAACAGCATTTATTAACCTAAAGAAATTGTTGGGCAGCCTGGATAGACCATTTTGGTTTTTATCTGCCCGCATTAACTATGTTACTATGTTACATGTACTAGGAGTTGGAATAAAGGAAGGGCAGAAGCCACATACAATGATTATTCTCTCAATAGTCACACTATTGGAGGAGCAGGTACTGAAGGTGTGTTGACAAGCTAAAGTTTCTTTTTTTTTTTTTTTTTTTAATTTTTTAATAATTACAAGCAGACAACTTGCACGGAAATATCAGATCACTACAAACATTCCATTAAGGCAATCATTCTATATAAATCTTCAAATTGTACTAAGCTTTAAATAAAAGAAATACTGGGGAGGCCCTAAGATATGGGCAATATACTAGGAAACAACAACAAAAAAAAGTAATATAGGACACATGAGGAGTTGGCACATTACACATATTATCAAGCCTACTTGAGAAATAACATTAGGCACATGAATCCAAGAAAGCTCTAAGTTGGGGAGGATCAAAAAAAGTGTAACTCTGGTTTAAATATTTAATGTTACATTTACATGGGTAATGCAATAAAAACTGCACCCCTTTCTGTATTACCTCTATACGCATAGTCAGAAAAGTTTTTCTTCTCATTTGAGTAACTTTTGTGAGGTCCGGGCATACCCAAACCTTTTGGCCATAAAGTAAGGCATCTTTATTTCGAAAGAAATGTTTAAACACATTATTGCAGTAAGATAGAAAAGCAAAGGAGACTTAAAGAGGTCTCCTATTTACCGCAGTCTCCAAAGACATCTCTAAAAGCTCAGAGACGTCTAGAGATACCTGCAGTTCATTCAATTCTTCGGAGGCAACCCTGATTTGGGGCAAATAATATACTGTGGGGCAGATCTTTAAACCTGCACACGGGCGTAGATTTGTTTGCGCAACCTGACGCAAACACACTTACGCCCGATTTTATAACATGTGCACGCTGCCGCATGCATGTTATAAAATCCAGGGTCGGCGCGCGTAAGGGGGTGCACAATTGTGCAACTTGCGCGTGCCAAGCCGTGCAGCCTTCCTCCGTTCCCTCCACCCCCCTGCACCTTCCCTTCCCTTCCCCTATCTAACCAGCCCTATCTAAAATCCCCTCCTGACCTTTATCGGGAAAGTTACGCCTGCCTCTGGGCAGGCGTAACTTGTGCGTGCCGGCCAGCTGCCGGCGCGCCACCCCCTGGCATGGCGGCTATTCCGGAGGCCTTGGTCCTGCCCCTGAACGCCCCCGGGCCGGCGCCCCGCCCTCTACACTCTTCCCCTTAGCAACCGGCTTTCCTGGCGTTCTTGCCGTCACTGTAAAGAAGTTCCCGATCCTGGGCTGTGCAATCTCCGACGGAGAGGAACTTATTCCAGTCCCCCCTCACTCTTGCCTTCCTTTTCGTGTGCGGCATAGTCCAAGACTCTACGGCCAATAAGGTAAATGTGGAAAGAAAAAGGGTGCTCAGGTTAGGAGCTCTCCTTTAGTGTGTCTCCTCAGGCAGCCATATTAATCGGACCACCACAACCTAAAGTTTCTGTATCACCAGTAAGAATTACTTTCCTGCCTTTCTCTCTTACCATACTCATTTTTTTGTGAACATCCCATATGTACATGCAATGTGTACCTCAATGATATTACGGGCCCTGAAGATATTTTTCAGACTTAAAAGTCAGGTCACATCACATTTACATTCTCCCCTTTCTATGGACGTTTTGGAGATTATTCCAGCACGCCACCCTCAACATCCACTTCCTCCCTGAACAGAGACCCTAGTGGTAAGATCCAGGGATTTAAATGGGCATGCCTCTGCAGAAAGGGGGTGCTTTGTGGATGAAAGTGTGAATGAATGTGGCAGCCAGCTTAATGAGTTTCATGGTCTGAGAATCAGAAAAAAGGGGCCAGAATAGAACAGGGCAGGGAGACCTAGCTCTAGGAGAGGATTAGATAGACCACCCATGTGGACTTTCCAGGCTGGAGGAGTCAATAAAAATCAACTTCTAAGGGTGTGAATAACATTTGGTCCTTCCCACTGAAGAAGAATATGGCATAACTTGCATCTCATGACAAACAGAAATAGGGGTGCTGGCTCAGTACCTGAGGGGTTCCCTATTACATTTTGCATTACAGTTCAATTGCTTTTCACTGAAGTTGAGAACTGGAAGCTCATTGTTACCTGTGGATAAAAAAGGGCAATAAAGTCAGACTTGTAGTCTAACATGATTAGGAGTCTTCTACCAAGCTTGGCAATTGTAGTCACAGAGAGGAAATCTTTCCTTCACAGTGAGCCACCATTACTACAATTTATTGACTTGATCATTAAAGAACCCCATAGATGTATAAGGAAAGTACCCCAAGTAGCAGCTACATATGGAAAACTTTAGTCAGTGAGTTTTATAAGGGGACTGAACTTAACTTTTCGTGGTGGGGAAGGAGGAAGTGGTAATAGAATAAAAAAACGGCTTCTTGAAGCTGGCTTTCTTATTATTCCTAAAGCATAGAAACATGTTGAATTGCTGTCATACAACATAATAAGAACTTCATGATTACGCAGTGCTCCAGCACAGACTGAAGCAGGAGTAAATGTATGTGGGTCTAAAAGATCATAAAAGGGTACGTTTGAGCAAGAATTGCCACTGTTGGAAACACAATACTGGGCTCTACAGACCTTTGCTCTGATTCAGCATGGCATATCTTATGTTCTTACTTGCCCATGGTTGCAAGGAATGTCAGTGGGAAAAACTGGTTTTGCACCCTGGTTTTGCTGATTCTTAGCCCACTGCTTTAATCAATAGGCTACTTCTCCATTCCACTTGCTTCTGTTGTCCACTTCTGCATATTAATTTGGCCACTAAGAATAAAAGAAAATTCTCTGTTACTATGGGAAAAGTCTATGCCTAGAGCATAAAATAGTTGTACTGAAGGAAGTGGATGCCTCTTTAATTAGGAAGAATTATGTCACCAATCATCAATTGGAAAATATAGACAATTACTTGAAATCTAAGAATTTGTGCTTGGTTAAATTTCCTGGGCTTAGAAATGTGTTAGCCATTGGTTTATATTTTTCTATGAGAAAATAATCCAAACAATGGCAGAAATAAAACTGTTGTGTTACATATTCAGCATACAATACTACGATAGCTCAGTGTCTGATACATGTTTGAATACTCAGTAATATGTTATGTATTTGTAATTATTCAAAGAAAATTGTAAGGAGTAAATATTTTGAGGGGGTTCTATCCCCCAGTAGATTGGTGATTAATTTGTGGGGATAATTTTGGTTTGACGATATGAGTTAGAAATCTATGACATTCATCAGATTAACTGAACATTTGTTCAAAGACAGCACTAAATTAAAGATAGAAGGAGTGTGATGTATAATTTAGATTTTAGAGCACAACTCAAAAAGGTTGTTTTTTTTTTTTTAGAAAAATGTTATTTGTGTGAGGAATATTATCGCTTTTATTAAGAATTAATATATGATTTTGGAAAATCTAATTTAATGCTAAAATACTAAAAAAAAGTACTAAAATAATGCTAACATTTGTTAAATAAATATGATAATCTCAAATTCAGATGGGGTAAATTTTAAAAGCCCTGCGTGCCGGCGCGCCTATGTTGCATAGGCCGCCGACAAGCACAAAGCCCTGGGACGCATAAGTCCCGGGGCTTTGCTTGGGGGGGCGGTGTCGGGGGCGTGGGGCCAGCCCGGGGGCGTTCCGGGGGTGTGGCTGAGGCCTTCGAAGCACCCCACGAGCCAGGGAATGGCGCACAGGCAACTAGCCGGTGCGCGCAAGTTACGCCAGCCTCAGGCAGGCATAACTTTTTTGACAAAGGTGAGGGGGAGTTTAGTTAGGGATTGGGGGTGGGTTAGATAGGGGAAGGGAGGGGAAGCTGGGGGGGGGGGGGGGCTGGAAAAAAAGTTCCCTTCAAGGCCACTCCGATTTCGGAGCGGCCTTGAACATAAGAACATAAGAACTGGGTCAGACCAAGGGTCCATCAAGCCCAGTGTCCTGTTTCCAACAGTGGCCAATCCAGGCCATAAGAACCAGGCAAGTACCCCAAAAACTAAGTCTATTCCATGTTACAGTTGCTAGTAATAGCGGTGGTTATTTTCTAAGTCAACTTAATTAATAGCAGGTAATGGACTTCTCCTCCAAGAACTTCTCCAATCCTTTTTTAAACACAGCTATACTAACTGCACTAACTACATCTTCTGGCAACAAATTCCACAGTTTAATTGTGCATTGAGTGAAAAAGAACTTTCTCTGATTAGTTTTAAATGTGCCACATACTAACTTCATGGAGTGCCTCCTAGTCTTTCTATTATCTGAAAGAGGAAAAAACCGATTCATATCTACCCGTTCTAGACCTCTCATGATTTTAAACAACTCTATCATATCCCCCCTCAGCCATCTCTTCTCCAAGCTGAAAAGTCCTAACCTCTTTAGTCTTTCCTCATAGAGGTGCTGTTCCATTCCCCTTATCATTTTGGTAGCCCTTCTCTGTACCTTCTCCATTGCAATTATATCTTTTTTGAGATGTGGCGACCAGAATTGTACACAGTATTCAAGGTGCGGTCTCACCATGGAGCGATACAGAGGCATTATGACATTTTCCGTTTTATTCAGCATTCCCTTTCTAATAATTCCCAACATTCTGTTTGCTTTTTTGACTGCCACAGCACACTGAACCGACAATTTCAATGTGTTATCTAATGACGCCTAGATCTCTTTCTTGGGTAGTAGCACCTAATATGGAACCTAACATTTTATAACTATAGCAAGGGTTATTTTTCCCTATATGCATCACCTTGCACTTATCCACATTAAATTTCATCTGCCATTTTGATGCCCAATTTTCCAGCCTCACAATGTCTTCCTGCAATTTATCATAATCTGCTCTTGATTTAACTACTCTGAACAGTTTTATATCATCCGCAAATTTGATTACCT
Source organism: Rhinatrema bivittatum (assembly GCF_901001135.1). Lineage (NCBI taxonomy): Eukaryota > Metazoa > Chordata > Amphibia > Gymnophiona > Rhinatrematidae > Rhinatrema > Rhinatrema bivittatum. The sequence goes on from NC_042623.1 coordinate 100,831,059, forward strand.
CACTTGTCGTATTTCTTTCCAGATCATTTATAAATATATTGAAAAGTAAGGGTCCCTATTCAGATCCCTGAGGCACTCTACTACCCACTCCTTTCCACTGAGAAAATTGTCCATTTAATCCTTCTCTCTGTTTCCTGTCTTTTAGCCAGTTTGTAATCCACAAAAGGACATTGCCACCTATCCCATGACTTTTTATTTTTCCTAGAAGCCTCTCATGAGGAACTTTATCAAATGGCTTCTGAAAATCCAAGTACACTACATCTACAGGTTCACCTTTATCCACATGTTTATTAACTCCTTCAAAAAAGTGAAGCAGATTTGTGAGGCAAGACTTGCCTTGGGTAAAGCCATGCTGACTTTGTTCCATTAAACCATGTCTTTCTATATGTTCTGTGATTTTGACATTTAGAACACTTTCCACTATTTTTCCTGGCATGAAGTCAGGCTAACCAGTCTGTGGTTTCCCGGATCGCCCCTGGAGCCCTTTTTAAATATGGGGGTTACATTAGCTATCCTCCAGTCTTCAGGTACAATGGATGATTTTAATGATAGGTTACAAATTTTTACTAATACGTCTGAAATTTCATTTTTTAGTTCCTTCAGAATTCTGGGGTGTATACCATCCGGTCCAGGTGATTTACTACTCTTAAGTTTGTCAATCAGGTCTACCACATCTTCTAGGTTCACCGTGATTTGGTTCAGTCCATCTGAATCATTACCCATGAAAACCTTCTCCAGTACGGGTACCTCCCCAACATCCTCTTCAGTAAACACCGAAGCAAAGAAATCATTTAATCTTTCTGCGATGGCCTTATCTTCTCTAAGTGCCCCTTTATCCCCTCGATCATCTAACGGTCTAACTGACTCCCTCACAGGCTTTCTGCTTCGGATATATTTTTTAAAGTTTTTACTGTGAAGGGAATGGGGAATCCCATCGGGGCTCCCCTCTGGCTCGGCACGTGCAAGGTGCACATGTGTGCACCCCCTTGCACGTGCTGACCCCGGATTTTATAACATGCGCGCGGCAGCGCGCGCATGTTATAAAATCGGGCGTAGATTTGTTCGCGCCGGGTTGCACGAATAAATTTACGCCCGCGCGTATGTTTTAAGATCTGCCCCATAATGTTTTTCCAGTAAGAAAGTTTTCTCTTCTTTTTAATCTTTAATGCATAGCTGCATGAGTTTTCAGACATGACTGACTGCACAATAAATACACAGAAACCTAATTGTTACCAGTAATATTGCTAAATTTCAGTTCTATTATAGTTATATTAAACAGTATCACTGGCAATAGAAGGATTGCCATATAGTCTGTGACAATACAGTCATATCTCTTGCTTCTGTCGGTGTACGATGAACTAAATGTTAGGAAAATCTGCTTACCTGAAAGACTTCTGCCAGATTATTTAAAGATAGGAATGTTTGTTTTAATTTTTTTTTATTATTAATATGCCTGGGAATTTCAATGTTGTAACAAAAAAAGGCAGTGAAAAAATGACTTTGCTAAACTGCACAGGAGAAAAATTAGTGATTATTCTAACATTGAAATTCCTAGGCAAAATAAAATAAAATCTGAAAACGAAGGTCCCTATTTATAGACTAATTGTTCCTGGTCTTCAGTGTATAAAGTTGTCCCCTCTTTTTTCATACAGTGCTCATCTACTGTAAAAATTCCAGAACTCTTAGAGAATTAATAGCACATCATGTGCATGACAGAGCTATCAGGGTATTATTGGTGCTTCTACTGATGTCACTAAAACTCAAGAGCGAAATGGAATGCTTTGTAAACATTTACTGAATTCATCAGTGCCTGAATATTTCAAATAACATTTATCCTACACCTGACTTAAATTCATTTTATCAGTGATAAGAGTAGATATAACAAATTTCCTCCTCTGTTGCAAGCTTTGAAAAATATTTTTAAGGTAGCAGCTTAGAAATGTAATCATAAAGAAGCTAGCATAGTAGCAAATATAAGAAAAGGAGTACAACACAAGTTGCATACTATTGGTAAAGGAGATTTGTTTTTAAAATGATAACTGCTATGATTTATGCTGGCCAAAAATACGTATATTACTTATTAGCATGAAAGTTCAAGGGAATCAATATGTTGTAAACACACTAGTTATTCCCCAAACAATGTTAATATATTTAAATCAATCATAGCCATCATACTACTGGTTCAAAGACCTTCCTTGCCTTATACATAATCATATAGCATGATAGTCTATTTTTTGTTGTTTTTTAAAATGGTCTTCAGAGAATAAAGCTGACCTGGGATATATAGAAGATTGCTACATTCCAATTCAATACCCCTGGTGCAGAAACTAGGGGGTAGATTTAAAAAAAATGCTCGTTCACGTACTTTTGTTGGCGCACCAGTCGCAAACAAAAGTACGCTGGATTTTAGTAGATACGCGCGGTTCTAAAATCCAGGATCGGCGCGTGCAAGGCTGCCGATTTTGGGCAGCCGGCGCACGCCGAGCCGCACAGCCTGCCTCCGTTCCCTCCGAGGCCGCTCCAAAATCGGAGCGGCCTCGGAGGGAACTCTCTTTCGCCCTCCCCTCACCTTCCCCTCCCTTCCTCTACCTAACCCACCCCCCCGGCCCTATCTAAAACCCCCCCCACCTTTGTTCACGGATTTACGCCTCCCGGAGGGAGAAGTAAATCCACGCGCGCCAGCTGGCGCGCCGAGGCGCAACCCGGGGGCAGTTCCGGAGGGCGCGGCCACGCCCCCGGACTGCCCCAGGCCGAAACCATGTCCCCGGGCCCGCCCCCGAAACGCCGCGTCCCGCCCCCAAAACACCGCGTCGATCGGCCCCGCCCCCGACAAAAAACCCCGGGACTTACGCGAGTCCCGGGGCTCTGCGCACGCCAGCAGGACTATGGAAAATAGGCGCGCCGGCGCGCAAGGCCCTGCTCGCATAAATCCAGGTGGATTTACGCGAGCAGGGCTTTTAAAATCCGCCCGTAAGGGTTTTGAAACGTGGACCGCCTCGGGACTTGAATTGAATTTGTCACACATTTAAGATGTTTTATTTGCATTATAAAAAACAACAAAAAATAGACTGATATAATGCCATATGATTATGTATAAGGCATGGAAGGTCTTTGAACTAGTAGTGCCTAGTATGATGGCTATGATTGATTTGGGAATAACTAGTGTGTTTACAAAACATATATATCCATGTGTATATTACTTATTATCATTATAGCAGTTGCAATAATGAAATGATTTCATAGATTTTATTTCAGTAGAGGCATAACAATATACAATTGTTAATCAGATATAGGGGCAGATTTTGAAAGGGTTACGCACGTAACCCCCGAAAAGCTGCCCCTGCATGCGCCGAGTCTAAGCCCCGGGACGCGTGAATGTCCTGGGGCTTTAAAAATGGGCGGGGCAGGGCGGGGCCGGGGGTGTGGCAATGGGTTGGAGGAGGGATGGGGGCGGGAACGGGGTGTGGCGGCGGTTCGGGGGCAGGGCGGTGGTGGGGACAAATCCTCTGGCACAGCGGACTGTGCCGGAGGATGGCGGGCGGGAAGGCGTAACTTTTTCAACAAAGGTAGGGAGGGGAATTTAGTTAGGGCTGGGGGGTGGGTTAGATAGGGGAAGGTGGAGAGGGGCCGGAGAAAAAGTTCCCTCCAAGGCCGCTCCGATTTCGGAGCGGCCTTGGATGGAATGGGGAAAGCCATCGGGGCTCCCCTTGGGCTCGGCGCGTGCAAGATGCACATGTGTGTACCCCCTTGCACGCGCCAACACCGGATTTTATAACATGCGCGTGGCAGCGCACGCATATTATAAGATTGGGTGTAGATTTATTTGCGCCGGGTTGCACGAACAAATCTACGCCTATGCATAAGTTTAAAAATCTGGCCCTTAATATTTAACAATTTTTAAATATGATATAGCACAGAAAGCAAGATATTGCAAGGCACTACCAGAGGAAACATAAAGCAGTAAGGTGAAAAAGCCTAGATGGGCTGAACGACCTCCTGCAGTCGATCTCCTGCCGGCGCCATTTTCCGTACGGAAAACGATTTGCGGCAGGAGATTGCTCCCGGACCCCCGCTGGACCCCCAGGGACTTTTGGCCAGCTTGGGGGGGCCTCCTGACCCCCACAAGACTTGCCAAAAGTCCAGCGTGGGTCCGGAACGACCGCCTGCAGTCGAATCGTGTTGGTCTATGGCTGCCGCCATTTTGCGCTGCCATTTTGCAAAATGGCGGCGCAGAATGGCACCGGCTGAAGACAACACGATTCAATTGCAGGAGACCGTTCCGGACCGCCGCTGGACCCCCAGGTAATTTAAGGCATTTGGGGGGGGGGGGTTCGGGAGGGTGGGGGATTTAATTTAAAGGGTCGGGGGTGGGTTTTAGGGTGTTTTAGTGTGCCGGTTTTCCTGCCCTCCCCCTTCCCCCGATTTAGCTACGGACCGCCGCTGGACCCCCAGGTAATTTAAGGCATTGGGGGGGGGGGTTCGGGAGGGTGGGGGATTTAATTTAAAGGGTCGGGGTGGGTTTTAGGGGGTTTTAGTGTGCCGGTTCACAATTTTAACGATTTTCACGATACTCTAAACACCCAAACGGCGACGATACGATTCCCTCCCCCTCCCAGCCGAAATCGATCGTTAAGACGATCGAGGACATGATTCACATCTCTAGTGGATATACGCATATTTTAAAACCTGCAAAGATGGATCCATGCAGATTCTAAAATACTATATCAGTTATCTGCAGTCTCAAATACATACATATATGGGGCCTTGCAGACATATGTGAAAGTTATCCTCCTTGTGTACATAGGGCATTATCTTATTGTCCCCTTTAAGCACAATTATTATTAATTCAACTGAGATTAAAGTTTGACTTAAAATAAAATCTAATACATATGCTTAAATATAATGTTAGAAAAGATATAATACAGTAGTGATTTTAATGCATTCTAAAGCACACAACTGATCCTGATAACCTTCATGAAGTGTGAAGATGTTTGTGTTTTTTACTGTCTGCTGACTGAGAAGAAAAATGTACTTATTGGGTTAAAGTTGGAACACTAATGAAAATGAGTCATTGTTTAATGGGTGTATTGAGTATAGTAATTGAGCCTTTAATATTGAGTGAATTAGAAGAAGTCATAAGAGTCTTTTTATGGGTAAAATGTTTTAAAATAGAATTATGTAGCCTTCCTCCCACCACCAAGGTTAACGTGTAAAGATCATCCAGTGGGGTTTGATTATATTACTTTTAATTAGTTAGCTAGCTGTAGTAACATGTATTTTACGTCTCATTGGTAAAGACAATTTTCTTTCATTTGCAGTGATTTTCTGCCATTTGCATGGCAACATATGGACATATTTTCCACTGTGGATATGCTGTATAATGCTGAACATATCTATATACATTACCCTAAATTTGAAGTTCCTTGATGTATCTAAGTCTGATGACTGCTGCCAAGTCAATGGTGAAAATTAGATATGAAACAAACCTGGTCACAACAGATTCACCCTTTCAAGTCTAGAAATGTGCTTTTAAATGATTTTTTAGCCTGACAAGTTCCTCTTGTTTCTTTGGTCTTTCTACAGAATTAGTAACAGCCTTTACTGTGGCTATCTTACTGGGAGCCTTCATTTACATCTACCTGGAGCTTCCTCCTCACCCCTATTTTAATCCCTCTCTGTTTTGCCTAGTCATTGACTTGACAAGCCTTGATCATGCGACACAGATTTCAGCTTCTTCTAGAACCTGCTACTAGTGCAACTTGAGCCTGGCCAGTAGATGTCACCATTATGTAATGACTGAGACTCCCTCCTCCTTGGGTCTGTGAACACTACCTTTGCAGAATCCCCAGGGGGAAAAAAGCAGGCTCAGGAATCTAATCTAACACATAGTACTGGCACTGAGCTGTCAGGCAGACTTTTGCTGTTGTACTCATGTGTCCCACTGATAGTATATTAACATTTTTAGGACTCGCTTTCCATTTTCAGGAAAGAGATTTCCTCCTTATTGGTCCATGATGTTACTATTTTTAACCCCGTACCACTTTGAATGCTGCCTTGAAACTGAAATTTAGACATTTTTGTCATGTTGATTTTAAGAATATACACCTATATTTTTGGCATTATTTTACCCCTTTCCAATATCTGGAAACTCCCCTCCCCCCCCCACACACACACACACACACTTTCTTCTTTCTGTTTTTCTCCCCTAATTCCAACTGATAAAAAAAACTCCAATAAAGATTTGAACTAAAAAAAAAAAAAGAATTATAGATCTATAGCTATGAAAACCTTAGTAATTCACCTTAGCTAGTCACACATTCTTTATTCATTTACTGTGCAGCCTTGGTCTTTGTATTCTCAACCTTCTTTGGTGCAGGGGCACTGTAACCACACATTGGAGAAGGATTTTAAATGGTTTAGTCATATAACTTTGGAAATTAAGGGCAAGGTTCATCATTCCTCGCGGAATGATGAATCCCGTGAAAAAAGGGGCAGGGGGGCGAGCCTGCGAAAAGCCGCAGCCATTCGCACTGTGGCGGTGCAATTTCTCCGGCTGCAGTGCGTCCGGCTGCAGCCTTTCGCAGCAAATAGCGACACCATAAAAGGTGTAGCTATTCACCGTGCTACTGCCGGCAAAAATGTTCCTCACATTATCGCCGGCAGTGGTGCCATTGCCGACTCCTCCCCCTCCCCACCCCGACTCCTCCCCTCCAGCTAATTTAAATCTTATCGCACGCAAAAAGGCCCTTTTCGCGTGCGATAGGGGTTTATCGCATGCGTTAAGGCCTTATGTATCTCAAGTGGCAAGATTTGTTATTCTGACAACTGGTACGCATCAAGAGTCTCGATTAAATGGTACGGCTGCAGACTCCCGTCTCACAGCGATTCCAATTTTGTACAAAGAATCTGCTCAGCGGCAAGATCTATTCCTCACACATTAAAGTTTTTTCAACCATTTCTGACATTATTGCTACACATGAGCATTAAATACAAAACAAAGAAAAATTGAGCCCCTGATGCAGCCAATTAGGCGAAACTCGGCCGGAGTCGGGTGTTTTATTTGATTATAATAATACAAATTTTCTTTCCACAGCATATGGTCTTCTTTTTGTTATTTTTCCTCTGGGATCTGTACTTATAATTCGGGAGAGTCCACATCTTCAAGAGTAAGAGGGACACAAGAACCATTCTGCCAGCACTGCTGCTAATTGCTGAATGCTGCTATCTTGACCACTCAGCGACTCTTTGAAACGTGCTCTTCCTATTGTACAGCTTTCCATAACCCTAATGGTGCTATAAAAATAATAAACATTTTGACATTTCTTATCATATTTCCCTCTTTTAAGAGGTAATTTTCAAAGGCATTTCCAGGGGTAAATTAGTGTTTTACTTGCAGAAATGGCCTTGTTCTGATTGTTCATTAGTTTACCTGGATAGCACAGAGGTGTTCCTGGGGGGGAGTTGGGGAGGGTTTGTACTTGTGCCTACTTTTGGATTCTCAAAAGTCTGCGAGAAAATTTCCTGTGCTTACAAAAACTGGTGTAAATGTATATGGGTAAATTTGATAGGATATTGTTCAAGCGTATTAATGTGTATAAGACTGCATTGAAAATTGGTATAATTTACAAACATCTTTGACAAATTTCTTATGTGGGCTGTTTGAAAATTAGTACCTAAATGTTGTACGTACTAAGTTTGCTTAGCATGCCTTCACTTTTCTTGAACTACTTTAAAATTGGAGGTGTGAGCAAATTTGAAGGTTGAATTCAATCCAAACAAATTTCAGCCTGATTCGTTTGACCAGATTTTCAGAACTTATTTATTTGTGCTAAGGAAATTTGTGGGTACTGATACAGATTCATCAATTTGATGAATCTGCATTGGAAGGGTTTTTTTTCTTAGTTTTATTTTTTAAGTTTCTCAGGCTAATTTGATAAACCCACAGACTTTTAATGGGTTCGTTAAACTAGTTCACAAATGTGTTTTAGATTTGCATAGCTTTCCCTCTTGAGGCACTTTCCTTGTATTAAATTGCTCTAGACCTCTACATAGGGATGGACTAATTGACTTGGTGTTATTTTGATTGCCTTTGACTCTACCCATTTCATGAATTAATGAAATACTATCAAACTCTTTTAGCCTTTTAGGTCTCAAATTTTGGCCCTCTGCCAAGAAACATCAAAGCTTGCAAGTATTATGAGAGGCTTCCCTAAATTTCATGCTCTGAAAGCCAAGTTTCACCATTTGCCCCTAACTCTATACTGGTATTTATAAATCTGCATACCAAACAAAAATACACATTGAAATAGATTTTCTGTACAGTTCAGTAAAGACGTGAGATATCAGAGCTTATGCAAAGCCAAGTCACAGATTAGGTTTCAGTTCCAATTCTATTACCTTCTTAAGTTCTAGCATTATTGTAAATCAGTTTACTATAGGATGTGTACACCATGAAAGATTTTATGTACAATTACAAGTACATTAAACCTACAACCCTGGCTCATTATCATATTCATAAGGCAAGAGAATGACACCTTGAGGAAATGAATATTTGGCCAAAATAAATGTATACATTTTAGCGAATAGTTCTGCAGGCTCTGTTTATTTCTCTGTAGTTAATTTTCCAATGTTAATGGGTACAAGATACATTTAGCAGTGATTGATAAACCTACTCTGTAGTCATTATGCTGTCACCAATTAGGATTGGCATTTGATATTTTTTTCTTTAGATGCGTTCTGCTTTTCATACTGAAACAATAGCAAAGTGGATGATTTTGAAACATGGATGATTGTGAAACATGGTGACTAAAAATGAGCGCCTCAAAAGAGTAGATCTTCTGATTTTTATTTCATTTGTAATTATCCCAGAAGCTGGCCAAATATTATATATTTGTTGTGTTAGGTTACCTTTTCCCAGATGTAGAGCTTGCATCTTGAAAGAACATATGAAGTTAGCTAAAGTCTGCATTTTAAATACATGTCAACCCTTTCGTATAAGCAGTTATAAACAAATAAAATGCGTTCAAATGAATGAGAATCTGTCATCTTCAAAGAATGAGTTATTTTCACAGTACGTTTACATTACAAAGAAATTCAGTTCAGATTCTTCTTTTTAAACTATGCACAGCGTCTCAGTATGCTCCCAGTTCCATGTTCAGAACTCATAAACTGAGCACAAGAATCTCTGTGAATAAGTGAATGAATGGTGCAGGGAGAAGAGCTTTAGATTCATTGGGAACCCTGTAAGAAGAGGTGAGCATATTCCACAGGATGAGTTCTGCTTTGAACAAAATGAATAATCCAGCTGCTGATGCTAACAAAGGAAAATAGAACAGCTTTTAAACTAGATCATGGGGGAAAGCTAACAGTCTTCCAGGAGCATATGGTTCAGAGCAGGATACCACACAAAGGATACCATTAAAAAGGGGAAATCAGAGTGTCCTGTCAGTATTCATGTGGAAAAAGCAGATTCTAAATTACCTGAATCAACTATTAGTAAGTGGAATTTAAAAAAGAATAAAAGGAATGCATTTAAGTGTCTGTATAAAAATGCCAAAAGTCTAAGAAAATAAGACGGGAGCGTTAGCGTGTATGGCAGTCTAGATGAAGATATGGATATAATAGGCATCTCAGAGAATTAGTGATCCCAGGGTACAAAATATATCAAAATGACAGAGCAAAAAGAGGTGGTGGCACCATAGAGTCTAGTAGTAGGGGTGTGCATTCGTTTTGAAAGCATATGTAAAACGCAACTTTTTTTTTTTTTAAACTTAAAAAAGTGATGATGGGCAACGCATCGCGATTTTCAACTTATTCAACATAGCTATGTTGAATACGTTGAACCTAAATAAACACTTAAACCCCCCACCCTCCTGACCCCCCCAAGACTTACCAAAACTCCCTGGTGGTCCAGCGGGGAGTCAGGAAGCCATCCCTGTATTCCTTTGCGAGGAGCACGTGACGTCGGCGTCACGTGCTTCTCCGCGCCTCCGCTCCGGGACCCCCGTTGGACCCAACCGGAACTTTTGGCCAGCTTGGGGGGACCTCCTGACCCCCCCCAAGCTGGCCAAAAGTTCCGGTTGGGGGGGGCCTCCTGACCCCCCCCAAGCTGGCCAAAAGTTCCGGTTGGGTCCAACGGGGGTCCCGGAGCGGAGGCGCGGAGAAGCACGTGACGTCCGCGTCACTCCGACGTGACGCCGACGTCACGTGCTCCTCGCAAAGGAATACAGGGATGGCTTCCTGACTCCCCGCTGGACCACCAGGGAGTTTTGGTAAGTCTTGGGGGGGGGGGGGATTAAGGAGGGTGAGGGGTTTAAATTTTTATTTAGGGAACCGGTGAACGTATGGGCAGACCCTCAACTTATGGAATTCTCCATATGTCCATATTGAACGAAATCGACCCTCAACTTCAACTTATCAACGCAAACTTTTTGTCTGCACATCCCTATCTAGTAGTGTTATATTTTGTCAGCCCACAGGATGGTTCCGTAGGCTACCACACTCACCCATACCCAGCAGATCTTCCTTCCTTGCACAGAAGCTGCCACTGAGGAAACACTGAGGAGCACGGCATGCCATAATTATATGCTGCCATCCTGCTCAATCTCCTCTGGGCCCTCCCAAAAGCACATGCTTAAACATTTAAAGGGCCCATGGTGGGAAAGGATGATGGTACCCTGGGATGTCATCACACGCTGAGTCTATTTGTGGACTCCGGATCCACAGTTCCCTTCCTCAGCAACAGGTCTTCTAATGTGCTTTTCTCATCAGTATGTGTTGCCTTTTCCTGCATTCTTGTCTTGCTTCGTGTTCCTTATTCCTTCCTATCACTGTCTCCTGTCTTTTTCTTGTCTATCCTTGTGCTTGTTTTGTCTTGTCTTATCCTTCCTTGGCCTGATTTCCTGAATTCTAACCTTGGCTCTGGGCCCTGACCATTCTTGTTTTCTTCCCAGACCTGACCCTTTCTTTAGATCTGACCTTGTCTTGCCTGCTGCCTGCCCTGACTTCTGGCTCATCTCCGGGTCCTCGTTGTCTCCATCTGCCCTGACTTCTGGCTCGTCTACTGGTTCTAGTAGTTTGCTGCTTACCCAATTTCTGTCTGGACTTGGACTTTTGTTCTTGCCACTACTCTAGGGACACACCTAAAACCTGCTGGTCACCAGAATGCAAGGGCTGAACCTGCAGGGAAGAGGTTATATAGGCAAAGCTCCAGTCTGTCCTGTCACAAGGCATGCCCGCCTACTGACAGAGTGGATCTAGTGTGTTTCCCATTAGGTTGCGTCAACCACTCCTCAGCATTAAGGGTCCATCATCTGGATATATTACTGGTTGCTGAGGCCATTAACCTGGCAGAACCGGATGCCCTACAGGCCATTCCTGGCATGGCTTGATGGATACAGCAGCAGCCAAATGTCCTGTATCAGGGCACCAGGGTTTTGGAGAGACTGGTCACTCATCTAGATGCCCTACCAGTTACCCCATCGGCTGCCCTTCCTCCTGTAACCCTGCCACAGCAGGCTCCAACTCCAGCTCCTAGGTCTATGCCACAGCTGCCATTTCCACCCCAATTTTATGGCAATTTTATGGTTTCCTTAGCCAGTGCCACATGCACTTTGACCTCCAGGTAGTCCTCTTCCCTACTGATAAAACTAAGGTGACATACAGTCTGTCATACCTGGTGGGGGGGGGGGGGAGGTCGGCATTGACTTGGGCCTCCCCCCATGGGAGTGGGATGATCCTTTCCTGTCCAACTTGGATCAGTTCCTCTGGTAATTCTGCCACATCTTTGATGAACATGGTGGCACCACATCTGCTGCTACAGAGCTTCTCCAGATCCAACAAGGCTCCTCCTCTGTGGGAGACTACACGGTCTGCATTAGGACATTGGCTTTGGAGCTCCAGTGGAGGAAAGGCAGCCTGACTACCATCTTCTGTCAAGGCCTATCGTAACCCATAAAAGATGAGCTCACCAGGTGAGACCTTCTGGCCACCTTGGAGGGCCTCATTAGCTTGGCCATCAGGTTATTTCTGCAGTTCCAAGAAAGGGCTAGAGAGTGGGGCTTATCTCATCACCCCACCCTCAGGATCTCTAGCCCACAAACGTTATCCAACCTTCCTAGAGCAGATGGAGCTGCCGCTCCACTGCAAGATCCCATGCAAGTCAATCATTGTAGAATCTCCCCTGAAGAGAAGCAGAGGAGGAGGAGATGCCATAACGTCTGCCTCTATTATACGGGCCAGGGGCACTTTGCAGCATGCTGTCCAGCCAAGTCGGGAAACAAAGAACCTAGAACTGGTAGGAGAGGCCACCATAGGTCGTTCCAGTTCCTCTCCCGAAATCCTAGTCCCAGTTTCTCTTTCCTATGATGGGGCTAGCATCCATGTGCAAGCATTCTTGGACACCAGAGTGGCAGGACACGTCATTGCATTGGGTCTAGTATATCAACACGGGATCCCCATGGAGCTGTTAGAAACAGTGCTCAACGTTTCATCAGTTACAGGAGACCCTTTTCCAGGCCATGTTACCCTGTCCAGAGAGCTACTACTGGCTTGCAAACTAGCTTGCTCCATTAGGAGCAGATTTGCCTATATGACTTGCCAGGGGCCTCATCCTAGGCCTTCTTTGGATGAAGCAGTACCAGCCCCATATTGACTGGGATAGCTTGGACATCCCTAAATGAGGTATCACCTGCCAGATACACTGTATAGCCTTAGTTCAACTCACGGAACCCCCTTGCCCAAGTGACTGTTGCTGACATGCCTGGCTTACCTCTACAATTCTCATCCTACTCAGATGTATTCAGCAAATAGCAGGCAGAGACCTTGCCACCTCACTGCTCCTATGATTGTTCTATAGACCTGACTCCCAGCAAGGCCCCACCCCAATGCAAAGTATATCCACTCTCTGCTTCCAAAATCAAGGCCATAACCAAATACATTAAGGAAAATTTGGATAGGGGCTTTATCCATTCTTCCTTGTCACCTGCTGGGGGCTAGATTCTTCTTCGTGGGGAAGAAGGATGGGTCCTTGCATTCCTGCATTGATTATATTATGGCCTTAACTATCATAGCCTATCACTAAAAAACACTGCTACCCTCTTCCTCTAATCTCTGAGCTCTTTGACTGCCTTCGGGGCACACAACTATTTACTAAACTGGACCTTCTGGAGGCATTCAACTTTATCAGAATCTAAGAAAGTGACTTATAGATGACTGCCTTTAACAGCCATGATGGTCACTATGAATATTTAGTCATGCCCTTTGGGCTGTGCAGTGCCCCTGCAATATTCCAATTTATGGTTAACGAGATCTTCTGGTACCTTTCTTATTCCCATGTGGCAGTCTACCTGGATGATATATTGATCTTCACTAAATCTGACTGAGCATCAATGCCATGTGAAACAGGTTCTCTAGAGGCTCTGGGAGCACCATCTCTACACCAAATTAGAGAATATTATCCCTGAAAGAGAGAAACCTCCCTTCCTGTGATATATTATGTCACGCCAAGAACTATGAATGGACCTCGATAAAGTTAAATCCATATTGGAGTGGCCCTGTTCAATGGGCTTTAAAGCGCTACAGTGCTTCTTGGGCTTCCCTAATTACTATAGACAATTTATTCATGACTATTCCTTCTTAGTGGACCCCTCTCAGCCCTGACCAAAAAGGGTTCTGATACTAAGAACTGGACCAAGGACACCATTTAGGCTTTGAACATCTTAAAGAAGTGTTCACTTGACACTGTGTCTACATCATCCATATCCTTCCAAGCTGTTCACCTTGGAGGTAGATGCATTACCCTCGGAGTAGGTGATGTCCTCCTGCAACATAACCAGAATGGCACACTCCAGACATGCACCTACTTTTGAAAAACATTCTCTCCGACTGAGAATTAAACCATTGGTTATCCTGAGCTGCTAGAAGTCAAGCTGGCCTTGGAAGAGTGGCGACACCTGCTGGAGGGCGTTAAGTACCTTGTAACCATCTACATGAATCATAAAAACCTTGAATATTTGGCAGAAGCCTAGGGGCTAAATCCCAGGAAAGCCCGCTGGTCATTGTGTTTTAACCAGCCTGCTGAGAAGAACCACTGAGCTGATGCTCTTTCTCATTCTTTTGACACTGAGAGAACCCTGGATACTCCCCGCCATATCATCAATCCAGCTAAAATCATGATTATGGCCACATTAATCGTTCTGCCTGGGTCTGCAGTATCCTGGTGTCTATGACAGAAAGTTCTTCAATGGGCTCATGACTCCCACATGTCTGATTATCCTGGTATCACTTGTACATTGGAATTAATCATGTGACACTACTAGTGGCCTCAGATGAAGACCGATGTTAAGCATTATGTAGAGTCCTGCCCTACCTGTGCCCTGAATAAAAGTATGAAAGCATAGCCTTGATGTTTATTACAGCTGCTGCCAGCCCCCAAGGAAATCTGGACCCATGCAGCCATCGACTTCGTCACTGACCTTCCTCTCTCTGGCAGCAACACCACCATATTTATTTACTTATGAACTTTTAATATACCGACATTCGTAGAACACATCACGCCGGTTTACAATTAACTCAAAGAAAGAAAAATTACATTGAACGGGGGGTGGGGCGAGGGAAGCAGGCAAGAAAAGGGGAGAAAAGAAGGGCTGGGAACGAGAGGGACTAAGAGTAGAATACTGAAACGAAGTAAAGAGGAGAAAGTGGAGAGGAACCAAAATAGCTATAGAAACTTACTATATTTACATCATTGGGTGAGTACATAAAGTAACTGGGCTAGCTATATACATTAATATATTGTAAGGCGAGTTCTGCGAGGCAGGGTGGGCCTTGTCTAGGTTTGGTTAGTATCTGGGTAGGCCTGTTTGAAAAGCCATGTCTTGATGCCTTTTTTAAAGTTGTGTAAGGACGGTTCTAGACAGAGATCAGTGGGAAGGGAGTTCCAGAGGGAGGGGCAAGCAATGGAGAAGGCTCTTTCTCTAGTGAGGGTAAGGTGTGCAGTTTTGAGGGATGGGGTGTGAAGGGTGCATGCAAGGGAGGTTCTGGTGGGGCGGTTAGAGGATCGGAAACGTGGCAGTTCTTCGAGCCAGGGAGAGTTGTCTTTGTAAAGTGTGTTATGTAGGATGGTGAGAGTTTTGTATTGAACACGGAAAGGGATGGGAAGCCAGTGCAGATCCTTTAGAATGGGGGTGATGTGGTCCCTTTTGCGGGTGTTGGTTATGATTCTTGCTATTGAGTTATGCAGTATTTGCAAGGGCTTAATAGTTGATGACGGGAGGCCTAAAAGAAGGGAATTGCAGTAGTCCAGTTTAGATAGAATGGTCATTTGCAGAACTAGGCGGAAGTCCTGGATGTGGAGGAGGGGCTTAAGTTTTTTAAGGACGTGGAGTTTGTAGAAGCCCCCCTTTAGTAGAGACTTAATGTGGGGTTTGAAATTTAGGCATTGATCTAGTGAGACGCCTAGGTCTCTTACGGAGTGCAGTGGGGTAAGGGCTGAGGCAGAGTTATGAGGGGTGGATTTAGATGTGTGTTCCGGTTGCTTAGAGATGATGAGGATTTCTCTTTTAGTGCAAGGTGGAGGTTAGATAGTAGGGAATTGATGGAAACAAGGCAAGATTCCCAGAATTGCAGGGATTCCATGAGGGTTTTTTGAATAGGGATAAGGATTTGCACATCATCAGCATACAGGAAAAACTTCAGGCCTAGGTCAGAGAGTAAGTGGCAGAGTGGTAAAAGGTAAATATTGAATAGGGTGGAGGATAGTGAGGAACCTTGGGGAACATCTTGTGTAAGTGGAATGTGCAATGATTCAGACTTATCAATTTTTACTAAGTATTCTCTGTGGGAGAGATAGGATAAAAACCATGATAGTGCTGAGTCGGCGATGCCTATTTCTGCCAGACAGGAAATGAGGATTTAGTGGTTGACAGTATCAAAGGCTGCCGAGATATCTAGGAGGACAAGTAAATACAGTTTGCCTTGGGCCATGCCTATGAGGATGGTGTCTGTAATTGCTAGTAAGAGATTTTCAGTATTGCGACCTTTACGGAAACCAAATTGTGATGGGTGCAGGATATTGTGGTCTTCAAGGAAGTTAGTGAGTTGCGTGTTGACAACCTTTTCAAGGATTTTGGAGATGAAAGGCAGGTTGGATATAGGCCGGTAGTTTGCTGGGTCAGTGGGGTCGAGGTGGGTGGTAGTGGATAGATTCTCGAAGACAGCACATTTCATACCCCTGCCAGGACTCCCATCTGTGTCCTAGTTGACTAAACGTTTTGTTCAACATGTTTTCCGCCTGCATGGCCTGCCACTTCACATCGTCTTGGACTGAGAGGTTCAGTTTACAGCTCATTACTGGAAAGGCTTGTGTAAAAAGTTTGGAATTTCATTGGACTTTACCTTAGCTTACCACCCCCAGAGTAACAGACAAACTGAGTGGGTGAATCAAAGTCTCAAGGGTTTTCTATGAGTTTATTGGAGCCAATGACAAGATAATTAGGCCTCTCTCCTTCATTGGGCTGAATTTTCCCATAATAATCATATAAACAGCACCATGGGTTCATCCCCCTTTTTCATTGTCTTTTGTCACCATCCTTGTATACCCAGACTTATTCTCATCTCTGACACTTGCCCAGCAGTGAACCTGATGGGGAAGGAACTCCAGAAATTATGGCAAATGACTCACCTTCTGGATAAAGCGGCAAAATGCTAAAAGGAACAAGTGGATAAAAAATGTCATCCAGCACTGCCACTCCATCCAGGAACCCTAGTCTGGCTTAGCACAAGAAACATATGGCTAAAAATGCCATACATGATTTGCACCATGATTCATGGGGCCTTTTCTCGTTTAGTAACAAATTGGTTCTGTGGCATAAAAACTCAAGTTGCCACCATCATTAAAAATTCATGATGGGTTCCACATTTCCCTATTATTAAAGCCTGCAATTCTTTCCTGGTTGGGCAGACTGCCTCTCCAGACCCCTGAAGTTGCCATCTAAGAGGATACTGAGTTTGAGGTACAAGAAATTCTAGACTCTGAAAGAGTCCAAAACCAAGTACAATACCTCATTTCCTGGAAGAACTATGGACCTGAGGAAAGTTCTTGGGAACCAGCCTCTAATCTGCTGGTTCTCAAGGACTTCCACAAGAGATTCCCCAATAAGCCCAAACCCAAGCCCTGAAAACTAGGGAGGGGGGCTTTGGAGAGTGGGTACTGTTATGTTTTGGTGGCCCAAGGATGCTACACTCATCCAGACCCAGTGGCTCTTCCTTCCTGGCACAGACACCACCGAGGATGGAATGCTGATGAGCATGGCGCACTGTCCCTAGATGATGCCTTCCTGTTCAATCTACTCTGGGCCCTCCCATAGGCGTGCGCATGCGATGCATTTAAACACTTAAATGGCTGGCAGTGGGAAAGGCTCACAGTGCTCTGGGATGACATCACATGCTTGGCCTATTTGAGGACTCCAGACCCACACTTCCCTGTCTCAGCAACAGGTCTCCTGTTGTGCTTTGCTTCTCAGTGCATGTCGCCTTGTTCCTGGGTTCTTGTCTTGCTCCATTTCCTTGTGTTCCTTTTTCCTTTCTGTTTCTGTCTCCTGCCTTATTCTTGTGTTCCTGCCTTGTTCCATCCTTGCGCTTGTTTAGTCTTGTCTTGTCTTGTCTTGACCTTCCTCAGCCTCATTTTCCTGGATTCTTACACTCTGACCATTTCTCATTTGCTTCCTGGACCTGACCCTTGCTTTGGACCTGACCTCGCCTTACCTGCTGCCTGCTTGATCTCCAGCTCATCTCCTGGTTCTCCTTGTCTGCTGACTGCCCTGACTAATGTCTGGCCTTGAACTCTTGTTCTTGCCACCACCCTCGGGACCCATGTAAGACCTGCCAGCTGCCAGAGCCCAAGGGCTCAACCTGAAGGGATGGTGGTTGGTAATATGTCCCATCAGGGGGCTTGCCCGCCTGCTGACAGAGAGGACCTAGCAGGTTTCCCATTAGGTTGTATCAACCATGCCTTAGAATTAAGGGTCCCCCATCTAGACCCATTACTAGTAGGAAACAAATTCTTCAGGAAAGAAACTGCTGAGGGAGGATATGTTAGAGTTCTATAAAATCACAGAAGAACTTGAATGAGTAAATGTGAATCGGTTATTTACTCTTTCAGATTATACACGGTCTAGGGGGCATGCCATGAACTTAGCAAGTATTTATTTATTTTTTTATGCCATTTATAGCCTGCTGGTCCACCAGTCTCAGAAGGTAACAATTTTCATACACAGTAATCAAAACGTAATTACATCGGTACAATAGTATACAAAAAAAAAGAATAATTAAAATTAAGCAATATAGTAAATAGTTGCTGGATGGTTCATTCAGAAATAAAGGTTATTGTCACATACTCTTATTGAGCCAGCACTAGGGTGAGGCAAGGGATCAGAGTTCATAGAGAGAAGATGAAGGGATTCCTCCCTATCCAGACACAGAGGAGAAAGTGGTTGTTAGAAACACATGCTATCATTATATAGGTCAACTTCTGCATGAACCCACTAAATACATTTGCAAGGGATGATCCTTAAGCAATAGGGAAACTTTTTCCATCATTTTATGTATCCCAAGCAGGGGTTACATTTTTATTAGGCAAGTAGTAATCATAAAAAACAAGAATTTTTGACTTACTAGGTCTGGGCATCACAAATGGCATGAACTGGAAATCTTACTCTAACTCTGGCTCAGTTCTCCTCTCAAAGGAAAGGACAAGATAACCACAAACTATTTTAGTAGCATCCCAATAAGAAGAGAGATGCTGTGAGCCAGTCAAGGGGCTATGTGGATGCTAGGAGCTGCACATGCCCTGGTATGTACAGAAACTACACATAGCCTGATAGAACCAGATGAGCCAGAAGTCTAGATGCAATCTAGAAGAGGAGAAAAGAAGGGGAAAAAAAACAATAAAGAGTAGGAAAGGGAGCAGGCAGGGATTTCCATCATAAAATGTTGAGTTGAAGAGACAGAATAGGGAAGAATAGATGGGGATGGGAAAAAAAGTGTGAGAAAGAGAAGGGGATAACAGTGCAGAGGGATCATTTTTATTTTAAAAAATCTACCAATTGTATTTTTTGGGTGGAAAAAACAAATTTAGTCTACACAACAAAATTTGCTTTGGTTGACCTATCTATTTACTGTGCTTATTTATGAACAGTGATACAGGGGGATTCATCATTCCATGATGATTAGAGCGGAATGAATCGTGAAAAAAAAGGGACGGGGGGGGGGGGCGGTAGTGTGCACCCGGCCACATCGCAGCAATGCAGTTTTGCCCACCATCGTTACAGTGCAGCACACACTATCGCCCCCATAGCGCCACTGTAAAAGTGGTGTTATTTCCGGCGCTACTGCCGGCAATAAAGTCTAAAACATTATCACCCTCAGTGCTGCCAGAAGAAAAGTTGTTTTTTTCCCCACCCAAACTCCGCCCTAACTCCGCCTCTTCCCCTAATTTAAATCTTACCACCACAGTGCGGTAGTTAGCGCATGCGGTAGGGAATTGTTGCATGCAATAATGTCCTAAAGCACGCAATAAGGCCACATCGCATTTTAAAGAGTGAACCTGTTAGTTACATGCAAAACTGAGTCTGTGCTTTGGCTTTGCAGGGTAATGTTTCTATAATCATTTATTAAAATATTGACATATTGTAAATGATTGAATATTATCTTATACATTTTCCAAAAGATGGGCCCATTCATATAGTGGAGTTTTATTTGAAGCTACTCATATATTACTTCTTCTTGTTTAGTGGACATTATATATGATGGGGCTCTCAGTACACCTTATTGTCTTATTTTGAATATTAGACACCCATAAACTATTATAGACCTCATATTACTGTAAAGCCCACTAGGCTTCACCATGGCTTTATAAAAGAGAATTGTCCAGCAACGGGAGGTTCCTTGATTGTGGTCATTCTAATTGCTAGCAAGGGTCCATCCCCTAAAGGGTGTATCAGTATCAGCAGTCAGATATTAATTATATAAGTGACTTCATTCAACGCACAATTAAGCTCTGGAATTCATTAACGGAGGATGTGGTTAAGCACTGAGCGTAGTTGGGTAAAAAAAAGATTTGGATACGTTCCTGGAGGAGAAGTCCATAAACTGCTATTAATCAAGCTGACTTGAGGAATAGCCACTGCTTATTGCTGGCATTAGTAGCATGGGATCTATTTACCGTTTGAGTATTTGCCAGGTACTTGTATCCTGGATTGGCCACTGTTGGAAACAGAATGCTGGGCTTGATGGCCCTTGGTCTGAACATATAACTTTAAAAAAGGGTGCTATGATAAAATGAGGAAACTAGTTAGAAGAAAACTAAAAGGAGCAGATGCATGAGTGAAAAATGTTTGTGTGAGACTGCATGGGACTGTTTAAAGAACCGTTTCAGAAGTTCACATAAAATGCATTCCATAAATTAAGGAAAACCTAAAGAAGAAAATGCATCTGCCAGCTTGGCAAAATGGTGCTCTGAAAGAGGGTATTAAATCCAAAAAGACATCCTTTAAAGAATGGAAAGCAGGACCAAATGAGGGAAATAGGAAGATGTCTAAGCACTGATGAGTTATATGCAAAATATTAATAAAGAAAACCAAGAGAGAATTTGAGGAGAGATGTGCCAAGAACAAAAAAGTTAATAAGAAACACTTTTTCAAATACATTAAAAACAGAAAACTAGCAAGGGAACCAGTTAGGCTACTAAATGAGGGTGAGGAGTAGGGAGAATAAGGCCATAGTAGAAAAACTAAGAGGTCATGGATGACTCACAAATTATCCATCTAAATGGGTTATACAGCATATTGTGCCTCTTATCCAGCTAAATTATAGCCGCATACAATTTAGCTAGATATAAAAGGGGTGTTTTGTGGGTGTTCCGGGGAGGGGTCCTGTTATCCGGCTAACGTAGCCGAATATCAGATATATCCGGCTAAGGATATCGCATGCGATAGCTTCATAGGGGCAGAGTTGGGGTGGCGTTGGCACCAGAAGAGGAGGAGTGGGGGCGGACGCGGCGGAAACATTGCTCGTGGCGAAAAGGTAGGAACCATTATCGCTGCCAATAGCACGCCCAATAGCACACCTTTTACGATGGCGCTATTGGGTGCAAAAGCCGGCAGCGATAACACCGCGGTGGTGCGATCACTGCTGGCTTTCGCAGGCCCGCCCCCCGTTAGTGCCAGGATTCAGGAAGCCACGATAGTTTAGAAAATCTGGCCTTAAGTTAGCTGCATAACTTTAAACCTGCTTGGAAGCAGGTGTAAAGTTATCCTGTCTCGTGTGGCCATATAACTTTAGACTTAACTCGATATATTAAAAACTATATATATATATCCAGTTAAGTAAGTTCCATTTAAAATTGTAAAACCTCCTCACATCGTGGCCTGTCCTCGCCTGCCTCCCACCCAAGTTGCAAAGACCCTATAGGGCTGAACCTGCCAGCCCCCCCCAAAATGGCCCATTTAATGTTAGAAAAAAATTGTTGGGGCCGAGAGTCCCCACTCTCTCACCTCCTGCTCCTATTTCCCCTTATACTTAAAAAATTAAATCTCACAGGCTCCAGAATCCTCTCCCCAATGCCCACCCCAACCTTTTCCCTTCTACCCCCTCCCCCTGCCCAGTACCTTTATTTGAAGTTGGTCTTCATTCTGTTGTACTTCTGTCCCCTTCTGGGTTGTTGGAAACCCTAGGCACTCCTCTGCTAACACCTTGGTCTTCACACTGGTCTCTCTCTCTCTCTTCAGTCTCAACCCACATTGTAGGCCCTTTGTATTTTAGTACTTTGTACTTTGTAAATTGTAGCATTTCTGGATGAAGCACTGCTTTTCTCCTGATGTCCTGACTCCTTCCTCAGCCCCTGGCACATGTGTACATTTTCCTTTTATACAACTGCAACCTACACAACCATTGGCTAGCACTCTGCCACGCACCACACAGGCGCACTCCTATCAGGGCTGTCCTCGCATCACACTGGAATTTTCCCCATTATAAGAAATAGGATAAACTTTTAACCTTTTAAGAAAAAATACACAATACACACCTCTTATAGGAAAGACCACCTATACATCTTCTCCTACTAGCCACCCTCTTCTGATAAACTGTGGATGACATCTTTTAACTAGAACATTCCAATTGAAAAAGAAAGGATAACCTTTTGAAACTCCATTAACCATTCACAGTAAATACATAGCCCCAGTAAAACGTGAGCTACAGCGCTATCTAGTGACCCCCTTAGGGTTACAAACTAATACAATATTAAGTCACCTAGACAATTTGCTCTGCTCATAGATTTCTAGCATGCAGTCTATTAGATGTTAAATGAAGAGTGCTGTGCTGTGAATTACCCTTGAGCCCGTGAAGCCTGACTTCTAGGATTCAAAGAGCTGATTTGCACTATTGATGTATTAGCTAAAACGTATAGCAATCTTGTCATGGGTAATTTTGAAAATTTCAGTTCCATATTGAATCTAGCTTCTATTTTTTCACAAATGTGCATGGCATCTGCTTTTTGAATTCACAGATTTCTCTAGACATTTATTATGAGAATAAAACCTCACAAGTTCCATTACAGAACCAACTGTTTAAAAATGACACAGCTGATGAAACTGCCAGGGGTTGAACTAATAAGTGAAACATGTCTTCCCTTTGGGAGATTTTTTTCACTTTTCTAGGAAACAATTTTAATCTTCTTCCTCTGTAGAGGATCATATTGCAAATCTATCAAAGGGGGTATACAGAGCTTGAAAAAGTTTCTGTATGTTATTTTCAAACTAAGAATGAATGAGAGGCAGAGCCAGCTGTGATTTTGCTATATTGCAAAATATATTTTTCTTATAATTAGGACAAAGTATTTGAGAGGAAAATTATGCTGCTCACACCTGACAAATGCAGCTGTTTGACAGGGATGGTTATATTATTAAAAAAAAAAAAAAGTTAAATTAAAATATATATAGGTGTAGCTTCTAAGGGAATTCATTCTTTATGTTGCACTGGAGATGGACCCTTGGCCTGGCACAGGATTGGTACGGCCCTCTAAGGGTTCCCAGAGGGCGCCTGCTGCCAGGTGGCGGAGCACACGAGGAGACAGAGGCTAGCTGGAGCTTCACCAATAACAGTCTGGGGGCTCCGTGGGTTGAGCCCTTGGATTCCCGGACTGCGAAGGTGTGCGGCTAGTGGAGAACAGATAAGCTAGACCGGAATACAGTGTGCCAGAGACCACTGGAACGAGACAGGAACTGAAGGTCCTCCGGTCAGGATAGGCAGCGCCTAGTGGTCTAGCTTGTAGAAGGCTGCGAGTAGCGACAGAGCAGGCAGGACTGGTGGTCACAGGAGAAGCAAAGAGAGTGTCCGAATGGAGTGCAAGGGTCAAAGCCAGGGTATCCATCCAAGGGTGGTCAGCCAAAGCAAGGGCCAGTTCCAGGTATCAGTCCGAGCATGGGCAATGGCAAGCAGAGGTCAGTTCCAGGTATCAGTCCAAGCGTGGTCAGTAGCAAGCAGGGGTCAGTTCCAGGTATCAGTTCGAGCATGGTCAGTAGCAAGCTGAGGTCAGATCCAGGAAATGGTCCAAATGTAAGCAGAGGCCAGTACCGTGTATCACTCCAAGTGTGGTCAAAGGCAAGCTGAGGTCAGTACCGTGTATCAGTCCGAGAAGGTACAACCTGGGTAGCGGAACGTGGAACAGGAATCAGGAACAGACGCTGGGACACAGGAAGCACCACGGGAACACAGGAACGCAGGATCACTGGAACAACACAGGAACACAGGAACAAGCACAGGAACAAGGAACACAGGAACACTGGAACCAGCACAGGTCAAGGAACACAGGACGGCAACTAGCTTCACACAAGTGTGATGACCTGTTTGCCAAGGCGAGGAACTGAGGGAAGACCCTCGCCTTATATAGGATGCTTATGTGATGTCATCAGGAGGCATCCTGCCCAAGGTTCCCACCCTGGCTCTTTAAAAGAGGGAGTGCTGGCCGCAACATGCTTAGGGGCATGGCTGAGGACGCGGAGCCCCTGCGGGAGTTCCATTGAGAGGCCTGTGAAGACGTAGGCGTTTGGGGCAGGCACTGGGGACACCAAGAGCTGGCTGCAGCAGCTAGGGAGGACAGAATGGAGCCCGTTGGAGGGAAGCCTGAGATGAGCAGGCCTGGTTGCGGCACCAGCGTGGCCGGGACGCTCAACAGTTTATTCACTGAAGGATGATTTCTTTTTAGATCAACAATTCAAAAGCTGGGTTTTGCCCTTCTGATTTATGATTTATCAATTTTTAAGGGCATATTGTAATAGATGCAATGTTGTTCTAACAGCCTCAGTAAAGCAAGCTCATTACAATTTGTTTTAAACTGATATGGTCGGTCCCTGCTAAATGACTGATCATTTAAGAAACTAATAAAGTACAAATGTAGGAAAAATGTTTCAAGTTTTAAATGCTCTGAAGTCAATATTCAAAGACATGTATCTGTATAACTTGTTTTATCTTGATAAATGCTGATATCTGAATATTGCCAGTTATCCAGCTAAATTTTAGCTGGAAAACCTAGGTGTTTTTTGGGGGCATTCGGAGTAACTTATCTAGCTAATCCCGATATTTGGAGTTAGCCAAATAAGATATTTGGTTAAATCTAGACATGAAGCAGAATAAAGGTGGAGAAGTACAGAAACACACATGGGGTTCAATATTGCGAATCAGCAATGTGTTGTAATAGTGTGGGTTATCTGACTCTTCTGAATTTAACAGTCCAAGTCAGATATTTCCAAAGTTCTTTAATGATCACATGAATCTTGCATCAAAGTTCAGAAATCACTTAAACCTTGCAATAGAGTAAACAGTGATTGTAATACAGACCCCCATAAACCTTGTATCAGAGTAAACAATGTTGGCAATTCAGTTCCTTGACACGGTACATGTTTCACCAGGGGCTGAATCGGAAAGGACAAGGACAAGCACAACCAGTGCAAATTTAAAACACGGTCATATATTTTCTAAAAATAAACAAATGAAGGTAATATGTGAACGAGGCATATCAGCAAATAAAGCAGCACCAGCAAATACAGAGGTAAAAAAAGAAACGTTTGTAATTCAATTGTGTCACCGGCGGTAAAATGACTTCAGAGAGAGAGAATGCCAGCAAGTCATGGTTTTTAAAGAGCCAGATGAGCATGCCAAAATCAGCAAATGGGAGGCAATCAGAGGCCAGAGCTTTAATGACACAATCAAACAAAAAAGCCAGTCAAAGAGCAAATCAAATATCAGAATCCAAAGAAAGCAAAACATTCTATTTCCTTATTGAGAACTTCAGGGAAAAAGGAAACCTAGTTCATAAATCCAGCGCTGCTCGCAACAAATCAGATGGGCAGAAAAATTCCCTCCTTGAATTGGAGGCTCACACTCCTCTATTGCAAACAATTTTTAGATCAGAAATAGTGTGCCCTTTGTTTAACCAGCATGCAGCAAGAGGAGCTTCACAGAAGCTTAGCTCTTTATGAGGCGTAGGCGTGAACAGTGTTCAAAGATCCTAGTTTTGAGCATATGGGTAGTCTTAACAATGTATAGTAGTTCCAGCAATAACATGCACAACTCCAGAAGTACAGCAATCAGAGTCTTTCTTGAGATTGTAAAGCTTGCCATTCCTAAGATGTTTAAAAAGATAAAGGGAACTAGATAGCAGGCAGGCAACACAGTGACCACAAGAAAAATGGCAGATGTTTGATTTGGCTGGTTAAAGTACTAAATGCGCTAGCAGGTCTTGTAAGTTTTTTTCCCTGGTGGAATGCAACAAAGAGTAGCTATGATGGGGCAACAATATTTGCCAATGTTGTCTAATGATGTACAAATCGCCCCATCCTACTAGAGAAAAGTAATATACAGATCATCCTAACAGAATGAGCTGGTTTGGGAGACATAAACACTAAATCTCAATTAAAATAGAGGGCACATTTATAAGCCTTTTAAATTATCTGTGGAGGATATCCTCTGGACAAAATCCGGGATGCATGCAATTAGCCTTGCAGGAACACAAGCACCATAGTTGAAAGAATTGGCATGGAATGCCCTTCTGGAGGAGGTGAAGAAGACGAAAACAGTGAAAGAATTCAAAGGGGCATGGGATAAATATTGAGGATTCCTAAAGGCTAGAGCAGAGCTTTCCAAACTGTGTGTCGGGACACGTTAGTGTGTCGCCTGCAGTGTGCAGGTGTGTCGCGCAAGCCCGGTCAACTCTGATGCGAGTTTGGGCGCTTTTTTTTCTAGAGATTCACTTTTTTTTTTCAGTTTATGGGTTGCTTATTATTGGGTGATTTTTGCTGTCAATCGCGTTTTTTTGGGGGGCTTGGTGGGTGGAACAAGCCCAGCCATCCTTGCATTGACTGCTGGTGCCGATGAGGCCTGGCCATGAGGAGTACTGACTGCAAGCAGCAGTGTCTGGTGATCATGGAAGGGAGTGAAGCACTTAACTGAAAACAATCAAAAAGACGAGGTACATGAGTGTGGGGGCCAGACATGTGCTGGGGGGAGAGAGATGAGTGAGTGGGGGGCAAACGTGCTGGGGGGACAGACATGTACTTGAGGGGGAGAGATATGAGTGTGTGGGGGCCAGACATGTGCTGGGGGGAGGAGAGAGATGAGTGTGTGGGGGACAGACAATTTGTTTTATTATTGTTTCTCATAAATTATAACAATAACATGAATCTTGGAATATATATTTGTAATATAAATTTAAGGTTTTCATGAGATAGGTTGTGTCGTGAAACATTTTATTTATGTATATATTTAAGGAAACATACATAAATTGTCGAAATATGTTTCGTTCGTTTAACCTTTAACCTCTGGTTTACTAGTAGACTGAATTTCCGTGTCGTGAAATTATGTTTGTCTAAAAAGTGTGTCACCAACATGAAAAGTTTGGAAAGCTCTGGGCTAGAGGATGGAAATGAAGAAAAGAGTGCATGGGGGTAACTTGCTGGTGAGGTGGTTACTATCCTTAACAATAAGCTTTGATACTATTGATGCAACTCCAACATTGCTCTCTGCTTCAACAGCGAGGGGTAAAGGAGAAGTAGATTCAGACAACAACCAATGAGAGTCCAGAATTTTACAGTGTGGGTAACAAATAAGCGTGAGGGTAACTTGCTGATGTGTCTGTTACTACTCTTAACCAATAAGCTGGATACTTTTGATGCAACTCCAACTTTGCTCTCTGCTTCAACAGCAAGGGGTAAAGGAGAATTAGATTCAGGCAGCAACCAACGAGGGCCCTGAGTTTTACAGTCTTGGAAACTGATAAGCATGGGGGTAACCTGCGCGGCATGGCAGATACTATCATAAGCTTGCTGGGCAGACAGGATGGACCATTTGGTCCTTTTCTGCCATCATTTCTGTGTTTCTGTGTTTCTATATGCTGGTGACCTTATTTACTGATCTGCCAAATTCACATATGAATGTATCTGTTTATTTAATTATAGAAACTATTATAAGAATCTCCACTGGTCATGCTAATCCCTCCCTATACAGCCCCTGGCAAAACACAGACCACGATTGGGGGATCGAATTGCCATCACTGTTTTCACTGATTCAAAGTTTATGTTTCTCAACTTTGATGCAAGATTTATGTGATCATTAAAGTACTTTGGAGATATCTCTTGGACCTAGATTCATCATTTTGCTATAAATTTCACAAGAATAACACCCATAAAAAAAAAAGGAGTAGGGTTAGGGTAATTTTCCTGATACCGCAAGACAGGCCTTTATCATATTTTGGGCTGGATGGAGAGAGAGAGACTCTGAGGGGCACACATATTAGTAAACTTTTTATACTACTGTAAGAGGGGCAACTAGTACAATGTATTCTTGACCTAGCTTGATGCACTCTCTACCTACCTGTTATAAAGCTAGGTCAAGAGTACAATGTACAAATCTCATCTTTGTGTACCTGTCATCACTCCAAATCACATAAAATCTTCACTGATCCCTACTATGCTGTTAGGACCTCTGACTGTGCATGTAAAACTGCCCCGCAAAACCTAGGCCACTACCAAAACCTAACCCCGAGTTCAGAATGGCCACTCTTACAGTGGTATAAAAAGTTGACTAATATAAGAACATGGTTGAAACGTAAACGAATTGAAAATTTAAATACCTGTTTGTGAATTATTTATTGAAACTGGTATTTAGCAACGATTTATGACACCTACTCTGTATTCAGTGTATACTAGTATAATTAAATAATTTATGTGATAATTTATAAAAAGTGTTAAGGAGTAGAGGGAAAGTTTCATATAAACTCATTGGTGTCTCGGCACCACGGTTATGTGGTGGTATAATCATTAACTGACCCCCTCCTCCTGTGTGCAATTTTTTTGCTATAAAAGGTTTTTTTTCACCTATGTGAACTCTTCCGTGAAACTTAATTTATAAAGCCAAAACAGTGCTGTATTTAAAGAGCAAAAATACTCTGCTTTTAAGGTGCCTGCGCTAGCCGGCAGCGATCGCACCGTGACGGTGCGATCGCTGCCGGTTTTGCACCCAATAGCGCCACCATAGGAGGTGTAGCTATTGGGAAAATGTGGGAGGGAGGTTCTGAAAACTGAAATCCAGAACCTCCAGGGTAGCATTCTCTGAAATGCTCCCTGTTTCACACACAGGTACCCAAAAGCAAGCAGAGCTCTGGAGTCTCAATGCATGGGTGAGACGATGGTGCAAGGAAGAGAGATTCAGTTTCGTAAGGAACAGGGGAACATTTTGGGGAAGGGGGGGTCTTTTCCATAGGAATGGGCTCCACCTTAACTAGGGTGGAACCAGGCTGCTGGTACTAACCTTTAAAAAGGAGATAGAGCAGCTTTTAAACTAGAACAAAGGGGAAAGCCGGCAGTCGCTCAGCAGCGCATGGTTCGGAGGGAGGTATCTTCAAATGAAACTAATGAAGCATTAGAGTTAGGGCATCTCAACAGAGAGGTTCCAATAATAAGAAAAGTAGTCCAAGTGCCTATAATTAAAAACTCGCCTAAGCTAAAAGATTCCAGTTTATCCCTGTCAATTAAAAAGCAGAATGTAAATGCAAACAAAAAACACACTTGGAAATGCTTGTTTGCTAATGCCAGAAGTCTAAGAAGTAAGATGGGAGAATTAGAATGTATAGCAGTGAATGATGACATTGACTTAATTGGCATCTCGGAGACATGGTGTAAAGAGGATAATCAATGAGATAGTGCTATACCGGGGTATAAATTATATCGCAATGACAGAGAGGAGCATCTTGTGGGTGGGGTGGCACTTTATTTCCAGGATGGCATTTAATTCAACAGGATAAAGATCCTGCATGAGACTAAAGGCACATCTGAATCTTTATGGATAGAAATCCCTTGTGTGTTGGGGAAGAGTATTATGATAGGAGTAAATTACCGGACACCTGTTGCGCCCTCTATTGCTCACCTTTTTTCTGCCTGACTCAGTCCATTTCAGAAAGATGGTTGCCTCCACTTCTCCACAGTGAACCCTCCAGCATCCCCGGTCCGGCATGGGTGATTGCATTCGCCATCTTTCTCCAGGAGTCATCTAGGGCACGCAAGCGCACGCAGCACCTTCCTTTATGTGCGTCATGGCGGGAACCTCGGGGGTATCCCCACTGCATGACGTCACTAGCTGTGGTATTTAAACTCCATTCACGATTCGTAATACGAGTTAGCAAGGAATCCTCCATGCTGATCTCTCCATGTTACCAGATGTTCCTGCTCTGTGTACTCTCACTCCAGGATGACTTAGGTACCCGCTCCACAGGGGCCTTGCCTCGCTCCTCTTTACCCTCTGATGTTATCTGCTACCAACAAGGACGCCTAAGGTACCCGCTCCTCGGGGGCCTTGCCTTGCTCCTATCTACCCTTCAGGGTTGCCTACCTATTACCAGGACGCCTACGGTACCCGCTCCTTGGGGGCCTTGTTCGTCTGAGGGGGTTTTCTCCTACAACAATTACCAGCATCAGAGTGAGTACTGCTGCTCCAGTTCTGCCTTTGCATTGTCTCATCTCTCTCTCCATAGATCCTTGGCCTACCCCGCACCGCAGACCACTACCGGATCTATTGGCCTCTACATCTAAGCTTGGGTTCTCGGCCTACCCCGCTTTGCGGACCACTACCGGACCCATCTCCCTCTTGGGACCTGATGAGACTGTGGAACTGCCTTTTCCACCCTGCAACCTACAGACAGAGCATTGCCATCTGGCTTCTCCTCTCCTGGATGGAGTCGTCATCCGTTCCTCGGGTTACCATCTACGTTGCAGTACAATAAAGCTGTTTCTCTGTGTCAGTCTCTGCCTTGAGCTAGCCTATTGCTGCAAGTCCCCACAGGGCAGAGCCCTGTGGGAGGTGCCATCTCTTACAGTGACCAAGGGCCCACGCTTCAATGTCCAAAATACAACACCACCTGGCCAAGATGGTGAAACAGACAGTGAAATGCTAAGAGAAATTTGGGAAGCTAACCAAATTGGTAGTGCGGTAATAATGGGAGATTTCAATTACCCCAATACTGATTGGGTAAGTGAAACATCAGGACATGCTAGAGAGATAAATTTCACAGATGGTATAAATGACAGATTTATGGAGCAATTGGTTCGGGAACCAATAAGAGAAGAAGCAATTTTAGATCTAATTCTCAGTGGAGCACAGGATTTGGTGAGATAATGGTGGTGGGTCCGCTTGGCAATAGTGATCATAATATGATCAAATCAAAGACATAGTCAGAAAAAATAAATCTTCAAACAGGACTACCACAGGGATCAGCCCTATCTGCAACACTCTTCAACATATACATGTTACCATTATGTCACCTGCTAGCTGGTCTAGGCATCACACATTATATATATGCTGATGATATTCAATTATTACTACCCATTGATGACACAATTGAAAAAAACATTAAACATAGCTAACATGTATCTAGATATCATCAAACAGCTACTAAACCAAATGGAGTTAGTAATTAATATAGAGAAAACAGAATTCCTACATTTGGAACACAAAAATATTGAGATCTTTCAAAGCCCAATCACACTCAAAAACAACAAAAAAATAGAATTAGCAGAGAAAGTACGGAACCTAGGAGTAATAATTGACACAAAACTAAGCTTAAAACAACATATATCTTTAAAGGTAAAGGAAAGAGACGCCAAACTCATGGTTCTATGTTGTTGGTGCCCACATATACCTTGACAGCCAACTCCTCCCCAGCACTATCTAAAATCCTATCTGTTTATTGCTTGCCTTTCTGACTATTCAATACAGATACATGATCACACTAAATAATATACCACAATAGCTTACTTCTCCCCAATACTTTTAAGTTTTAAAAATGTCCCCAAGCAGTACTTACTGATTCTTTTCAGCCACCAGCAAGGCGATCCTCTCCTCTCAGAGTCTCTCTCTCTCTCTCTCTCCCCTCCACTCCCCTCTCCCTGCCTGAAATGGGATTTGTTATATTTATCGCATATTTCGTTTCCGGCATTAAAACCCGTGGTAGTATGCGTTACACTATCGCACACAACAATAAGCACCCCCATTTTAATTTACTCCACCCAGTTGGGAAAAATTTTTAAATTTGCATATGCATCTTGTGATGCATTATTTATTGCATGTGTTATGGCGTTATGGTGGGTATTAGGGCCCTAACGCCTGCGGTAATGCCCTAACATGATTTGATAAATGACTCTCTGACTGTTAAATGCAAAAGAGTCAGATCACTGACAATATTGATAAACCTAGTCATGGCCATGAGCAGGATAACTGTAAGGTTTTTGTGACTATATTCAAAGAATATACTTGGATAAAAGCTGACAGCTTTACAAAAACAAGTAGTGTATTAGTTGGGGCAGTGGGGCCCCTGTTCCTCGCCCCTCACCTTCCCAAGCCCCCCCAAATCTTGTAAGAATGTGGTAAGATGCTGAGGAGGCAGGCCAGCATCCCCTCCCCCAGTGATTCCACCACTCATGAAATATATTGAAAAAAATGAACCTCCTCAACCCCCCACTTTCTCCCACCCCTGCCTGCATCCACTAATTGGCCTTGGCTGCCAGGGCCACAATTTAAGCATACCACTCCTGGTGCCATCATGCATTGCCATGACAGCAATGCTGGTAGCATAAACTATCAACACTGCTATAGGAATAATACAGGCAACTCAGAATGCCGCTGGGAGCAGAAAGCTTGTACCATGATCCCAGCAGCCACAGGGTTTTTGGGGGTGCTGAGAGGGGCAGGAGGGCTTGTGTTGTTGTGAGAGTGGGTGGGATGAGGGGGATTAAAGAGCCAAGTTTTTAAAAAATTTGAAATTATGGAGGGGGGGGGGGGGCTATGTCCATCTACAAATGTACCATAATCTATTGGAGTAAAAGGGGGC
The DNA here is from genome assembly GCF_901001135.1 of Rhinatrema bivittatum. Lineage (NCBI taxonomy): Eukaryota > Metazoa > Chordata > Amphibia > Gymnophiona > Rhinatrematidae > Rhinatrema > Rhinatrema bivittatum. The sequence continues at coordinate 100,863,487 of NC_042623.1, forward strand.
AATGGGCTCAATGCTCCCTATCAGTTTCAAGCTCTTAATGGGGTGCTGGGGGGGGGGGGGGGGCGGGGGGGAGTTGGGTATTGACTGGCCCACTTGGATTAAAAAAAAAATCACCACTTAATCATTATATTTTGATTATATCCTGTTAAGAGGCAAGTTAAACAGATACATGTATATGGATAACTTTAGGACTGCTGTGGAGATATATGGCTGTTAGCCAGATAACACTGAAGATTAGCTAATTTAACTACATAACTCATCTCCACCTTAGAAGCCCCTGAACTATCCCTGACAGCCAGATACGTTTTTAGCCAGCTAGCTACTTATCAGGAGTAATCAACACAGCAGGATTTTCAAATCCTGGCATTTCTCTGGCTAATTGCTCCAATTAGCCAAACATGCTGAACAGAGACACTTCAGTGTTTTTGGATATGTGTCTACATTGGTTCTGCATAAGTAACTAAAATGTTGCTGCAACCCGAGAGTTCGCTCATAAGAAAGAATGCTCTTCTTTTATTCCAAAATTGTGAACCTATTTAAATACAGAGAGTAATTTTCAGAGGTATTTATTTGGCTAAGATAGATATTTACTTAGGTAAAATGACCTGATTCAAAATTGCCTTCCTCAAATTTGGGTAAATATATGTGTGGCTTCCATAGCATATATACTTTAAGTTACAGGAAGAAAAGACAGAAAAACAGTATGCACCTTCAATTTAATTTTCAAATATACACATACTATTTTGATCCCCCTCCTCTGCCCGCACAATATAGCAGGTGCAAAGTGCATGGATGTTTTTAATGCATGTGCTTTTAAGTTTTAAAGAGCAACAATGTAGATGGAGTTTCTTGGAAAATATGCATAAATTACATGTGTTAAAATCACCTATATAGTTTGCAGTTATGCAAGCTATATAAAAATTGTTTTCACAAGGACATATGCAAATATGACCAATAACCAGCAAGTTTATAGTTTGAGGACTAATATGATGTTATATATCTCTTTACACTAAGAATTTTCTTTGCAGAAATACCAAATAGAAAATGTAGAAATGAATAAAATATGGGTGTTAATGAGTTCACCCTCTCGTTTTCATTTTGATTCTGGGATACAAAGCTACTATACTTCTAGTATATTCAAATTCTTGAAGGTTTAAAACAGATGTGGTCCTTTTAGGGCATATATTGATCTAGAATGTCTTTTAAAGAAACTGTAATAATATAGCAAACAGCTATGTAATGCCTTTCTAATACCTTTGCTGCCAGTTCTTTTCTAGTCACAGTGATGACAGCATGTTTTGTGTAAATCAGCGCATTTCTTTGCCATCTCATAAGATATAAATGAGTTGCTCAATTGGGTTGTTGAAAGATTTAATTAAATTGCATAGTGTCTTGCAGGGGCTCTATATGAAAAATAGAAGATCAAATGATTTTTATGAAATAATATTCTAATGAAAATTATTCCTTTCAATGAGAGTCATGAAACATTTTGACTTAGGCAGGCAAATTGTCAGGACATTAGAATGATTAAAGAGCCATACATTCATCATCCATAATATTCTCCATCTGAAATTATTGCAGTAAATTATTGCACCCGGTAAAGTCACTTTGCAAAAACATTCTATGTTGTCAAGGTCATATCTAATCAGTTTACTGATTAAAAGTCCTCTTTTATGTGAGCAATTACTGTGAAGTGAAATTGAAATATGAAGCTCAAGATGTGTTTGCCCCTGTGCTAACACTGTCCGACAATTGGTTAACACCACTTAATAATTGCTACCATATTCTTTGTTCTTGCAGTATTCATAGTCATTGATCCTGGGTCTGAGTAGCTGTAGATTGTTTTTAACTGCTGTATGATATATATTAATGTTAAATAAATATACTGAATAACGTAGTGGTTCATAATGATGATGGTCTAGAGACCTCTAGACATGTTTGTTTTGCCGACTGTCAACTCTGAAAATTCTTGGTCTAGTATCTCATTTAATTTGTATATTTTGGTTTCTCTGAAAACCAGACCAGACTGACAGTTTTGAGGACTGGAGTTTAGAACCACCGATATAAAACAAAATAAACATTTGTATAACCCGTGCTTCATTGGTGGTGGTGGGGGGTATCACAGTTCCACAGGCTGCTCCTCAAAGTCCCAGACCTCTCATACTCTCAAATATGTCTTACAAAAACCCCTGGGGACACCAGGGTTTATCCGGTGGCGGGGGCAGGGGGAAGTTTAACCCCCTGGGCCTCTGATGTTATGGTGGGTAACATAGTCTCGGTCTTCAACTTGCATCCCACCTGGCTCAAATTGGTCAATGCATTCACAGCAGAGGAGGTCTTCTTAGGGATACCATTTGTAAGAAACCACTGACTCATGAAGGATAGTGTTCAAATAAAAGTGTATTTAAAGTTTGAAAAGTAAGATCCAGGCCAAAATGATGAAAATCAAAAATAACATCAGGAAAATCAGAATAATAAACACAGGTCTCTTTAACCATGGTAAATCCCCCAGTTGTTCTTCCTCTAGCAACTGAACCACTGTCCAACTTAAAAGATACTTCCCCCTAAGGAGGGAAAGTCAGTCCTCTGAAACAATCGGCTTAACCAGGTGCTGAGTGATAATGAAAAATCCTTTTGTAGAATAACAGGTAACTTCATATACTCTTCTCCAAAAACATCAATAATACCCAGGTCTTCTCCTCTGGAAAACCCCAAGGTACAGCTCTTCAAGAATGTGTGTGTGTGTGTGGGGGGGGGGGGGGGGAATGCCCTTCTTTTAGCAATTTATCTAAAGTCCAAAAATATCCCAAAACTCTTCCAAAATTCTGCTTGCCTCAAAATACAACAGTCTTCAATTCTCCAGCAACTCCCGGGTGAGTCCACTGTGAAGGAGCAAAGCCCTTCTGGGCAGTCCTCTTAGCAAGAGGCAAAGATCCTCCAACTTGGTCAATTCTCCAGGGAGCGGAAAGACCCCTTGATCAAGCTTCTGGGAAGGACGGAAAGACTCGTTGCATATGCTCAAAGGCAAATTTATATTCCTAAGCCACAGCCACAAAAAGGTGGTGATAAAGCAGAGGAAGGACCCCAAAAATGCAAAAACCCCTCAGATAAACAAAGGGCAAACATGTTAGTGGGAGGCAAAGCTTTTTTTCTCCACCATTTGTTTTCTTATTTTTGTGGGAGCATAAGGTGGAATGGATAAATTTCCATTCCAAATACATTTATATCATTCTGATATAGATAGATGTATATTGACATAAGCATCAGGGGCCTCCTGCTCCCCCACTCATCCTTCTCACTTGTATCCAAGTATTTATGATCTTATGATTTTTATATCTATTTTATTCTTTTATTATTCCTTTTATAAGGATTGTTTAAGTTTTGTACTATTATCTTAATTATTTATTTGATATTTGTGATTCTTAATTAATGTATTGTATTTTCTCGCTTCCACACTTCTTGTAAACTGTTGTGAAGGTTCGTCTAAGACAACGGTACATAAAACTTAATAAACATAAACGTATCCAAACCCCCCACACATATACACAAATATACCAAAAGTAGTCATAAAAGGCTATAGCTTTATTTGCAACAACAAGAGACAACTGTATTACAAATATTTAGCCTCAAATCTGATCCCTATCCCCAATTTTCCCCCCATACCTGAGTGGCCCTATCACCATGACTCAGCAGGGGACCACCTTCATCCCCAGGCTTCAGGCACTCTCTGGTGAACCATACCATGAATGGTGACCCCCAACTGTGATGCCCCAGTATGAGAGGGCTGTCCACAGAATGTACTGCACTCCATTCGCCGCTGTAGAAGCAACAGCCCCCCAAAGTTCACTGCTTACATTACACAATAATAATCCAACTACAATGGCTCAGGTTCCCACCCCTAAACTGTGACAATTCCACAACAATAACAAAACTAGAATGGATAGGACGGAAGCCTCTTCAAAGCACAGAATCAAATGAAGGAGGCAAATCAGTGCTTCTCCTCTTATTCTCCTTACAACCCCTCCTCCTTTGCTACGTCCCCATGGCTCAACCACCAGTCTCCTGGTGATGATTCAAACTGCAGGGGTTGTGAAATAAACCTACAACTTATAGCATTAACCAGAGCTACTTGCCCCCATTAACCCTGCTACAGTTCAGGGATTGTGGGGCAAGCAGGGAGCAGAGCCATTTACTCATGGTAGCTGGGACCCTGCCCGCTTGCCTCACATATTCTGTTTGCTGAGTGTTAGCAGTACTAATAAACATAGCTAACTAGAACCCCAATAGCTCAACATTGCCATGAATTAATGTCCATAGGATCTTCCTTTTTTGGCCTGCAATTATGTACAGAACCCCCGGTTTCCTGCAGCAAATTTTTCAAGATTCTGTGGCAAAAGTTAGCAAATTCAGTGGCAAACGTTTCAAAATTCAGCAGCAAGTATGTGACAAATTTATATTATTTTGCATATAGATTCAAACCTGATTGTGCAACAAAATCATTTTTTTATTGAAAATCATTCATGCTGTTGTTTTAAACAGTATTTAAACTAACACTTGAATGTAATCCTCTTTAAAGTATCATGAAACGTAATAAATAAATAAATAAATAAATAAAAGTAAATATACAAATACAAAATTTACCAAAAACAAAAATCTAGTATTTATCAAATAGACAAATGTTAAAGACTTTTAATTGTGAACTGTTACTTTTGTTTGAATTGAAATACAATGCACTATACTTTTTATATTTTCTTGAGAAAGTCCCTGTCTTTCTGAGAATATGAGCTGCAGAAGTTATAAAATTCCATGTAGATCTGCTCTGAAAATATGCATTTATATTTTCAGTACATGCGAATATCTTCAATGCAATGAAAGCAATTACTTTCTCTACTTGTTTTTAAAGATGTGCATATATGCATGAAATATATTTGTATAGTCCCTGCCTGAACTTCAGAGATGCACTGTAAGGATCATTGGAAAGCGGAGGTCCCAAACCTTCTGGAGTTTTCCTGCACAGGGGAGAAAAAATATCAATTTTTTAAGGTCCTTAGGGGATTTTTTTTAACCTTCTCTAGAGCTCTTCTACATACCAGTCCAGTCAAGATACTAATAACAATAAAAATTCCACACATCACACAATAGCAGTTGCTCAAAAATAAAAATATTTACTGGTCTGTGATGGCAAGAAAACAAAGTCCATACTGATACCTATGCTTAGTGCACCAAGTAGTTCAGGAAATAATCCAAATGCACAAAAGTAATTCGGTCTCTCACACTGGCACAGACTGCATGCCCTTGACAGGTAAGATTTCTGGGAAAGAAAGCCTCCTCTCTTAGCTGTCTGCTGGTTTCTGTTTCTGGATGCAGCTCTTTCTCCTTCTCTCTTTCACATTTCCAGATTAGATGAGCCTCTGGCTGATTCCTTTTGTCAGTCAGCAACTCTTAAGACCTTCTGCTGTTAGGCTGTTCCCCCCCCCCCCCCTACATTATTTGTTTATTTTTATTGGGTTTTATGATTGGATGAACAGCACATTGAGTGATACTTGATCAGAAATTAGTATGTAAGAATTTTAAATAAATAAAAGAATAGATTGATAGATAATTCCAGTTCAGAAGCACTCTCCCTGGACAAATGATAAGTAGGGACTTACACCTCAACTTAGGAACTTTGCTCTTCTGAAATGGATAAATGTTTCCTACATGGACCTTCAGGAAACTAGGAATCCTCTGTGGACTTCTCAGCAACAATCTGCTATCTAATCCTAGAGAACCTAGGCATCCTGACCATGGGCCCCAGCCACTTTCATAGGGCAGGATATTCCTTCAGATCCCCCTTTGTTGAGGGAGAATTCACTCCTTTGATGTCTCCCCTAGGCAGGAAAGGTCCACACTGGCATCTCTGATGAGAGAAGCAATCCAACCATCACCTTTCTGTGGGGGAAAGGTACCCCCTTCCCTTTGTGCTCTCACAGGCACAGGAGTTTTGCCAAACCTATATCACCTCCCACTGGAAAGTACCAAACTTCTCTGTCATTCCTAATCTACTCTGACACAATTCACTGCATTAAGAATCTGCTGGGACCACTGAATAAACACTAGTAGAAGGACAAATCTGGGACTTCTTAACACCTGTATTTGCTGGGTTTCCAGTGTATTCAAATATACATCATGCAAATAAATTGTGGATATCCTAAAAACCAAATCTGTTAAGTGAAGCTCCAGTACCAGGGTGAGAAACACGGCATTAAGTTAACGGAGCATGGGAAAATTAGAAATCAATACAGTGCATTAACTCGGGAAGGTTAGGAGGACAGTTGATTAATTTGTGCTGAAGGTAAATCCTCTTAAAGGGGGATTTGTTGTTACCCATGTAGGGTCTGATTCACTAAGGCTTTTCTCCCTTTCTGTGTCTATGGAAATGAAACAAACCCTTAGTGTAAAAGGTGTCTGTATACTGCTCTAGTTGCAAAGAGCATAGATTTTCCAAGGACTGCAATAAAGCAGTAAACCTGAACTCAACTGCAGGTAAAGAATATATGCTATTTTTCTATGCAAAAATATGTTCTTTTGACTAAAAATGGCATTTTTATCTTTTGCATGGCACAAGAGAAAAATATGGAGTCCAAGAACTCTGCAAAGTTAATTGTGTAATAATGGTTATAAGAAAAAACAGCAGTGACTGGGTAGAAAGGACAGAAAATTATGCTTAATATTTCTTAACACCATCAGCATGAGCAGGCTTTCAGAAGCATCAGTGGTTTGGTTCTGAACCATTTAGATTTGAAAGCTACCCATGCAGCTTAAATATTGATTTGTTCAATAAGAAGATATCAAACATCCTCTTTCATTATTATTCAGCCTGACAGAAAATACTGTAAATAATACAGAAGTTACTATACAGTGGGTATGCTTGGAATGGTGTAATTCATTTTATTGATTTGTTTAAGTATGGAGTCTGTCAGATGATTATCTTAAGTTCTCTGTCAAGTGAAACCTCTATCTTATAGAAAAAAATCTAGTCTAAAATAATGGTAAAAATGCATTTTTAGACAGAAACAAGCAATTTCTGTATGCTATATTTTTAAACCATGAATAAGTCATACAATTAAAATGTAAATCACTCAAACAAAAATATTTAATTTTTGACTAAACCATGCCAAGGGAAAAGAGAGTCCCAATATGCTATAGGGGCCTATACACTAATGCTTATTGAATATGCTAAGACTATTTAGCATGCACTTGGAACTCTATGCTTTGCACTAAGGCCATAACTCATACCCAAAAGTGATTCAAGGAGATGTTAGTACATAAGAACATAAGAACTGCCATGCTTGGTCAGACCAAGGTCCAATGAGCCCAACATCCTGTCTCCAAAAGTGGCCAATCAGGTCACAAGTACATAGCAGATTCCATAAATTAGCTCTAATTCCTATTATTCATTCCCAGAGATAGCAATAGCTTTCTTTAATCCAACTGGCTAACAATTTGTTATGGACTTTTCTTCCAGGAACTTCTCCAAACTTCTTTTGAACCCTGCAATAGTCAGTTTTCCAAATGGAGAAAAGTGATTAGTGGAGTACCACAGAGGAAAATAGTTAAACAAAAAACAAAACCCTGAAAGGTGCAGCTGTAAAGGTCAAGCATGTCCAACAGGCATGTAAATTGCATTCCAGAAGTATTCCACACATTAAGAAAGGTGGAAGGAAGGTCAAATGATTGCTGGCATGGCTAAAAAGTGAGTTGAAAGAGGATATTTTAGCCAAAAGATCTTCATTCAAAAATTGGAAGAAGGATCCATCAGAAAAAAATAGGATTAAGCATAAGCATTGGCAAGTTAAATATAATATATTGATAAGACAGGCTAAGAGAGAATTTGAAAAGAAGTTGGCCATAGAAGCAAAATCTCATAGTAAAAACTTTTTTTTAAATATATCCAAAGCAGAAAGCCTGTGAGGGAGTCTGTTGGATCATTAGTTGATCGAGGGGTTAAAGGGGCACTTAGGGAAGATAAGGTCATCATAGAAAGACTAAACAAATTCTTTGCTTTGGTGTTTACTGAAGAGGATGTTGGAGAGATGTTCATTCCAGAGAGAGTTTTCAAGGATTTTTATTTATTTATTTATTAAGGCTTTTATATACCGACTTTCTTGATACAAATCAAATCAATTCGGTTTACAATGAACTAAGCAGAATATACAATTAACCAATCAACAAGAGATACGGAGCATACAGTTACATTATAACAAGGAAGCCTTAACTTGGAGTAGGAAAATAAAGAAGGGGTGAACGGAGCAAAAAATATATAAATAAAATGAAATAAAATATAATAAATACTATATACAGAAGAGGGGGCAAGGATGATGATTCAGATGAACTGAACCAAATCATGGTGAACCTGGAAGATGTGGTAGGCCAGATTAACAAACTGAAGAGCAGTAAATGATCTGGACCAGATGGTATATACCCCAGAGATCTGAAAGAACTCAAAAATGAAATTTCAGGCCCATTACAATTAAGTTGTAACCTATCATTAAAATCATCCATTGTACCTGAAGACTGGAAGGTGACCAATGTAAATGGAAACTGTTATAAAGAATAAAATCACAAAACATTTAGATAGACATGATTTAATGGATCACAGCCAGCATGGATTTACCCAAGAGAAGTCATGCCTCACAAATCTCCTACATTTTTTGGAAGGGGTGAATAAACATGTGGACTAAGGTGAACTGGTAGATGTGGTATATTTGATTTTCAGAAGGCATAGACAAAGTCCCTCCTGAGAGGCTTCTAAGAAAACTAGAGTCATGGGATAGGAGGCAATGTCCTTTTGTGGATTGCAAACTGGTTAAAAGACAAGAAACAGAGAATAGGATTAAAAGGGTCTGTTTTCATAGTAGAAAAGGGTAAACAGTAAAGTGCCTCAGGGATTTGTACTTGGACCAGTGCTTTTTAATATATTTATAAATAATCTGGAAAGTGGTACGATGAATGAGGTGATCAAATTTGCAGAATGCACAAAATTATGCAGAGTAGTTAAATCTCAAGCAGATTGTGATAAATTGTGAGACTGGAAGACTGGGCTTCCAAATGTCAGACAAAATTTAATGTGGAGAAGTGCAAAGTGATGCATATAGGGAAAAATAACCCTGCTGTAGTTATTCAATGTTAGGTTCTGTCTTAGAAATTACCATCCAGGAAAGAGATCTAGGCATCATAGTGGATAACACATTGTAATCATCATCTCAGTGTGCTGTGGCGATCAGAAAAGCAAACAGAATGTTAGGAATTATCAGGCAGGGAATGGCAAATAAAAGGTGGATGTCATAAAGCCTGTGTATCACTTCATTGTGAGACCACATCTTGAATACTGTGTACAATTCTGGTTGCCACATCTCAAAAAAGATATAGTTGCACTGGAGAAAGTGCAGAGAAGAGCAACCAAAAACATAAGATGCACAGAATGGCTCCCCTATGAGGAAAAGCTAAAGAGGTTAGGGCTATTCAGTTTGAAGAAGAGACGACTGAGGGGGGATATGATAAGAGGTCTACAAAATCATGACAGGACTTGAACAAGTTAATGTAAATTGGTTATTTACTCTCTCAGATAACAGAAGGACTAGGGGGGCACTCCATTAAGTTAGCAAGTAGCTCATTTAAAACAAATTGAAGAAAAATATTTTTCACTTAGCACATAGTTAAACTCTGGCATTCATTGCCAGAAGATGTGGTTATGGCAGTTAGTATAACTGGGTTTAAAAAAGGTTTGGATAAGTTCCTAGAGGAAAAATCCATAAACTGCTATTAATTAATAAGCAATAGTAGCTTGAGATTTATTTAATGTTTGGGTACTTGCCAGGTACTTGTAACTTGAATTGGCCACTGTTGGAAACAGGATGCTGGGCTTGATGGACCCTTGGTTTGACCCAGTATGGCAGTTCTTATGTTATTATGACAGGTATTGGCACCAGTGCTGTTTAACATATTCATAAATGATCTGGAAAAGGGAATGATCAGTGAGGTGATCAAATTTGCAGATGACACAAAATCTTTCAAATTTGTTAAATCAGCAGCAGATTGTGAGGAATTGCAGAAGAACCTTGTGAGACTAAGAGACTGGGAAACTTACTGGCAGTTGAAATTTAATGTGGAAAAGTTCAAAGTGATGCACATAGAGAAAAATAATCCCCAACTACAGGTATATATTGCTAGGTTCTGTATTGAGAGTCACTACCTAGGAAAAGGACCTCAGAGTCCTTGTGAACAATATGTTGAAATTTTCAGCTCAGTGCACAGAGATAGTCAAAAAAGCAAATAGAATGTTAAGAAGGATAAAAAAAAAAAAGAAGAAAATGGAAAATATCATATTCCTCAGTATCATCCATGGTGTACCTGCACTTTGAGTAATGTGTGCAGTTTTGGTCGCCCCCATCTCAAGAAAGACATAGTGGAACTAGAAAAGGTTGCAGAAGAGGTTCACAAAAATGATATAGAGAATGCTGTGCTATGTGATCCCAGCGAACACTTCCAGCATTACTTAGGTAATAATGTTGGAAGCGTACTTGTAGAAGTATGCTTCCAGCATTATCTAAGTAACGCTTAGATAATGCTGCTATGCAAAAGCAATGATCAGGCAATCAAATTTGACATAATTACTGGAGGAAGGACCTTAAGTAAAACTACTGCAGTAACATTTACTTAAAAAGGGAGACTATGGGCCTCATTTTCTAAAGTATCGCAGGCCTGCGATACTTTAGAAAATGAGGCCCATAGTCTCCCTTTTTAAGTAAATGTTACTGCAGTAGTTTTACTTAAGGTCGGGGGAGTTTTGGGGGCGGGACGCGGCGTTTCGGGGGCGGGCCCGGGGGCGTGGTTTCGGCCCGGGGCGGTCAGGGGGCGTGGCCGCGCCCTTCGGAACCGCCCCCGGGTCGCGTCTCGGCGCACTAGCGGCCCGCTGGCGCGTGGGGATTTTCTTCTCCCTCCGGGAGGCATAAATCCCCGGACAAAGGTAGGGGGGGGTTTAGATAGGGCCAGGGGGGGTGGGTTAGATAGAGGAAGGGAGGGGAAGGTGAGGGGAGGGCGAAAGCGAGTTCCCTCCGAGGCCGTTCCGATTTCGGAGCGGCCTTGGAGGGAATGGAGGCAGGCTGCGCGGCTCGGCGCGCGCCGGCTGCCCAAAATCGGCAGCCTTGCGCGCGCCGATCCTGGTTTTAGCAGATACGCGCGGCTACGCGCGTATCTACTAAAATCCAGCGTACTTTTGTTTGCCACTGGTGCGCCAACAAAAGTACGCGAACGCGCATTTTTTGAAAATCTACCCCTAACTGTTATACTCTTAACCCTTTACACATGGAATTTCTGGTCGTAAAGATTCCACAGTGCATTTTGTTTCCTGCTGTTTTTATCATGCATGACTCTATGCCACGTTTTATGTGTAGTGCTAACCCTCAACCAATTCAATCTGCTTTCTCATGTCAATATAATTTATACCCTGGTATCACAGTGTCCCATTGGTTATCCTCTTTCTACCACATCTCTGAAATGCCTACTGTTCAGATTTCTGACATTCACATCAGGACTTTTTAAAATATGTTTTTTCTTATTACTTTCATTTCTCTTTGTATTTACAACCTGCTTATTAGCAAATGATATCGGCAGTTTAGAGTCGTTCACATCTTGGTGCTGCTCTTTGTCTACGTCCTTCTGGGCTACTTCAGTCTTAATCAGAACCTCTCTACTGGGATATTCTAATTTCTCTGTTTTGCAAGTATCTTTGAAAGATGCATCCCTCTGAACCATGCACCTCAGAGTAAGATTCAGCTTTCCCACATGATTTTGTTTAAAAGCATCTCTATCTCTTTTTTAAAATGTTAGTGTCAGCAGCCTGGTTCAACTCTGGTTAAAGTTGAGCCTATCCCATCAGAATAGGCTCCCTCTTCTCCAGATTGTTTCTCAGTTTCTAACAAAATTAAAACCCTCTTCCCTGAACCATCATCTCATCCACACATTGATACTCTGGACTCATCCTGCCTCTAAGTTCCTAAGCTTGAACAAGAGAGCATTTCTGAGAATGCAATCCTGGAGGTTCTGGATTTAAGTTTCTTACCTAAGAGCCTAAATTTAACCTCCAGAACCTCCTTCAAGCACCTTCCTGTCTCATTGGTACTAACATGTACCATGAGATTCAGCTCTTCCCCAATACTATCTAAAATCTTATCCAGGTGGCATGTGAGATCAACTAACTTTGCTCCAGGCAGGCAATTTACCAAGCAATCCTCACACCCACCAGCCATCCAGCTATCTACTTTCGTATTGATCAAATCAACTACAACAGATGTCCCAACTTTTCCATCCTGGTTGCATGCCCCTGGAGACACATCCTTGGTGCAAGAGGATAAAGCCATCACCTGGAAGACAGGTCCTAGCTAAAGAATTATTTCTTGCCACAATAAGGTGATGGTCTCCTGACAGGTGACTGTGCTCCTTCAAAGCAGCTCAAAGGCTGCATGAGTGGAGTTGGGACCACTTTAAGGTGTGCCAGAAAGTTATACCTCTCTGTATGTCTCAGCTCCTCCAAGTCTGCCACTCTGACTTCCAGAGATCAGACTCATTCTCTGACAACCAGGAGCTCTTTGCACTTGGCCCACACATACAACCGCTCAACAACAGGTAGATAATCATACACATGGTACTGGGTGCAAAAAGAATGGATAGCTCCCCAATTCATGCTGGATTTCTGTCTGCATCTTAATTTTATTGAGTTTCTAAAGTTTTAAAATCTGATTAAGTAGTAAATATGTCTCTCAAGAGGTTTTAAATTTGATTAGGATTTTCAAATTATTTATTTGGTGTCTTTTCAATACAAAGTGGTCAATATTCAAAGTCATTTAGATGGCTAACTTATAAGTCAAAAGTTATCCATCTAATCCATAAGTTAAGTTATCCATCTAACTTCATGTTATCCATTTAAATGTTTAGTTTGAATATTGACCTCCTAGGGTTTTTAATTTGATAACTAGATGAATTATGTCAGTGTTTCACATCCCTTTCCTGGAGGCACACCTAGCCAGTTAGTTTTTCAAAATTTCCACAATGAATATGCATGAGTGAGATTTTCATACATTGGAGACTCAGGGTATGCAAATCTATCTCATGCATATTCATTGTGGCAATCCTGAAAACCCTGCTGGCTAGGTGTACCTCCAGTAGAGGGTTGGGAAACACTGACTTGTGTTAGTTTGTGAATGACTAGCGAGAAGACTAAAATTAGTCAGTCATAAAAATCACTGTTAAATGTATGTTGTTCTATACTATTTGACTCTTATTTAAAAATTTTCTCCTAACTTGGGAGAAGGGGGTTGTTGGAATCTGTTAGGATAAGTAAGTGAGTGGACCCTTTGCCCGAGGTGAGAGGTGGAGCCACCCAGGGGGAGGAGCCCCACTGGGCCTCACCATCAGGAGGCGGAGCCTAGACTGCGGGATTGAGATACAGCAGACGAGGGATGGAGACGTAGAGGGTGACCCCTGGAGTGGGCCATGGAACAGCAGCATGATGCTGACGTCAGACTTGCTTGAGACAAGAGTCAAAGGAAGAGGTGGCACACCCCAAGGAGCGGGGGTGCCGGGAATTACAGTCACTGTAAACACACTGAATCAGTAGTGGAGAATGCAGGAAGGTCCCTTGGTGGGAGAACATGGTAGTGATCCGCAGAGCGGGGTACACCGGCAAGGGTTCCTCAGATGAAACATGGCACAGGTCCGCAGAACAGGGGTGGGGGACTGAGAAGTGAGTCCTCATGGCAATGGTCCGCAGAGCGGGGTACACCAGCAAGGGTTCCTCAGATGATATCACCATGTGGATCCGCAGAGCAGGGGGGGAACCCGGAAGTGAGTCCTCACGGCAATGGTCCGCAGAGCAGGGTACACCGATGAGGAATCCCACATAGCAATCAGAACAGTGATCCAGAAGTGGTACTCACAGCAACAGGAAATAAGTAGAAGTCCCGTAGAAGGCCTCAGGGTGGAGGCAGGCTGGAATTCGGGTGAGAGGCCCCGAGGAGCGAGTACCCAGTAGTCTCACACCTCGGAAGCAAAACCGGAACACGCAGAGTAGAAGCTGAAGAACAGCAAGTGAACTCATTGCCAAGTCGCTGCCAAGTCGCAGGCTGGGAAAATTTTAGAGCAGAGTGAAGTCATCTGGTAGGGACGCCTCCGAGGTTCCCGCCAAGACGTGGTTAAAGCTGGTCAGAGAGCGCGCGCGCACCTAGGGAACCCCACAGGCAAGATGGCAATCGGGAGGTTCCATGCTGCTCGGATAGGCCCGGGAACTGAGGCTAGAAGGCTGGTGGTAGATGGCCAAAGCCACAAGTTTGCCCAACAGAGCCAAAGTTGAGAAAAGGGAGATGAGCAATGGTGGCCGCAGCCGTCTGTGGCCGCAGAGCGTAACAGGGGTAATCTATATTAGAAAAAAAAAGTGACTGTGGTGGGTATTAATCAAACTAGTGATTAGTTACCCAGGAATCTTACTTTCACCTTTTCAGATCAAGTAAATGACCTTTGCAAACTCAGAATTCTAATACTTACAAATTAAACTATACTAGCTCATAAAATTAGTTCAAAGTCTATTATCCCTAAACATACACTATTCTTGCAAATAAATAGTAGCCTTAAAAACTAAAACACAATATCTACAATAAATAATAGTTTAACTGTTGCAGCAGGAGGAGTTGGTGGAGAGTGGAATACAGGACTGGGAAGAGATGGATGAGAGGGGGAGAAGAGCCAGAAAAAGAAGAGAAAAAAGAGAACAGAGGAGAAGGATGTTGAGGAAATAGAGGGAGAAGATGAGAGAGGAATGGAGAGAAAGAGGAGCAGGCTAGAGAATTTCAGGGGTTTTAATATGTATGATTTTTGTAACCCACGCCGAATAATGGAAGGTGTGGGCTATAAATTATTTTAAATAAATAAATAAAATAGGGGCAGAATGCAAACAGAAATATCAAAGAAGAGAAAGGAAACAACTGTGGACATGGATATTTACATTCTTCTCTCAAATGCCCCTTTTAATACTCTGATACTGATTTTTTATGTGTTTTGTCCAAGGGGGTGACTCAAAGGGGCAGATGCAATTCAAACACGCTGAAAGTGGGCGCTGAGTGTTCCTGCTGGGGACGCCATGCAGTATTTAAATTAAGGGTCTCATTGTCAAGGAGGGTCGATTGCATGCCCCTAGGGTCTCCTTGACAGTGGGAGTCTGCGAGCGATCGACTGTCCGCCAGTTTAGAAAACAGACACTGAATTTATCAGCATCCTTTTTCCTAATCGGCGCATAGCCAGGGGTACGGGAGATGGCCACTTGTTAACTGAGCGTCTGTTTCCGAAACCTGAATGCTGGTACTTTTTAAAAAAAAAAAAATTTAAGTTTTTGTTTCCCCCTAATTGCATAAGGGAATTAGGTAGTGCCTACACAACCCGCGTCCAACTGCGAGTTAAAGAGTGCACTTGGCTGAGCGCACTGTATTGCATAGGCCCCAAAGTTTGCTGATGTCTGGTGCTATTCTTTTCTAAATGCACTCCTTTTCTGCCAGAAATATTTTTTCTGGAGCTTTCCTCATAAATCACAGTGTAGTTTCCAAGTATAAGCTCCTGTATGCGGTTGTTTTCTTCTTGAGTGAAGCAAAATATCTTTTAGCGCTATCATGCACCTCTCGCCAATGCATGAACCAACTTTGTCTCCTGTTCCTATGCCAGCTTCTCTATGCATTTCTACTGTTCTTCCTCTTCTGCATCAGCAGACATGTACTTATAGAGGTCTTTACCTCCTTGATATCTCTTCCTTTCACCTTCCTGCCTCTTCTGTGCTGCCCTGTGTTCTTCCACCTGGTTTCTAACAGGCCTAACCTGTGCTGTGAGGGCTCTCTCCTCCATCTCTCTGTCCTTACTGTTCTGTCTCTATGCCATGAATACCTAAAATGGTAACAGACTTTATGAAGTCATTAGATGATAAGAGGCTCCTTTGTTGCCAAAAAGTGAAGAAATATCAGTAGCACAACTTTTGGCTTGTTATTTAGGTGTTAAAACGTCCTACTGGAATGATTCAGTGCAAGAGTTGGGGCTGCCAAAATGAATGGGAAAGTTGGAAATATGAAGCCATAGCGGAAATGCAGGCATTCATCTACACAGATCTGTCTGGGAAGCTACACAGGGGATTTAGGAGGCTGCATATTCAGTTAATAGTAATGTTATAATTGGTAGCTATTTTGAATAGAGTGATTTTAGATCCATTGTTCAAGCACTTGTGCTATTAATACTCAATTGCTGCAATGCTCTTTATACCAAAATGAAATCATACTGCTTTGCAGATATTATTTAATGCTGTAGCATGCTTAGTAGCTGGATGCTCTTTAAAGGACCATATACATTGGTATTGAAATTATTGCATTGGCTCCCTGTACATTAATGGATACAATTTATCATTCTAGCATTAACTTTTCAGATTATGCATGGTTTTCCCTACTTGTTTATTTTTATTTAGAAGTTTTTATATACCGATGAACGTTGGGAACATCTCATCGGTTCACAATGAACGAAATGTAGCAAAAAGAGCTTTACAGTGAACACAGAACAATATGCATAAAATTAAGTAACAACGAGATAATATATCATAGAGTTAGGGGAAATGCAAACAAAAAGCTGAATGATTTATAAATTATATGGCATAAAAAATAAAACTTTGTACAAGTTGTATGTTATAAGAGTCAGAGGGTCGGCAAATGATTGAGGGAGGTGTGCTGTTAGGTGTATGCTTGTTTGAAGAGGCAGGTTTTCAGGTTTTGTTTAAATGTTTTAGGGCATGATTCTTGACATAGGGAGGAAGGTAGCTTGTTCCATAGGGCGGGGCCCGCTAAGGATAGTGCCCGAGCTTTAGTGGAGCCGAGCTTAGATTATTTGGGTGATGGAATATGCAGTGTTGCTGTCTTGTCAGTCTGTTTGTGTTTTGAAAAGTGAGGTGTTCTTTGAACCAGTGCATATTTTGGTTGTGGAGGGCTTTGTGGATGAGGGTGAGAGATTTGTATGTTATTCTAGCAGAGACTGGTAACCAATGCAGGTGTTTCAGAACAGGGGTGATGTGGTCGCTTATGTGGGTGTTAGTGAGGATCCGGGCAGCAGCGTTTTGGAGTAATTGAAGCAGTTGCAAGGTGCTTTTGGGTAGTCCTAAGAGCAAGGCATTACAGTAGTCAATTTTAGATAGTATGAAGGCTTGTAGAATGGTGTGGAAGTCACTGAGGTGTAGAAAAGCTTACTAAAATGGCACTGTCCATTCCAGGCATTATGTTACATTCTGGTATTTCAAGTCAAGTGGCGGTGTCTAGTGAAAGAGCTGTTCATTTACAGGAAACATGTAAATGCGCTTTTTTTCAAGAGTCGCTCTTTGTCTATGGAATAGTCTTCCTCTGTCAATACGGCAGGTTCAAGATTATAAAATTTTTAGGAAACTCCTGAAATATTATTTCAGGAAGCTTTTGGGTCACACGAATGAAGAATGCATAGACCAGTTTTAGAGTTTTTAAAAATTTGTAGTTTGCCTGTTAATGTATTATTTTGTTTATATGGTAAAACAATATTTTTTGTTTTAGGGGTTTTTTTGGAATCCACCTAGAACAGATTCTGGCAATAGGTGGAATACAAATTATTGTAAATAAATATTTATTTAAAAAATGTATACACCGCTTGGACCTAGTTCAAAGCAGTTAATATAAGTACAAACATAAAATTCTTAAAACAAGATACACTAACAAACCTCCGCAAGATCTCTAAAGATGGATCTCAGTTCAGTAAAATTTCAGCATCAGATGTATCTAAAAAATACAGCTAAATAAAGATGCCAGAGTGGCCTAGAATACCAGCTGAATGTTTCATATCTGTTACTAAATCTCAAAGTTAAATGCCAACTGAAATAAATGCTTTAAATAGTTTAATTCTTGGTACATGTTGTTAATCTAAGTTGTTCAGGTAAGATGTTCCAATACACTGGGCCTGCAATGGAGAAATCTCCCTTCCAAGTTTCATTCAAGCATGCGCCCTTTAAAGAGAGAATTGTAAGTAGCCTGGATTGTGCTGAGTGCAATACATGGAGAAGATTGTAGATCTGAAACAAAATGGTAGTCCAGGGTAAATTGGTATTTTCCAGAAATGTGTCTATTAACTTGGCTATTTTATATTTAATTCATCATGAGAGCAGAGGCCAGTGAAGATTGTATAGAATCAGAGTAATATATTGTTTAATGCTCAAACCCATCAACACACAAGTGGTAGCATTTTAAGCAATTTGCAGAGGCCACAATGTGGACATCAGAAATCTAAGGTACAGGGAGTTACAATAAGCAAAGCCGGTAAGCAACACGGCCTGAAGCATGGTGCAAAATTCTTGCCCTCCTAACAATGGTTTTAATTGACACAGGATTCATAATTTTAAAAAGGATGCAAAAGAGGTTAGGACTTTTCAGCTTGGAGAAGAGATGGCTGAGGGGGGATATGATAGAGATGTTTAAAATCATGAGAGGTCTAGAACAGGTAGAAGTGAATCGGTTATTTACTCTTTCAGATAATAGAAAGACTAGGGGGCACTCCATGAAGTTAGCATGTGGCACATTTAAAACTAATCAGAGAAAGTTCTTTTTCACTCAATGCACAATTAAACTCTGGAATTTGTTGCCAGAGGATTTGGTTAGTGCAGTTGGTGTAGCTGTGTTTAAAAAAGGATTGGATAAGTTCTTGGAGGAGAAGTCCATTAACGGCTATTAATCAAGTTTACTTAGGGAATAGCCACTGCTATTAATTGCATCAGTAGCATGGGATCATCTTAGTGTTTGGGTAATTGCCAGGTTCTTGTGGCCTGGTTTGGCCTCTCTTGGAAACAGGATGCTGGGCTTGATGGACCCTTGGTCTGACCTAGTATGGCATGTTCTTATGTTCTTATCAAATTTATTTGTGGACACATAGTTTGAGTAAAAATGCCACAAGGCTTTTTACTTGGGATACAATGGGAATCTGATGACCCTTAAAAATGAAAACAGAGGATTTGTCTCTGGCAGCGGTTCTTTTCAATATCATGATTTGTTATATCCATGTTTAGTGCAAGCCTGTTATGAAATAACCATTTTTTTTTATTGTCGAAAAACATTGAGACACCAACTGAAATGTAGTTCAAGATGAATATAAATTCAGTAAATAAATGATATCATAGGAACATGGACGTTGTTATCTTAGATTATATAACTTGCACTGAGACCAAATAACAACCTACAGATTAGGGCCAAATAGATATTAGAGTGGCCTATAATTTTTATTTATTTATTTATTTGACGGTTTTTTTTATATACCGACGTTCGTTAATAACATCACATTGGTTTCCACAAAATAGGAATGCAGCAACAGGCTTTACAATTAAACTGATTTTGAACAGGGGGAAACTGGGGGAAGGGGGACACTAAATAATAGAAGCTATGAAGGGAGGGGAAAGGAAAGAGAAAAAAGGGGATATTTTGGTAAATATAGTACAGTCGTTATAATATAGTAATTCTGATAATGACAAATATGTACAATCATTAAATATGCAATAATGATGTCACTATTGGGGTAGAGGATGCTGGGAATGCACTAGGAGCATGAGAAAGGCATAGTTGAGGGTACAAGGGGAAATAGGGTGGTGGGAATTGTAGAGAAGGGAAGTTAGATTTCAAAGTCAAGCGCTTCAGAATAGGGCTAAGTAGTGAAATGTTGTTAGTGAAATTATTTACATTTAACAATTAATTATTTACATTTTACAATTGAGTCAGAAGGATTCACTTTGCTAGTTACACTAGGGAAAAAGGAGGATTAAGAGGTGGGAGAAGTAGAGCAGGTCTCAGGGGTAAGCTTGCTTGAACAGCCATGTTTTGAGTTTTTGTTTAAATTTCTTTGGGCAGTGCTCTAGGCGTGGATTGGTAGGCATGGAATTCCATAGCGCCAGTCCAGCAATGGATAGGGAGCATTCCTTTGTGGAGGTGTGCTGCGTGAGTTTAGGGGAGGGTGTTTGTAGAGTGGCAAGATATTGTATTCTGATGGGTCTGGTAAAGGAACGAAAGTGTAATGAATCATTAAACCAATGCATGCTTGGGGTGTGGATAGATTTGTGTATGAGTGAGTCTTGAAGTAGATCCTGGAGGCTATAGGAAGCCAGTGGAGTTGTTTAAGAATGGGGGTAATATGCTCGTTTTTGCGGGTGTTTGTTAGTATACGTGCTGTGGCGTTTTGCAGCAATTGTAGTGGGGCTATGGAGTTCTTGGGAAGGCCTAAGAGTAGGGCATTTGCTTAGTCTAATTTAGATAGGATGAGAGACAGTAGTACTGATCTGAAATCGTTGAGGTGCAAGAGGGGATAATCCTTGCAGAATTCCACGGTCAGAAGCAGACCAGGCAGATTTACATGATTCAATGCAAATCTACTGTCAATGATTCGACAGATTATAAACCAAGTTAGCATATTCCCAGCATTCTTTTAAACAGTGAGTCAGTACAACATGATTAAGAGTACTGAAAGTGGCAGAGATGTCTGATAAGGACATAGTGCTGGCCAGTATCAAATCTTCAATGGGTAGTATCCAGACTAGATATTAACAAGGTTTCAGTGCTAAAGGATTTACAAAACCCAAATTGATTTTGATCAAGAATTGAATGCTCATATAAATGTTTATGGCATGACATTGGAAGGGTGTGGTACAGGATATAAACTAAGATTTGGAATTTTCTGTACTCATCTGCCTGAGATGGTAGAGTACAAATAAGGAAGGTAGCAAAAACTGTCCTGGGTAAAGAAAGACATCTTGTAAATGGTTACACTCTACAGCTAGTAGCTGCTTTAAATCCCTAGCAGTGTGGACGGGCATAAAAGGACAGACTGAATGAAGTGGTAGGTCTTTTTCTGCTGTCATTTATTATCATGCCCTCTCATGCTTGCTCTTTCAAGACTCCTACTGACACACAGTATTGAAGTATGGAAACATACACTCACTCACCCTCTCACCCACAGACCTGGAAAAATGCATAAAAGGAAAGGGCATGCTCAAAAGCAATACAAGATGCAATACAAGCCATACAGGTGTTGCTTGTTTTTATTCTTCTAGAACACTCAGCTTTTGTTTACTTTACTTTCATGGGTTTCAGTTGCTATCTCACTTCTTCCCTCTACATTGACAACCAGCCCCATGTGCCCAATTAACCTTTATATACAGTTAAGCAAAGAGATGGCACCATGAGAAAAACAAATTAACTGAGCATGTTCAGTTTAGTATATAAGTCTCATTTTTGTAGCAACCGCATTTTATTTAGCCCTCAGGCAAGCATAGTGTATAAACCCTATACTTGTTTTGGTTAGCATGCATACTATTAAGAGTAATTTTTAATGCATGTGCTATCAAATCTAAGGGCCTATTTATCAAACTGAGATAATGCACCAACATGTGTTAATAAATAGGCCTTAATACGGGGCCTGTTTGCTAACAGTGTTAATGCGCATTAATGCACTCTCTGAGGACAAGCAGGATGGTAGTCCTCACACATGGATGACATCATCAGATGGAGCCCCAATGCGGAAAATTTATGTCAAAGTTTCTAGAACTTTGATTAGGCACACTGAGCATGCCCATCATGCCATATACCACGCGTCTATGCAGGGTCCCCCTTCAGTCTCTTTTTTTCCACAAAGCTGTAAACCTCACGGTATGATTGAACTCACTTTGGATGTTTATAGCCTTGTAGAAAATGTTTTTTGCTCTTTGTGTTTTAACAGTTTTTTCCTTCGATTCTGTTGCCAGGTCCCACTTGGTGCCTTCTCATATATCTCTAGTCTGGGATTTCGGGTAAGTTTTTCTTTTGCGGTCGATTCCCCTCATTGTGGTGGTGCCATGGTGCTCACTGGCCATCACCACACACTGCTATTATTATCAACTTTATGGCTATTTTGTTTTGCCTTATCATGGCCTCGTCCAGTTTTTGCTGATGTCCCTGGTGCCCGAGCACCATGTCTATCACTGATCCTCATGAAGTATGTATCTTTTGCCTGGGGGCATCTCATGATGTCCGGGATTGCCGCTTTCCCCCGAAGGGATGTCGGCTTTGACTTACCAAGATGGGTTAGCATTTCAGGTTGAGGAAGTCCGAGCCATTGGCATTGGTGGCATTGGTATCAAGGGACCTTGGACACCACACCATCAACATTGGTGGGATCATTGGTTCCGTTGATGCTGCTGGTGGATAGGGGCACTGAAGACCAGCCATAGTTGATCTCCTCCAAGACGAGGATGCCGGGTTCATAGTCTTCGAACTTGGCACTGGGGAAAGGCCAGACCGAGTTTCAAGGGAAGCCTAAGAAACATAGGCACTGGTCCCTATCGATGCATGGTACCAGGCATGAGTATGCACCAGCTTTTGCCGCATTGCCCCCAAAGTGACAGTGAGGTGAAGAGAGCCCATCTCTATTGTGCTGGGGGTCTGCGATGGTCTTCACTGATCCCCCTCACAGATCTGAAGAAGATCTGACCACCCTTCCTTCCTCCTAGTTGGTGTTGGCATCAGCAATGATTGAGGAGGAGCTGGAGCGCCAAGTCCAACTGGCGGTGGAGCAGGCGCTGCAGGGCCTCAGTCCTGTGACACAGATGGCACTGGACCTGGTCCTGCCTATCCTTGTACCACTTCTGAAGAAGCTTAACATGCTCAATGGTGCCTTGCCGACCCAGCTGGCACCGCTTCCCCGGACAGTTTTGATGCCCGGCAGAGCACCAAGGCCTCCCTCTACTGATACAGTGGTTGTTGTCAGTTCCTTCAAGGAGGAAGCTCTACCAAGGCCAGCAGAGATGCCGAGGCATGTAGCCCCCCTGTCCGGTTCTGTCGGTGCCTGCATCTCTGGACGATGGCCAAGCACCTAGTGTTACGGCTATGGCTGCAGTGCAACCGCCTCACCACCAGGGGTCCCTCTAGTGCTGGCTCTCCTCACAGGCCCAGTCCATCTCCCCTGTCCACTCTATGTTCTGGGCTGTCCCTTATAACCCTGCCTGACAGTTCCCTCGGTGCTTTGGCATCGAGCTCGCCTGGGCTCCCTGCTCTAGCCTTCCTTCCCTGCTTGCTGTGTGTTTGGTCTCAGGACCTTGCCTTGCGCGGCCTTCGGGCCTTATTCCTTGCCTTGCCTTGCGCGGCCTTCGGGCCTTATTCATTCCTTGCCTTGCCTTGCGCGGCCTTCGGGCCTTATTCATTCCTTGCTTTGCCTTGCCTTGCGCTGCCTTCGGGCCTTCTACCTTGCCTTGCTCTGGGTGTACCTATGGGCCTGCTACCTTGTACTGTGTGTGGCCTATGGGCCTTCTGTGTGTGTGTGGCCTACGGGCCTTCTGACCTGCCTTGCCCTGCTTACGGTGTGTGGCCTACGGGCCTTCTGTGTGTGTGTGGCCTACGGGCCTTCTGACCTGCCTTGCCCTGCTTACGGTGTGTGGCCTACGGGCCTTCTGTGTGTGTGTGGCCTACGGGCCTTCTGACCTGCCTTGCCCTGACCCAGCCTGAACCCAGACACTGCTATCTGCCGCCTGCCCCGACCCAGCCTGGACCCAGGCACTGCTAATTGCCGCCTGCCCTGACCCAGCCTGGACCCAGACACTGCTAATTGCCGCCTGCCCTGACCCAGCCTGGACCCAGACACTGCTACTTGCCGCCTGCCCTGACCCAGCCTGGACCCAGACACTGCTACTTGCCGCCTGCCCTGACCCAGCCTGGACCCAGACACTGCTACTTGCCGCCTGCCCTGACCCAGCCTGGACCCAGACACTGTTTCTAGCCATTCCTGTCTCTCTCCACCTGGAGCCACCCTTCTGGGTGGTGTTCACGACTCCTGACCGGAGCCCATTCGTAACACCTAGGGCCCCATCCCTTGTAGCATACAGTGAGAATGAGGATCCCTATGACCGCTGGGGGGATGATCTGACTAGGTACACTGAGGACTCAGATGGTCTCCCATCAGACCTTTCTTCTCCAGATAGACAAAGGAAGTCCCCGCCTGAGGAATTAACCTTTGCAGGGTTTATGAGAGTGATGGTGGAGGCCATCCTATTTCAACTTTTGACAGAGGAGGGTGCCAGGCACAAAATGCTTGAGATCCTCCAATTCATGGAGCCTCCTAAGGAGATTGTGGCAGTCCCAGAATACGAGATGCTTAATGAGTTGCTGCTGAGGATATGGGAAAACCCCTTCACAGTGCCTCCCGTTCACAAGAAGGTGGATGGGGTCTACCTCGCCCAGAAGGCTGCTGGATTTGATAAGCATCAATTGACTCACCAGCTGGTGGTTGAATCTGCTCTCAAGAGGGCCAAGTGCTCTCAGCCCATTCCTCGGTTCCCCCATGGAAGGGCCACAGAGCGATGGATGCTCTTGGGAGGAAGGTGTTCCAAGGTGCCATGCTCATTGCTCACATTGCTGCCTACCAGCTTTACATGAGCCAGTACTCGCAGACATCTGAAAGCAGGTGCAGGAGGTAGCTGATCAGCTGCCACAATAGCAGCAGAACACCCCATGTTGCTGGTGCACAAGGGTCTGGAGCGCGGAAAACACGAGGTCCATGCAACATATAATGTTTTTGAAATGGCATCTAGAGTCTCTACAGCAGGAATCGGTGCCCTCAGAATGGCATTGCTGCTAACCTCAGATCTCTGACCAGAGGTACAGGATTGATTCGCTGATGTGCTGTGTACTGGAGAGAATCTCTTCAGAGATAGGGTGAAGGATGCTCTAGCCCAACTTCTGGACCATGGTTCAGACCATGCACACTGATATCCTGCCCAGGGGTTCTGACCTGGAAGGCTAATCTTACATAAACATGCACAATGACTAGGATTATACCTGGGGGCTACACACAAACTTGGATTCAATACTTCACAGTTCCAGGTAAAAAAGTAAGTTTATCTGAGATAAAGGAAGATAGAACAAATAAAATCAGATTATATAGAAGAAATAATGGTAAATAATAATAATTGCTATATAGATATAAAAAGCTTACATTTCCAAAGGATAAGCCATACCATCACATCCAGGGCTCTCTCTCCCCTCTTTTTCTCCCTGTCTCTCCTTATACGCTACAAATTGTGAAAGCAGTGGTGTTCCTTCCTATCAGATTTCAGACACAGCTGTGTGGCCTTCACTTTCTCTCTCAGGCTTTTGTATAAGTTAATTGCCAATTTTCTCATCATAGACTTAGTGAAAAAACTAAATAAACTCTTGCCTATTCATAAAAACTACATAGTGCAAGGCAGTAAACAGGAGTTCACTCAGAGGTTGGCCTGTGGCCTTCAAACTAGTTTGTGTCTAGATGAAAACTCTGAATCCACACAGCCTATCCTCTATATGCATCCTCAGCAAAAGTAGCACAAATGACTCCAACACCATGAGACTCTCCAACTCCGGACCCACACTCCTTATCCAGGAGCCCATCGAGACTGGGGTCAAGGAAGTATTTATTTCACCAAAGGAAGTACTATCCTCCGCCTCCTTGTTCCCATCAACACTATCAGGGCCCTCACAGCTGTCTCAGGCAGCAGAGATCCCCCAAAACCCAGACAGCTCCTCAGTCAACTCCGGGGATGGGGTTTTGACTGGGCCATAGGGAGCGTAACCCAGTTGCCCATACCTGGGACGATAGACCCTCCAGTAGGAGCCAGGCTGCAGGTCTTTGTGAACCAATGGCCCTGTGAAACCTCGGACCAGTGGTTTCTGTCCATTGTCAGCCAAGGTTACCAATTTAATCTATTGGGTGTCCTGCCAAATTGCCCTCTGTGCACACATTGGGGCCATTAGCACATCAGGAGGTATTACAAGCGGAGCTTTCCTCCTTCTTAATGGCCAGAGTGGTTGAGCCCATACCACCAGGGCAAAGAGGGTGGGGATTCTACCCCATGTACTTCCTGATTCCAAAGAGATCAGGAGGACTGCTTCCCATCCTAGACCTAAGGACCTTGAACAAGTTTCTAAAAAAGAGAAAAGTTCAAGATGGTTTCCCTGGATACCTTGATCCCCCTTTTGCAAAAAGGGGACTGGCTATGCTCCCTTGCCCTAAAGGATGCATACACTGATATCGAGATCTTCCCAGGTTACAAGAAGTATCTCCAATTTATGGTGGGAACACAGCACCTCTAGTACCTAGTGTTGCCATTTGAGCTCATATCCATTCCACGGGTCTTCACAAAATGCCTGGTCAGGGTGACAGCGCACCTCTGCAGACTGGGAGAGCATATCTTCCCATATCTGGATGATTGATCAAGTGCACATCTCAGGCAGGGACCATCAAGTCCATACACTTGACCATTTGGGTGTTTGAGTTCATTCTCAACTATCCTAAGTCCCATCTCAGCCTGCCACCTCAGTTGGACTTCACAGGAGCCTTGCTAGACACATCTCAGGCCAAGATCTTTCTGCCCTGCCAGAGGGCCATCATCATGGTGGCCATTATGGCAGAGATTCAATAGAGCCAGCAGGTGTCAGCCTCACACATGTTGAGGGTGTTGGGCCAAATGGCCGCAACTGACCATGTTACTCCCTTGGCATGTTTATATATGCGCAGATCCCAGTAGACCCTGAGATCACAGTGGCGTCAAATCACTCAGAGCCTCCAGGATTGCATCTTAGTCACCATGTCTCTCTGGGACTTAGTGTCCTGGTGACGGGTACTTTCCAATCTAGAACAGTGGCTCTTGTTTCAGAGTCTCCCCACTCAAATTGTTCTAACCATGAATACATCAATCATGGGGTGGGGAGCTCATGTAGATGGGCTTGGTACCCAAGGTCTTTGGTCAGCTCAGGAACGTTCTTGTCAAATCAACTTCCAGGAGCTTCGAGCAATCAGGTATGCACTATGGGCTTTCAGGGATCAACTGTCCAACAAAGTTGCACTGATCTAGAATGACAACCAGGTAGTCATGTGGTATATCAACAAGCAGGGAGGCAAGGAATCGTACCTCCTGTGTCAGGAAGCAGTCCAGATCTGGTCGAGGGCCCTGTCCCACGGGATGGTGCTCAGGGCCATATACCTTGCTGGGGCAGAGAACATGGTAGTGGACCGGCTGGGTCAAGCCTTCAGACCCCATGATTGGCCCCTGGACCAGGGGGTAAATAATTTGGTATTCCACCTCTGGGGGAGCCCAGATATAGATCTGTTCACATCCCCCTGTAACAGGAAGGTGCCTCGGTTCTACTCCCTGTACAGGTCAAATGGCAAACCAGCCTCAGATGCCCTTGCTCGACATTGGGCAAGGGTCTTCTGTACGCATATCCTCTGATTCCCTTATGACGAAGAATCTCTCTTCGCAAGGACAGAAGGACTATGATCCTCTTAGCCCTTCATTGGTCGAGAAAGGTCTGATTTCTACTCCTGCGGGAGTTGTCCTTCCAGAAAACGATCAGTTTGGGGACTTCCCTGGATTTCATCATGCAAGATTAGGGCAGGCTGCAGCATCCCAACCTCCAGGCCCTGTCACTCACAATCTGGATGTTGAGAGGTTGATTCTGCAGCCGCTTGATCATTCAGAAGATGTGTTTCAGGTCCTGGTGGCTTCTAAAAGCCTACCACTAGACAGTCCTACAGATTGAAGAAGAGGAGGTTTTCCATGTGGTATGAGCAAAAGGCCCTAGATATGTTCTCCTGCCCCACACAACACTGCTTGATTACCTTCTACACCTATTGGAAGCTGGATTGAAAACCAACTCTGTTAGAGTTTATGTGAGTGCAATTGGTGCATACCACCATGGTGTAGATAGTATGCCCATCTCTGTACAGCCTATAGATGTACGTTTCATGTGAGGCCTGCTTCAGTTGAAGCCTCTCCTAAGGCCTTCCGCTGTGTCTTGGGACCTAAACGTGGAGTTAGCTCAGCTGATGTAAGTTCCTTTTGAGCCACTGTGCACCTGTGATCTGAAGTACCTGACCTGGAAGGTCATATTTTTGGTGGCAGTCACTTCAGCATGCAGGATCAGTGAGCTCCAGGCCTTAGTGACTTATCCACCTTATACAAAATGTTATCACGACAGGGTGGTCTTGTGTACACACACTAAGTTCCTGCCTAATGTGGTGACGATTTCCATCTTCATGAGTCCATTGTCATGCAAATATTCTTTCCCAGGTCCCATTCACACCAAGGCAAACGAGTACTGCACAGTTTGGACTACAAGAGAGCTTTAGCTTTCTATTGGAGCGGACAGAAGCCCGTAGACAGTCTACTCAATTTTTTTGTTTATTTTGATAAGCATAGGTTGGACGTTGCCATTACCAAACAGACAATATCCAACAGGCTAACAGATTGCATCTCTTTGTGTTATGCCTAGGTGGGACTGCATCTTGGGGGCCATGTCAAGGCTCTTTCTGTGAAATTCATGGCAGCGTCGGTGGCCCACTTGAGAGTAGTTTCCATGGAGAAGATCCGAAAGGCTGAGACATAGAGTTCTTTCCACACATTCACATCACATTACTGTCTGGATAGGGATGGTTGACATGACAATAGGTTCAGCTAGTCTATCCTTTGGAACTTGTTTGAGGTATAGGACCCAACTCTCCCAATCTATGGCCCATTGTTTGGGTTCAGGTTGTCTACCCCTCTCTTACCAACAGCACCTGTGGTGCTGTGCCCATTGGCACCTGATTAGGTATGTTTTGTCCTCTTTTGTGTTGGGAAGCATCTTGTAGCTAGGTATTCACCCATATATGTTGACTATCATCCTGCTTGTTCTCGAAGAAAGTAGAGTTGCTTACCTGTAACAGGTGTTCTCTGAGGACAGGAGGATGTTAGTCCTTACAAAACCTGCCCATCATCCCGCAGAGTTGGGTTTCTCCTATTTTTTACTTTAATCGTAATTCTATGTTACGAGACTAAAGAGGGACCCCACAAGGATGCATGCTATAGGACATGATGGGCATGCTCAATGTGCCTAGTAAAAGTTCTAGAAACTTTGACATAAATTTTACACCTTTTCCACGTTTAATTATGCCTTAAAGTTGTACCAACCAACTCGGAGCCTATGATCAGAGACCACACCTTGAATACTATGTACAATTCTGGTCACCGCATCTCAAAAAAGATATAGATGCAATGGAGAAGGTACAGAGGACAACCAAAATGATAAAGGGGATGGAACAGTTCCCCTATGAGGAAAAGCTGAACAGGTTAGGGCTGTTCAGCTTGAAGAAGAGACAGCTGAGGGGGGGATATGATAGAGGTCTTTAAGGTCATGAGAGGTCTTTAACGAGTAGATGTGAATCGGTTATTTACACTTTCAGATAATAGGACTAGGGGGCATTCCATGAAGTTAGCAAGTAGCACATTTAAGACTAATCGGAGAAAATTCTTTTTCACTCAATGCACAATTAAGCTCTGGAATTTATTGCCAGAGGATGTGATTAGTGCAGTTAGTGTAGCTGGGTTCAATAAAGGTTTGGATAAGTTCTTGAAGGAGAAGTCCATTAACTGCTATTAATCAAGTTTACTTAGGGAACAGCCACTGCTATTAATTGCATCAGTAGCAAGGTATCTTCTTGTGTTTGGATACTTGCCAGGTTCTTGTGGCCTGGTTTGGCCTCTGTTGGAAACAGGATGCAGGGCTTGATGGACCCTTCGTCTGACCCAGCATGGCAGTTTCTTATGTTCTTATCAGCATCACAGCATTCATTCTTTTAAGCATTGTAGATTGACTGAGTCACGTGAGCACCTCTTCTTTGTGCAGGGCCCCCTATTTTGGAATATCTTTACTGAAATTTAGAAAAATGGTAAAAGCCTTTCTCTTTAATCAGTCACATTACTTGGGAAGCACATAATTGAACTGATTATTGGTAATCCTCAGTCTATGTTATTGGTATCTTAAGTGTATTAGGTGTGTGATAGCTTTTTAAGATTATTAAAGTTCTTGTCATCACGGTTACTGGGATCTTTGTACCCCACCCCAGGAGGTATCTAGGACTGCAAGGCAGGACACTGGGCTGAACAAGAGCTGATCTTCCTCCTAGCCAGCCCCCTTCCCGCAGGTTGAGCCATTGGGTTCTGGGGGCCAGTAGGTCTTTGCTGTGGCATTACATGGTAAGTTCAGGCAGAATGGAACAAGGTTGGATAAACTGGAGCAAGAGAGAGCAAGCCGGATCAAGGCTGGAGAAGGCAAAACTTAGACAGACTGGATGAGGCAAGGCTTGGCCAGGCTGGTCGAGGCAAGGCTGGCACTGTGGACAGAGACAGGCTGGAAGCAGAGGTCTTAGGCAGGAAGCTGATGACCAGATACTGGAACAGGCCAGACAGGATTCTGAGCAAAGACACAAAACAGACTGGGACTGTATATAGACAGAGACAAGGCAAGGTACTGAGTATGGACTGGGAGAGACAAGCAAGGCAGGGTACTGGACTGGAACTGGAACTAGATACTGGCTGAGGGAAGACAAGGTACCGACAAGACAGGGAGTGAATATCAGGAACAGGAATGGGCTGGACACAGCAAGACCAAACAGAGACCAGACTGGATAAAATGGACTAGGCAAAACAGCACAGAACAAAACATAGAAGCCCAAAGGCAGCAAGGCTGAAGACCCCTAGGTACAGAGAGGCCTATTTAGGTCATAAGGCAGGATATAAGAGTAGAGCAAGCCTGGAGACCACAAGACAAGGTAAGGCCTACATAGGCTCAGGACAAGGAGTAAGAGAGCAGAAGGCCTGGAGGCCTTAAGGCCAATTCAGAGAGCCAAGGGTGACTCCATGAAGAGGCATGGTGGTTCTGGCAAGGCAGAGTTAAGTGGGGCTGGAGCTTGGGTGTGATATGAACAGCAAGGAGGAACTTAGCAAAGATGGTGGTGAGGCTCACTCAGGACCCCTGGTAGACAAAAGGCTGTACCACAGGCTGGGTCAGGTGGCCAGTGAGGAGATGGCTTCAATAGCTCAGAACAGAACTCATTGGAGTCCTCAGCTGGTAGGGAAGTGTTGTAGTTGACAAAATTAGGGCATGGTGAGACTGCACAGCAGACACTTTTGTTTTATTCTTTTATTATGTTTTACTATATGTAAATTGTTATGCACATGGAATTATGTATTTGATAGGAAGTAATCCAATGACAAGAAGTAATCTAAGTGAGTAGTGTACTAGATATTTGACAGCTTGTAAAGTTATTGCTCATTTGTTTTATCATTTTTAATTATGTTCTGATATTCTTGGAAAGTGCGATGTATTTATCTATTGATCTTATGTTTTTACGATTGTGCTTTTGTAAACCACTTAGAAATTTTTGATAAGTGATATATACATTTTTTAAATAAATATGTATTTATATGTTTAATTATAATTGTAAACAAGGTCATTTTATATCTGTGCATGGTTGGCTAAAGTCTGCGTGCACCTTTTATACCCAAACTTTACCCCAACGTTTCTAAGCATACTTATGTGCATATGTTTGCTTTAAATATTTGTATGGAAGTGCCTTAATTTATGTCCTAACCTAGCCGCAAAAAGTTACACCTGCTTTATTGAAAGTGTAACTTAGATGCATACTTTTTAAAATAAAAAAGTGTGTGCATAAGTTCAAACTCCGTCCCTATTACAATCCCTTTTCTCATGGATTTTACTTTTTCCAAGGGCACACAAAATAAAAAATATTTCTGGGGCTGTCTTAAATACCAATTTTTTCCCTCATTTTTGTCCCCAAGGTGTGGGTTCTTTCTCTGGGGTGAAAGCAAACCTTCTTGGCCCAGTGAAGTGAATTCTTCCTAGTATGTGTATATCGCTGGTGACTTTTGTGATACAGTGCTGTAGGAACAGACAAGCTGGACATAGATGTGGGTGTTCAAGTTAAATTTACTGATTCTCAAAAACAAAATCAATGTCTAATAATCAATCCATAAAGGTGAGATTATGGTGGTCTTTCTTACAGATGTTTCTTTTTCTCTGGGTATATGTCCTTTCTTTCAGATTCTTGGAAAGCAGCTTATCACTCCTCTATTGAGTGCATAAATTGCCTTAGTGGCAAGGGAAATCCTACTGGTGGAAATCCCCTAAATCCTGGAAAAATCTTACCTGATTTTAAATGTTCAGTCTTTTGTACCCAGCCTGTGCCCTGGTCCCTTGGGGTGGAGATCTTGTTGAAGGTCCTCAGATCTTGCTCCTTCTGCCCAAACTTCTGATTGATATGACTTCTCTGAAATAAAAGTCTGATGGGAGCAGGAAGCCAGCTATAACATCCCAGCTTTCCTATGATGAGGGATGGATCGAAACCTCTTCACAACTAAAAAGTAGAAGAAACACATAAATCCAAAAACTCTTACTCTGGGGGTGATGCCTTCACTGATGTTGTTCCTTCTCTGGACTAGAAGGATGGCTCGCAGATCTACAGCTCCTTGACCTCTAGATCCAGGACTCTGTCCTTCACCAAAGGGTACAAGGCTTCAGACCAGTCAGAATCATTAAAACAGCCAAAAATCTTAATAAAGTCTCTCTTCCAAAGGGAAGCACATTCTCACAGGCAGGGAGTGCACTGCAGGAAATCTCCTGTTTAACAAAACTCCAAGGCAGGGCGTTAGGCCCAAACTCAACAGAGCAATCAAATAATAGCTCCTCTTTCCTCAAACGTTAACTCAAACTGACCACACTACTCCTACTCCTAGCCCCCGCCCCCACAACTGGGCTAAGAGACTACCAATCACAAAAAATCTCATGGGGAAGTGCTGCATTAGAATGGTGCCCCTCTCTCTAAGCTGGAAAACCTATGGCAGGGATCTAGGGCCATCTAGTGGCCAATCAAAGTGTCACCACATCTGGAACACCTCTTGACAGTTCATGTAAAAGTACGCATGAAATGGGTGAAATGTGTAATTAATGTAAACTAAACAAAGGGGTATTTTAGTACAGCCATTTATACCCACAACCAGTTTTTATATGCATAAATGGTTTTAAAATTCAGCCCAAAAAGTCAACTTGTAGGAATTTGGATATTGGCTAATTCAAGTATTTTGTTCCTGGTTTTCCCCATTTTTGTTTATGAAGTCTAAACATTATGGGCCAGATTTTCAAAAGGTGACACTTGCCGGGCCTATAGCCCCGGGACGCGTGTAAGTCCCGGGACTTGCAAAAAGGGGTGGGGAGGGGACTGGGCAGTCCAGGGGGTGGGGCAGGGTCAGAGGTTCCCGGCACAGCGGCCATTTGCCGCTGTGCCGGGGATCGGGTGCCAGCAGTTGGCCGGCGTGCACAACTTACTTCAGCCCCAGGGCTGAAGTAAGTTTTGAAATAAAAGAAAACCAAAGAAAAAGGTAGGGGGAAAGAGCGGGGGAGGTAGGGGAAGGTGGGGTAGGAGGTAGGGAAGTTCCTTCCGAGGCTGCTCCGATTTCAGAGCAGCCTGGGAGGGAACAGGGGAAGGCAGCGCGGCCTGGTGCGGGCTTGGCGTGCGCAAGGTGCACAATTGTGCCCCCCCTTGTGCGCGCCGACCCCCGATTTTATAACATGCGTGCCCCTGCCCCATGGGTATATCAGCACTAATTCTCCCAAGATATTCTGGAGGTAATTTTGTAGTAACACACATAAGCTATCTGGCAAATATGCTCGTAGGTTACACAAATTTTAAAAGGTGACTTACATGCATAATTGCACTTTAAAACTAATCCCACCAAATCAGCTCGTACACAATTGCATCAGCTAATATATATGCAGAAATGTTTCTGGAATATTTGCGCATATTCGGGTAGATTTTAAAAGGTTGCATGCGGGCGTACCTGTGCATGTGCTACCCGGCGCGCACACATGTACACCCGATTTTATAACATGCGCGCACAGACGTGCACATGTTATAAAATTCAGAGTCGATGCGTGCAAGGGGGTGCACCTTGCGCACGCCGAGCCGCGCTGCCTTCCTCAGTTCCCTCCTAGGCTTCTACAACACATGCACGTTTAGCCAGATTGAGAGGAAGCATTCTCAGAGTTGGTAAAGTGGGTAGGCAGGGGAAAGAAACATGGGTATATTTGAAAATCTAATTCATGTGTACTGTTTTCCAGCAATATTTTGCCCATAGAAAAAGTAGATGCAAAGTCTGCAGGTTTTTTATTCCTATATGCATTTATCAAAGCAAAATTAACTATATAGTTTCCACTTGAAAAAGAACTACAAGCTGCGCAGGTACAGAGTACCTATGGATTTCTCACCTATGCAAGATTTCTGAAAATTGCCCTCTATACGGGAGAACCTAAATTAGAATAAACTATCAGGATAGAGTTTGCCATTCAGTATCCAATAATATGCCATACTCTAGCACAGTATGCCTAGTTATTATATATTTCTACATACATACAATATATATTTCTGCTCAGCTTTTTCATCAAGGTTTTTATAATTGTTACTTATCTTTTTGTGTCTGATGCAGATTTCTCTTGGACTTTTACATGGCCAGGCCACTCACATCCTTTGGCCTCCAAGTCGCTGGCAGAAGCTGAAGTCTATTCTTCCTTCAAAGCGCAATCCTGTACAGGGTGAGGAGGAGTGACTTAAAAGGACATGAAAATCCAAAACATCAAAACTGTGATAAATGAGAAATGAAGATTCCACAGGCCAATTCAAATCCTACTGCCACTTTCTTTCAGTATATGGAATTTCATTAAACTTGATACTCAACTGTTTATGGTTTTGTTTAGAAGTGATTTATGCAGTATTTGTAGAGAATAGTAAATTTATTTTTTCAGTAGCAGCAAAATATCTGAACAATTTGTCATTGTTGAAATGTCATATCCTCTCGTGCATCAGCAGTGATTACTTGTATAAAATGGATTAATCTTTTCCATTGCACTTGTTTTAGCATTCACATATACTTAGAAATTTAATGCTATATTGAAACCAATCAGCTTACTATAGTGCCATTCAGTGTGAAAATTAAACATGAAGCAGCATTTTGTAAACTCTTCTTTTTTAAAAAACTTTATCTTGCTTTGTCATCTATATAATGACTTAGGGAATGATACAATAAATCAAAAAATGTGCCTTTGTTAAATTACACTTTATTATATAAATCTTGTTTACACATACAAACATATACATAACACATACAATATTAAAACCATTCCCACATTCCCAACTAAGGGTTCTAGTTTTGGCAAAAAAATGGCTTCTTCAGGGCACACAACAATATAAAATCATCTCCAGTTGCACAAATACAGAACAATGTATAACACAGTTGCAGTTTATGACATAATACAAGATTTTATTAATTCCCAAGAGTGGTTGACCAAATTTCCATCTGAAAACAACAAAAGAAAAATGTTAAAAGGTCTCCTTGATCTAACAATAAAGTATGCCAATTTTATATACATTATCAAACATGGCTTAATTTAATGTCAGAGAACTGTGTACCAAACCGTTATTTTTATATTTTCCTACAGTCATGCGTATATCAGCAGCTTGCAAAAAAAACCCCCAAAAAACACCAATTATATCCAACTTATACTTAGCCGACATATCCAACTTATAAATATATAACCAAATACACATATGAATGCCACATATATACCTTACAAAGAATTGGCACGATCCAAACGCCAACCTACCACCTACAATTATGTCATGGCGGCCAACAAAATGCCAAGCAACGTTTGTGCATACTCGGTGTTTTGTTGGCCGCCGACTAACTTGCTGAGCTGCATAGCAGCTGAATATGGACTCCGTAACTGTTTCTTTGACCCACTTTTTCTAAAGAACTAGGTGTCAAGCCTTTAGGGAAGGGCAATTTTATAACTCTGTGGGTAGGGATAAAGTCTGCATGTAACTTGAACATGCAGACTTTATCCAGCATTTTCAAAGCAAACTTATGAGCATACGTTTGCTTTGGAAATGCCAAGGTAATTGACACGGTACATGCACAGAATAAGTCACACAAAATTATACATCCTTTTTGGAGGGCATAATTTGTGCAGGTTAATTTATGTGCATACGTTTTAAAATCAAAATATATACATATCAGTCTTAACTTTGCCCCAACTATGTCCCCGCCACTCCCCCCTTCCCCCCCCCAGAACACCTCTTCCCAGTAGGTGTAAAGTACTCAAAATCAAGGTAATGCAATTTTACATGCATAAAGCATGTCTGATTTTCTAACAGCCATTCATGCACATAAAACTG
Organism: Rhinatrema bivittatum; assembly: GCF_901001135.1. NCBI lineage: Eukaryota > Metazoa > Chordata > Amphibia > Gymnophiona > Rhinatrematidae > Rhinatrema > Rhinatrema bivittatum. The sequence goes on from NC_042623.1 coordinate 100,899,664, forward strand.
TGTTATGAGTATAAATGGCTGTGAAAAATAACCCCAAAATGTCACTTAACAAAATGGATGTATGATAAGGTCTTTGATATGCTGCCAACACCAGCTGACGTCCAGTACTTCCTTGGAATTACTTGGAATAACTTAACAATTTTCAGGAAATGAGGTAATATTACAACTTATCTGTGCCATACATTCTTTGCTTAAGGTACTCTTTTAATAAAGACATGGTTGCTGATTATGCCAATGTATCTTTCAGATATTTGTATATAGGTTTCCCATGACAACATATAGTTTTGTGGATTCAAGAGTTCAGATAAATTGATAAAAATAGATAAATTATTAAAGAAGTATTTCAGCTGAACTAAAAAGGTCAATTAGGTGAAATGTACCCAATTGAATTATACTGCTATGAATTCTCAAAAGAAGAGCATTCTTTTTTATTAAAGTTATTCTCTTCTTGATTCATTGCTTGTTTAAAGGTGCTGCACATTTAGGCACCCTTTTTATTCTTGATTAGCTTAGCTGGAATCCTCTGTAGGTCCACAATAGTCCACAATAGTCTTTAAAAAAGTTTGGAACACAGCAGAAAACAAATGTTCTCTTGAAGGACAACAGGTAGAAGTAGCATTCCAGCCTAGCTATTTTTTTAGTCTTCTGATTCTGGGTTACTCATAGACCATTATTTGAAAAAAAGAACTAATTTGTGTGTGGACTGAAAAAGTAGTTAAAATTGTCACCAAAATGGAGAAAATAATTTGTTTTAGTTATTGTGTTTTACAATTTAATGGATTACCATTGAAATAGTAGTCATTGGATCAGTGACTTTGACTTAACTTTCTTAAATAAGATAGTCTAAATCTGTCAGTATTTTGAAGCAAGATACATACTTTGTTTAATAATTGTGGCAAAGTGCCTTCTGCTGAAGACTGCTGCTAAGGCGATCTAGTGGAGTCCATCAGGCTAAGCCAAAGATTGCCATTGAATTTTGCCCTGCTAATGGATCCTGGTGACATCTGGCAGCAGTGACTAGATAGCATTGAACCAGCCAAATTATAAGATATTAAGTTTCAAGTCATGTTATAATTGGGCCAATATGATATTAGATAATAAAGAAAACAATTGCAAGCCATTCAAATTAGCATTTTATTTTTCATATTTTTCAATTTTGGGCTAGATGTATAAGTTTTATGGGAAAACCTTGGTTCGGATTCTGGTTTTCATATAGGTAAACCTATTCTGAAAATTTGGTTACTGTAGGTTGGATGATTTAGTAAATAATAATTTGGTGTACCTAGGCAGACAGACAAACAAAGTGAGTACATAACCATTTTTTTTGTAAGAAAAAAGCACTAAAAAGTCAACTAGATAGTTGTTTATTCTGTCATCAAAAGACAAAAGCAATGGATGAAGGATACATAGAATATTCTGACAACATATAAATTGTACTCTTAAAAGACAGATTTTATAGGCTTTGTAAGATTTATTCAAAGTGGAATAGTAATAGACAGGCCTTAAATAGCTAGAATGATGTCTTAAACCTCTGAAGAAAGAATATTTGTATGTTAGTTATTTTGAGTAAAACCTTTGAGGAATCATTCTAATTCTCTGTAAGTATATGATATGGTTAATACATAAGAAGGGGTTAACTTAAAAACATATTGGCAATTTGACAGGTCTAGAAATAAGCAACAATATATCACATAAAGTAAATTCAGGCAAAAACATTTCTATTACTACATTATACTGGTACTACCATTATTTAATTTCCCCTTCTCTTTTATTTTCCATATATGATAAGCAATTCACGTATGATATGTCGTATAAAAAATCTATGGACTAAATGGGAGTGTTTGGAATGTTGTGATCATACCAGGTAACAGCCATTGTATTTAAGGTACAGAAAACCACAAAGTGAAACACCTATATTATAGAATAAAAGAGTAAATAAATTGTTGGTGCTAATACTGGTTTCATAATTCATAATGATATGCACATACTGTCACAATGTATGTTTTAAAATCAGCGTTTTGTTAATATTTAAAAACATTTTAATAATTAAAAGGTTTGTCATAGTCAATACATTATTTCTGTCAGTTATTTGAATTTCTGTTTTCCTTAGCACAAATGGTTGAATGAAAATATGAATAATAAAGTGAATTTCATGGTATGTTCCTAGACTATCACAATTCTAAATGTTACTTTTTGACATGTAATTATTTATTTCTTTTCATTAACCTTCACCTTACAGAAAATAAAAATACATTGTTTGGGGGGAATAACTTAGTATTCCAGGTAGAATTTGTGATATTTACCATATAAACTTCAAAGAAATTAAATTGTATTTAAAAACAGAAATTATACACATAAGAACATAAGAACGTGCCATGCTGGGTCAGACCAAGGGTTCATCAAGCCCAGCATCCTTTCTCCAACAATGGCCAATCCTGGCCATAAAAACCTGGCAAGTTCCCAAAAACTGTCTATCCCATGTTACTGTTGCTAGTAATAGCAGTGTCTATTTTCTAAGTCAACTTAATTAATAGTTCTCCTCCAAGAACTTATCCAATCCTTTTTTAATCCCAGCTACACTAACCACATCCCTTGGCAACAAATTCCAGACTTTAATTGTGCATTGAGTAAAAAAGAACTTTCTCTGATTAGTTTTAAATGTGCCACATGGTAACTTCATGGAGTGACCACGTCCTTCTAGTATCCAAAAGCGTAAATAACCGATTCACATCTACCCGTTCTAGACCTCTCATGATTTTGAACACCTCTAACATATCCCCCCTCAGCCGACTCTTCTACAAGCTGAAAAGTCCTAACTTCTTTAGTCTTTCCTGATAGGGGAGCTGTTCCATCCCCTTTATCATTTTGGTCGCCCTTCTCTGTACCTTCTCCATTGCAACTATATCTTTTTTGAGATGCAGCGACCAGAATTATACACAGTATTCAAGATGTGGTCTCACCATTGAATGAAACAGAGGCATTATGACATTTTCCTTTTTATTCATCATTTCCTTTCTAATAATTCCCAACATTCTGTTTGCTTTTTTGAATGCTGCAGCACACTGAACTGATGATTTCAATGTATTATCCACTATGATACCTAGATATCTTTCTTGGGTGGTAGCTCCTAATATGGAACCTAACATTTTGTAACTATAGCATGGGTTAATTTTCCCTATATGCATCACCTTGCACTTATCCACATTAAATTTGCCATTTCGATGCCCAATTTTCCAGTCTCACGAGGTCTTCCTGCAATTTATCACAATCTTCTTGTGATTTAACTACTCTGAATAATTTTGTATCATCTGCAAATTTGACTACCTCACTCGTCATATTTCTTTCCAGATTATTTATAAATATATTGAAAAGTATGAGTCCCAATACAGATCCCTGCAGCACTCCACTGCCCACTCCCTTCCACTGAGAAAACTGTCAATTTAATCCTACTCTGTTTCCTGTCTTTTAGCCAGTTTGTAATCCATGAAAGGACATTGCCACCTATCCCATAACTTTTTACTTTTCCTAGAAGCCTCTCATGAGGAACTTTCGCAAATGCCTTCTAAAAATCCAAATACACTACATCTACCGGTTCACCTTTATCTACATGTTTATTAACTCCTTCAAAAAAGTGAAGATCTGTTATTCACCATATTTATTTTTGCCAGACAGACTGAGCCGAAGATTGGACAGCCCCCCTGACGTCGGAGGAGGAGCCGGGTGAGTGTTTTTTAAATCCACACTCACCACAGGTGCCGCGCGCTGAAGGAGCATGCCGAAGGCGCAAGTCCAAAGGAGCAGGCCCCTTTGCGCGCCCCTTCGCACAGCCCATTCAGCGCGCCCTCCATCTCCCTCTACCTGACTCCTCTCCCCTACCTTTCTCAACGCTGACACTCCTCCCTCTCATTATATACAACCACTTATCAACCTCCACCAACTCTTCTTACATACAACACTTACAACTTCCGTGCAAACAAAAGGACTTTCAAACAGAAGCCTGGAATATGACAAACGAACTCCCAACTCATAACAAAAAGCCCATGCCCTCAATAAACCAACCAGCACAAATGAAGCTCACATCCTCTAAACCTCACAACAAACAGAAACAACCAACAGTCAGCAAAAACAACACATATATCCAATACTCAAACTACATGCTTCTCTCATTCATACTTGTCAATACTCGATCAATAATAAAAAAGATTCCTCTGTTCAATGACCTACTCATTGACACCAAACCAGATTTCATCACAATAACAGAAACCTGGCTCAAAAATACGGATTCTGTACTAATTAACCAACTGTTCAACCAGGAATACAATACCTTCTCAATTCCCAGGGAAAAAAAAGGAGACAGTTTAATGCTAATTGCTAAAAAAAAACCCTTCAACTAACACTTCGTCCAGCAAACGTATCTGCACCTTTCAAAATTGCTTTATTTGATTCACCAAAACTACAGATCTGCCTTACTTACTGTCCTCCAGGAGCACTTGAAAAAAACTGCTCCCCACTAATTGAATATATCATGAATAACATATCACTCAACAAACCTATCATCATCCTAGGTGACTTCAACATACATTTTGACTCACTCACCCACTCAAAACCTGCCAAACTATTATTGATTACATCAACATAAAAGAACTCATAAATATAAACATATGGTATTTGTATAATTTACATTCTTTATTCATAAGATAACATATTAAAACAATCCTAACTAGACAAAAAATTACTATCTAGCGCAAACATACACACCTCATCCCACCATTCAGTCTCTCACTTTAAAACCACCCACCATAAATTACACAAATCCCATGTGATATCAATAAAACCCAGTTTATCCCAAAATATATAATAAGTATAATACAATATGATTGTTCAACATTTGAAAAGGATAAACACTTGGTAAATACTTTCACATTGTCACAGCAAGTCCAACAAAGCTTATCAATTATTCTCCAAAATCCTCACAAGGTTTCCACCCGATGACTTGTATTATGACAAGGACACCTTGTTTCACCCGTACTCCCCGGGCTTCATCAGGGAAAATATATCGCCAACGAACTTCTACATTGCCCTCTTTTCACTGTCTTTTATATTGCTTTCTCTGCATTGTCTTGAAATTTGCACCTCCTGTCTTTAAAACCAGCTCTGTATGCAATAATCTTTCAACTCACGACAAGGACACCTTGTTTCACCCGTACTCCCCGGGCTTCATCAGGGAAAATATATCACCAACGAACTTCTACATTGCCCTCTTTTCACTGTCTTAAAAATAATTCAAAAACATTATAAAGAATCCAACAGCCACTAATATAAATATCTGTAACCCATCAAATCACAAATTCTACCTTTATATTGCTTTCTCTGCATTGTCTTGAAATTTGCACCTCTTGTCTTTAAAACCAGCTCTGTATGCAATAATCTTTCAACTCGCTGGAAGAAACTACTTCATGTTCAATTGTTTTATCTCCTTATCCCAGGTTGCTCACACTGCAACCAAAGAAACAAAATGTAATACAATGTAACAAAAGTCTGCTTACTATTATTGATGCCCTATCTACACTACATTTAAAGCAAATAATTGAAACTCCAGCTCATAAAGCAGGTCACACCATCGACCTCATCTTTATCAACACTGAAATTTGTCAATCAAAAAAAATCCACACCACAGATATACCTTGGTCTGACCACTACCTAATCCATGCCAACTTATCTATCAACTTCAACCTTAAACCACCTCAAAACATTCCAAACGAAATATCTTACCTTCCTCCTTTCAACACTGAGCTCCTACAGAAAACCCTTCAAGCTGAACTAATAAACATAAATCTATCAAACTCCGAAGATGCAATGACATCATGGCTAAATATCACAGAAAAGGTAGCAGACAGCATCAATCCCATAGTTACAAAGACAAAAAAAACAATCCAAACACACCAACCAGTGGTATAATGATAACATTAGGACAGCCAAACGTATACTTCGGAAAAAAGAAAGAGAATGGAGAAAGAACAAAAATGCAACCAAACTAAATATATATCGGAACCAGCACATTATAAAAACATCATCAACAATACTAAAAATGAATTATTCTCCAACAAAATCTCCACATTTCATCACAACCCCAGAATGTTATTCTCAATAGTTCAAAAACTTACAAAAACCAACCAAGATTATTCATGCATCCAAGACCGAAATTGTCCATTTATCATCTATCTCAGATACTTCTATAGGTCCACCCTCACATTGGTCTATAAACGGGACATCAATCCCTATAACACAATATGCTACAAACTTAGGAGTTATCATAAATTCAGATCTATCAATGAAACAACACATCTCTTCCTTAATAAAAAAATCCTTTTATAAACTACAGCTCTTAAAACGTCTTCGCCCTCTTCTCTTTTACCAGGATTTTCGAACTATTCTCCAATCTTTAATCTTCTCTTGCTTAGACTATTGTAATGCTCTTTACCTAGGACTTCCCGACTCTGTAATTCATCCCCTACAAATCGTTCAAAATAGTGCAGCTCGTATTTTATCAGGTACTCCCGTTCGAAAACATATTACACCCATTCTTCAATCTCTTCATTGGTTACCTATAAAATACAGAATAAAATACAAAGTTCTCACGATCATCCATGGCTTAATACATAATTCATCTTCCACATGGCTCTGTTCACTACTTTGCATTTACAAACCAGCTCGACATTTAAGATCTTTAACTCAAAACTTATTAGATATTCCTTCACCACGACAGGCTAGACTAGATATCACCAGAAGAAGGGCCTTCTTGGTAGCCGGACCCTCTCTCTGGAACTCTATACCCAATCCACTTCACTTACTATCCAACTCTCAACAATTTAAAAAATCATTAAAAACATATCTATTTCAAATAGCATTCAACATCCCTCTACACCATTCAACCTCTAATCAACATCAGTCAACTACCTAGAATCCCCCCCCTTGCTCCCACAGATTTACTTTTTTTTCCTTCTCATTGCAAATCCCCCCCCCCCCCGCCCCTTTTCCTTCCCATGATTATAAAATGAACTACGGCCCAGCTCCATTATTACTAGATTTTGTAATACCATTACCTACTAGGTATATACCAGTTTTTGTATTTTTAATTTTTATTTCAATCCCATTTTATTTTTAAATTTTATTTTCATTTTTACTTTTGTAAACCGTTTTGACAAATAACCTTGCTTTGAAAAACGGTATATAAATACTTTTAAATAAATAATTAAATAAATGCACCAAACATGGAAGCGATGACTTTGCTGAATTCTTCAACAAAAAAATATCTCAACTAATTCAAACCAACATAACCAATGACAACCAAAACATCAAATTAAATACCAAGATAACCTCTTCATGGTCAAGCTTTGATACCGCCTCCACTATTGAAATTCAATCTATCATAAAAAAAATGAACCCTGCCAGCCACCCAATAGACAACATCCCTATAACAACCCTAAAAACTATTGAACCCACCATATCTAAAACCATCACCAAGATCGTCAATTTATCCCTAACTGAAGGTAATTACTCCAAATGCCTCAAATCTGCAATAATCAAACCAATTCTAAAAAAGAACAACCTGGATCCTGAAATCCTTACAAACTAATGCCCTATTTCAAACTTATCGTTCATAGCCAAGACAATCGAATAAGTCGTACACTCCCAACTTGACAACTATCTTGAAACAAACAACATCCTATCACCAACCCAATATGGATTCAGAAAAAATCTAAACACAGAATCTCTCCTTCTCTCTTTAAATGACACAATACTAAGAGGCTTCGACAATACTAAGAGGCTTGACCTCTCAGCTGCTTTTGATACAGTAAACCACAAAATACTGTTAGAACGACTGACTGAAATCCGCTTAACTGACACCACCCTACAATAGTTCTCTTTCTATCTATCTGACAGAACCTATCAAGTATTAATTAATAACAACCCATCCAAAAAGATTAACCTCAACACTGGAGTTCCCCAAGGATCAGCATTATCGACCACTCTATTTAACATATACCTTCTTCCCATCTGCCAACTACTGAAAGATAATGGAATCACACACTTCCTCTACACTGACAACATTCAACTGCTAATTCCCATACAAAACTCAATCGAAGACACCTACAAGGAAACCTCTGCTCTACTTATCTCTATTAAAAATCTCCTAACTTCACTGAAACTCAAAATCAACATTGATAAAACTGAAATTATCCTCATGGACAAAAAACCCAATCCAACTCCACCACTCCTTCCTTTACTTGACAATCAAACAAAATTGATACCCTCTGCCACCCACACCAGAAACCTAGGAATTATTATTGAAGAGCTTTCATTCAAGAACCACATATCAAACAAAACACAGACTACTAACCTTAAGACATCTAAAACCGTTCCTCAACCCTTATTTATTTATTTATCTATTTATTTATTTCTTTATTTATTTAAGGTTTTTTTATACCGGCATTCATGAACTTGTTCACATCATGTCGGTTTACAGAAAACAGGGGTGCGAATAATACAACCAAAAACATAAATAACGTGATGAAGAGAAGCAGTTACAATTAACAAGGGCTATTGAACTGGGATTGTAAGAAATAGAGAGAGATAGAGGAGGTTAATTATATACAAGTGTACAATATAAATATGGCGTCCCATATATACAGCTTCTGAGCAGAGAATTTATTGATGGTGCATGTTAGGTGGAGTTCAGGAAGGCTTATGACTTCAGAACTGTCTTACAGCTACTCATATTCTCTACCATCGACTACTGCAGCTCCCTACTGATTGGAATACCATATTCAAACCTCAAACCTCTCCAGATTCTGCAGAATTCAGCAGCCAGAATTCTGACTGGAACAAAGAGAAATGATCACATAACGCCCACATTAATTCCACTACACTGGCTTCCAATTAAAGCACAAATTGAACACAAATCCATGACCATCATACATACAATTCTAAACAATGAACATCAAGGACTAAATGGCTTAAACATAACCCCCCAGATTCCCCAAAGAAACCTACGCTCAAACAACTCAGGACGTTTAAATATCCCCCCATCAGAGATGCTCATTTGACAACAACCAGAGAAAGAGCTTTCTCCATCACCTCCCCTAAAATCTGGAACTCCCTCCCAAAAGATCTGAGAACCCAACATAACCTCAAAACTTTCAAAAAAGACCTACAAACATGGCTGTTTTGCAAAGTCTACACTGACACTCATACTTCTGATCATCCTAACACCCAGTCGAACCTTCAACCATAACCACAAAGTGACGTCTCCAATCAGCACCAAAGAAACCCTCCTATCTCAAAAATGTTTCTTTTCTAGACTAATGTTCAACCTCTGTTTTATATGCATCCTGTTTATACCTTTTTTTTTTCACAATTGTTAAGAAAAATTACTACTTGAATCTTGTAAACCGTTGTGATGGTTTCACCGAATGACGGTATATAAAACTCAACAAATAAATAAATAAATACATATCAATATTTCCTGGCTATATCATGGATATTCTAAGAGCAGGAATTGCACAAAACCATAGATATGCAGTATTCAGGCTTACAAACTAAAAACAACTCATATATCTAGTGGTAATTTTGATCCTTTGAGAATGGGAAATGTCTATTCTATGAAGGTTGTTCTTAAAAATGAGGTGGCAGCAAAGTATAGGACAGAGAGAGCTGATTTGACAGACACAGGAGAGAGCTGTCATACTGAATTCTTTTTTAAATCTGTATATCTGTCAGTTCTCAGCCAAGATAGTCCAGGAACAAATGCCTTCTTATTCTTAAAGATGGCTGCTGCCAGGTTGGATTGTGGGAGATCCAAAAATTAAAGCTGGCAATGGCACCAACTATGATGTTTCTAAACTGTGCAATTTGCAACTAAAGATAACCTGGATTAAATAGTTAAATAATGAAAATTAGTGGAACAGTTTTGCACAAGAGAAAGGAATGTGTTTTTGTTTTTAACAGGCTTTGCATGAGAGACGCACGCAGTTTGTGTGGAGCCAGCTCAAGGCCTAGCGTACCAAGATAACGGTACTTTTACATCATTAGTTTAGGTAAAGGTTGAGTAATTCTGCACTCCAAATATGGGAGTTATCCAAAAACAAAAGAGGAAAAAAAAAAGAAAAAACGCTGTCAGCCATACATGTATATAATGTATCTTGTTTCTTGTATAAGAAGAAGGAGAAAAGAGAAAACAGGACAGGTTAGGTGCTTTGCTGTTAGATGCACTATACTTCTAAGACAAATTAATTATATATTCATTTCTTGCATTTTACTAATAAAGATTATTCATTAAGATAAGAAGTTGTGAGTTATTACAGAAGGGCAGGCTTCTGCCCCATCCTTTGAAATCCCAAAGTAATGGTAGCGCTCTGGTAATGAACATAACCCAGTCACTGTATTTACACCTGTACCAGATAGTCCAGAATAACCACCTAAAGGGGTCATTTTCCAAGTGGATCGCACGTGATAAGGGACGTTTCGTATGCGAAAAGTTCCTTATCATGTGCAATATCAAGATTGGGGTGGAGTTGGGGCAGCGTCAGCCCCGGAAGAGGAAGAGTCGGGACGGCACCGGGGCTGATGCCGCGAAGACTTCACCGACAGCGAAAGGTACGCATCTTTTTCGCTGCCAGTTTCGCGCTGAATAACTACACCTTTTATGGCCCCCTTTACCGCGGGATTCAAAGAGCCTGGCGGTATTAGTAAATCCAGCCCTAAGTTAGCTGGCTAACTTTGAACATTGGAGCTAGCTGAATAACTTAGCCCGCTAACTCAATTCCTTTCAGTTTTGCTCTCGGAACACCCTTAACTTATCTGGCTAACTTATTAGACAGCTAAAATTTAGCCTGATAAGTGCCCAAATCTTCATTTTGCTGGATAATTCTGAATTTTCCAGCTAAATGCATTTGAATATGGACCTCAATATTTTAAACCAGATATGGTAGATGACAGGTTGCCAGTGCAGGTTTTCCAACAAAGGGGTTACATGATCATACTCCTTCTTAATATCAGTTTACCTGCTGTATTTTGTAAGTAATTCTTGGTGATCTGGATTGGCCACTTTAGGAGATAGGATGCTGGATTTGATGGACCCTTGGTCTGATCCAGGACGGTATGTCTTATGTTCTTATGCAAGGGCTTGAAGCATGTTGGAGGAAAAAGTCCAAGGAACTAAACTGTTTTCTTTAGTTTTTGTGCCCCAGCAATTCAATAGGTTTGTAGCAGGCCAGGGCCAGGAAGATGCCCAAGGGTCTGAATTTTTTTTGTTGTTTTTTAAAATATTGAAGTTGCTACAAAAGCTTGTAGAAGACCAGGGAGTCTGGGTCTGTGGAGATCCTCCTTTATCACAACTCTATTTGGGAAATGCTCCAGACTAGATTAACTTTGGTTCTAAATGATCCAAGACCAGACAGTATCTGTGCTGCAACACAATGGAGGCAGTGTATGCAAATCTATCTCATGCATATTTATTGTGGATATCCTGGAAACCTGGCCTGTTTGTGACCCTCGGGGATTGGAGTTCGCCATCCCTTTGTTAGCTTATCATCAATAGTAGATAAGTTAATGGGAGCATTATTGAAGGACAAAATAAAATACAGCATCATAGGTAAGCAAGCAAGTCAGTCTGGGCATTGGAAACAAATATAAACTGACTAAGAAATTGATTGAGAACAGAACTCTGGGAGGACAATTTTCAAAGGCATTTTCATGGATCAAACAATGTTTTTCTTACTGAAATGGGACCTTTGAAAATTATCTACCTTCTCTGTACATAAAAGTATTTGCATAGTGCCAGTACTTTTATGTGCAGAGAGGGGACGTGTTCTTGGGAGTCAGAGAGAGATTAGCTCTTACATGTTGTGCTGTTCTCACAAAACATCTACCTTTGCTTGTATTGCTAAACAACCAGTTAAACCTTCCCAGTTTCAGATACCAGATGAACTCAGTTCTTGATTACCAAAATATTTATTAAAATGATGAACAATTCAACACTCACTGTGAATGAGAAGGCACCAAGTCTAGCAGTACAAATAGGAGACACAATTACTGCTAGAAGCCTAGTCAGTCTGAAGAAGAGAAACTGCAGCTGAATTTGAAGCCATGGATTAATGAGTGATAGGTGAAATATGATGCTGTCTCAGACGCCCGGAAGAGGAAACAGGAAGAGCTGCTAGCTTGAAAGAGTCTAATCCCAACTAAAATCTCTCCAGGAAGTAAACTGTCCCAGCCTGCTTTTGGTCAAGCATCCATTAGGAAGAGGAGAGGAATACCGAGAAAGAGAAGACAGAACACATTTATTTATTTATTTTAAACAATTTATAGCCTATTTATAGTGAAACTGTTATGCTAAGCAGGTAACAAAATGTCAAAAGTAAACATAATATATATTTGTGTACGCACACAGTTATGAGTACATGCATAATATTACAAAAACGTTCCTGCACAAATAGCAGGTGCAGGTCTGAGCGCACTTTTTCTAACCCAGTTTTCAAAGGGAAAGTTTTCCCTTTGACAATTGATGTATTTCCTCCAAAAAGGATGGCTGGTAGCCATTCCTGCTTCCAGGGACGGTAACTTTCAACCAGTATGCAGTTGCTCATTTGTATGCATGTGTCAGCCTGTGCCCAAGGACGTGGCTATTTTATAATTTGCACAGGTACATGCACATGCTATAAAATAGCCTGGCCACACGCACATGGGCGCCACATTTCAAATGGACGCATACATGGGCATACAAATTCCGCCTTTACCATGTAAGTTGGGGGATTTTAAAAAGGCTGCATGCCCACCCCATTCCCAGTTTACCAGTTTGTCCACTAGTTCACCCAGTTAACAGCTAGTAGGGATGTGAATCGTTTTCCATATCGTCTTAACGATAGAAATCGTGTGGCAGGGCAAGAAAATCGTCTTAGGCACGATTTTTTAGTTAAAAAATCGTTAAAAATCGTTTTTTCCGATTAGTGCGCACTAACGGGAGTTAGTGCGCACTAACTGGGAGTTAGTGCGCACTAACTGAAAATGATACAATTTGACACTTTTCAGGTCAGTTAAGGTCAGTTTAGGAATGAATATGTATTCCTATTGGCTGCCCTCTTATTTATTCATGTTACCAAGTTTCCTACTGACAGTATATGGGGGATGGGAAATGGAAACAGTTGGTAGCTTGACAAAACAAGTAATGTGATCAGTCAATGTGACTAGAACTTGTGCCCTAACCCTGATACCAGGGGTATTGTGATCTTCCTGCACACAGTGCCCTATCCATATTAATACCAGGAGTGTTGTGATCTTCCTGCACACAGTGCCCTATCCCTAATACCAGGGGTGTTGTGATCTTCCTGCACACAGTGCCCTATTCCTGATACTGGGGGTGTTGTGATCTTCCTGCACACAGTGCCCTATTCCTGATACCGGGGGTGTTGTGATCTTCTTGCACACATCCCGATATCAGGGATAGGGCACTGCATGCAGGAAGATCACAACACTCCTGGTATTAATAGGGATAGGGCACTGCATGCAGGAAGATCACAACACTCCTGGTATTAATAGGGATAGGGCACTGCATGCAGGAAGATCACAACACCCCTGGTATCAGGGATAGGGCACTGTGTGCAGGAAGATCACAATACCCTGGAGGAGTGAGGGTCAGGCAGCTCCCCCCTGTCTGTGAAGCCAGCCTCTCACTAGTAATGCAGGGAGGAAGCTGTCTCAGACTTCACCATCCCCCCCCCCCCCCCCCCTTACCCACACACCATTCACTAGCTGGGACATGGGGGAAGTCAGGAGTGAGGGTCAGGCAGCTCCCCCCTGTCTGTGAAGCCAGCCTCTCACTAGTAATGCAGGGAGGGAGCTGTCTCAGACTTCACCATCCACCCCCCCCCCCCTCACCCACACACCATTCACTAGCTGGGACATGGGGGAAGTCAGGAGTGAGGGACAGGCAGCTCCCCCCTGTCTGTGAAGCCAGCCTCTCACTAGTAATGCAGGGAGGGAGCTGTCTCAGACTTCACCATCCTCCCCCCCCCCCCCCCCTCACCCACACACCATTCACTAGCTGGGACATGGGGGAAGTCAGGAGTGAGGGTCAGGCAGCTCCCCCCTGTCTGTGAAGCCAGCCTCTCACTAGTAATGCAGGGAGGGAGCTGTCTCAGACTTCACCATCCTCCCCCCCCCCCTCACCCACACACCATTCACTAGCTGGGACATGGGGGAAGTCAGGAGTGAGGGTCAGGCAGCTCCCCCCTGTCTGCGAAGCCAGCCTCTCACTAGTAATGCAGGGAGGGAGCTGTCTCAGACTTCACCATCCTCCCCCCCCCCCCTCACCCACACACCATTCACTAGCTGGGACATGGGGGAAGTCAGGAGTGAGGGTCAGGCAGCTCCCCCCTGTCTGTGAAGCCAGCCTCTCACTAGAAATGCAGGGAGGGAGCTGTCTCAGACTTCACCATCCACCCCCCCCCCCCCTCACCCACACACCATTCACTAGCTGGGACATGGGGGAAGTCAGGAGTGAGGGTCAGGCAGCTCCCCCCTGTCTGTGAAGCCAGCCTCTCACTAGTAATGCAGGGAGGAAGCTGTCTCAGACTTCACCATCCTCCCCCCCCCCCCTCACCCACACACCATTCACTAGCTGGGACATGGGGGAAGTCAGGAGTGAGGGTCAGGCAGCTCCCCCCTGTCTGCGAAGCCAGCCTCTCACTAGTAATGCAGGGAGGGAGCTGTCTCAGACTTCACCATCCTCCCCCCCCCTCACCCACACACCATTCACTAGCTGGGACATGGGGGAAGTCAGGAGTGAGGGTCAGGCAGCTCCCCCCTGTCTGTGAAGCCAGCCTCTCACTAGTAATGCAGGGAGGGAGCTGTCTCAGACTTCACCATCCTCCCCCCCCCCCTCACCCACACACCATTCACTAGCTGGGACATGGGGGAAGTCAGGAGTGAGGGTCAGGCAGCTCCCCCCTGTCTGTGAAGCCAGCCTCTCACTAGTAATGCAGGGAGGGAGCTGTCTCAGACTGGTATCAGGGTTAGGGCACTGTGTGCAGGAAGATCACAACACTCCTGGTATTAATAGGGATAGGGCACTGTAAGAGATGACTGTAGTAGATTGAATAAAGATCTGATGTTTCTGCTCTCCTCACACCAAACAAAAACAACACACAAGCAGAGAAGCCCTTCTTACAAAGCTGAGCTAGTGAGTTAAGTAGGAGGAAAAGTAAACATACTGGTGCCAGTGTGGCTACTTAAAAAATACACTTACCAACAATCAATTACATATATTTGAACTGTGTACAGTTCCAGCCAGGACCACCTTTCTAAAATGCACAGTGATTGGCAAATTCAACATGCACTAGCATTTCAGGTGCCTGCTAACAAAAATAATAAACAAACAAGTTCTAGTCACGTGAGTGCTGATCATTACATTACTTTTTTTGTCAAGCTTCCAACTGTTTCCATTTCACATCCCCCCAACCATATTGGTAACATCAATAGATAAGAGCACAGCCAGCCAATAGGAATACATACATACATATTCATTCCTAAGTGACCTTTACTGACCTGGGAAGTGTGAACACTTTGTTTCATTTTCTGTTGGTGTTCGTTAGTTTCCAGTTCCATTTCCCATCCCCCCAACCATCACCTCAGTGGTAACCTTGGTAATATCAATAGATAAGAGGGCAGCCAGCCAATAGGAACACATATTCATTCCTAACTGACCTTCAGTGACCTGGAAAGTGTTTATTTGTATCATTTTCAGTTAGTGCGCACTAAATCGAGTTAGTGCGCACTAACGGGGAGTTAGTGCGCACTAACTCGAGTTAGTGCGCACTAACACGATTTAACGATTTTTAACGATAAATCGTTAGAATTTCTATTGTATCGTGTTCTATAACGATTTAAGACGATATAAACATTATCGGACGATAATTTTAATCGTTGAAAAACGATTCACATCCCTAACAGCTAGGTCCTCTAACCCCCTTTGGTTTGACTGCCTACAATCTCCCTAGCTACCCTAGACACGGATGGCAAACTCCAGTACTCGAGTGCCACAAACAGACCAGGATTTCAGGATATAATGGAGACAGTGCATGCAAATCGTTTTCATGCATATTCATTGTAGAAATCCTGAAAACATAGCCTGTGTGTGTCACTCGAGCACTGGAATTCGCCATCCCTGCCCTAGTCCCTTTAAACCCCTCAGAAATGGCTCAATCCTTTTATGACATAAGCATCATCCATAGCGGAAGTAAAGTTATGCGGCAGGGGACTTTGGCACACATTGAGGCACTTAAGTATTTACATGCGCATCCCATGGTCAAGCCCAAAATGCCCACGCCCCGCTCAGACCAAGCCCATCCCCTTTCGGGAATTTTTTTAGATGTGCGCACTGCGACATTTGTGCACATATATGGGTAATTTTAAAATATGGTCAGCTCGCATAAGCCTGGCTTCTTTGAGAATCCTCTCATTTTGGCATGTGCCACGCTTTAAAAATTCACCTTTAATTGTTCAGGTAGATAGTCTCCTGGACTTTTGGAAGAATTAAGCCCATGGTCATGCTATGAATTAAGGATACCTATGGGCAGAGCTGCTTCAAACACTTAAGGGGCTTTGAGCAAACTTTTGAGGATGAACCCCCTTTTATTTTTTACTTTTTTTTCACCATTCTCCCTCATCTCCAACATTAAGAACATAAGAACATGCCATACTGGGTCAGACCAAGGGTCCATCAAGCCCAGCTTCCTGTTTCCAACAGTGGCCACTCCAGGCCATAAGAACCTGGCAAGTTCCCAAAAACTAAGTCTATTCCATGTTACCGTTGCTAGTAACAGGAGTGGCTATTTTCGAAGTCAGCTTAATTAATAGCAGGTAATGGACTTCTCCTCCAAGAACTTATCCAATCCTTTTTTAAACACAGCTATACTAACTGCACTAACCACATCCTCTGGCAACAAATTCCAGAGTTTAATTGTGCGTTGAGTGAAAAAGAACTTTTTCCGATTAGTTTTAAATGTGCCACATGCTAACTTCATGGAGTGCCCACTAGTCTTTCTATTATCCAAAAGAGTAAATAACCGATTCACATCTACCCATTCTAGACTTCTCATGATTTTAAACACCTCTATCATATCCCCCCTCAGCCGTCTCTTCTCCAAGCTGAAAAGTCCTAACCTCTTTAGTCTTTCCTGATAGGGGAGCTGTTCCATTCCCCTTATCATTTTGGTAGCCCTTCTCTGTACCTTCTCCATCGTAATTATATCTTTTTTGGGATGCGGCGACCAGAATTGTACACAGTATTCAAGGTGCGGTCTCACCATGGAGCGATACAGAGGCATTATGACGTTTTCCGTTTTATTCACCATTCCCTTTCTAATAATTCCCAACATTCTGTTTGCTTTTTTGACTGCTGCAGCACACTGAACCGACAATTTCAATGTGTTATCCACTATGACGCCTAGATCTCTTTCTTGGGTTGTAGCACCTAATATGGAACCTAACACTGGAACTCTCTTACTTCCCTCTCCTCTTGTTAATCTGATGCTGTTAACCCATTGCTGCAGATTTCCTCCGCTGTACAAGCTGATAAGAGGACATCTGTATGCTGCCCCTCCTGCCCTTTGTGGTCCAATGAAAGCATGCCTTTACAGTCTTCTGGTCCACACAGGCCCATGCAAGTGTGGTGTGAGGTGTCTTCCTCCTTCCAGTCTGTGTGGGCTGGCCTAACTGTGGTATTAAGGGGATTGTACTATGGGCAGAACTGGTACAAGGGTATTAGGCACCCTAGGTCAGTGGTTCCCAATCCTGCCCTGGGGAACTCCTAGTTAGTCCGTTTCCGGATATATACAATGAAAGTGCATATGTGACGGTTGTCATCTGTGGGTTACCCCAAGAATGAGCAGCTATCTATCTGCAGAAGTGTATCCAGGCTAGAGACAGTGAAAGCAAGAAACCTGGGGGTCTTCCGCTTATACTAACCTCCTTCCCCTCATATTGTCCTCAGGTTCTAGTGGCTGGCATGGCATGAAAAATGGAAGTAACCCCTGGTACCAGCAAGAATTATGAAGCTTGGAATTAGAGCAAGGGACTGGAGCACACCAGGAATCCAGGCAATGAAATAGGTAGGAGAGCTGAAAGTAGATTCTGAAAATGAAGACATTTTCTGAATACAGGAGCAGAGCAAGAGTACAAGGACTGGAAGATAGGACCAAGCTCTGGCATCTGATTCAGTATAAGCACAAGTCTATATCGGAAACAAGATGGCTGCCAAGGGGAAGTGAGGGGCACAGAGCTGGGAGTACTATCTCTAGAGTCCAGAATCTCCTAAACCTTGAATTCATCATTGCACTGGGGGCCTACAAAAGGTGGCAAGAGACCTTTCCACCAATTTAAGACCCCTGGGAGACTAACGCCACTGGCATCATCTGAGCAGTCCCAATGCGAAGTCCATCCCTGCACCGGGGGCCTACAAATGGCTGCAAACCATGGTGCACTGAAGCCGCACACCTAAGGGGCATGCCCCTTATGTCATTCTTTTTCTGATTAAGCATGGGGAAAAAGCAGAAGGGGAAATCTCTTACTCCACAAGTTTCAGCTCCCATCTGTGGCCTGATCCATTTACATGTACTGCACCCCAGGTCATCACTGCACAGGAACGTGAGTACCGAACTGGAGGGATTCTCTTTCAGTCCTGATATTAGGTTACCCCATCCTAATCCTTTAGATTATACTGGTCATCAAAGGATTGATTCGCAACAGGTTCTTATTATTGCTTCCTCATTACTTATTTCTGAAAAGAAAGTCTCAACTCCTGCTTCATTTTCTATCAGTAATGTTGCTGACTGGGGCTGTTGTAACTTTAGGGGCTCCAATGGTCTCTATGAATCCTGTGGAGTTTACTGTGCCAGTTTCTATGCCTGTCTCTCCTCCTTCAAATTTGGAAAGGGGAGACTTAAATACATTGTTGAGGAGATATCTCCTTGAAGGACATGTAGAAATTGTCGTGCGTATACTGTAGATTGTAATGTGTCTAGTTTAATTACTCAGTTGCGTCCATTTTCCTCTGATACATCTAAAAGGTTATCTGAAATTGATGCTAGACTGGTGTCTTTAGAATCTAATTTGTCTTCCCAGGCTACTGTCATATCTAGTATACAAGTATAATTAGCAGCAGAAATTAAAGACAACTTAAATATTCATTATAAATGTGAAGCTATTGAGAGTAGGCTTAGATCTAATAATTTTTGCCTATTAAATTTTCCTTATTCTTGTTTAATTTCTGGGGAAGAATTATTTAAGAAATGTACCTCTGAAATACTTCAGTTTTTGCCTGGGTCAAAGTTTCTATTATCTCATTGTTATTATATTCCTGATAAGAAAAGGATACCGAACAAAGAGGAAGGAGCCACAGATGTGTTGACACCTCTCTCTAGCTTGGATCTCTCTCTTTTCCTACAATCATCGTATGATAATATTTCTACTAGATTTACTTTTGTATTTTTTGCCTTGATTAATGACAAAAAGGTTTTCTTTGACAATATTTTAAGTATAAGGATTCCTTATTTTGTGGGCAAACAACTCAGGTGTTTCCTGACATGTCTAGGGAGATGCAGGGAAGGAGGAAGCAATCCCTGCAATTACAATCTCGGGTCCAATCTTTAGGTACGTCATTTTATTTAAAATTTCCATGTAAATGTGTGATCATATATCAGGGCAATATGTTTGCAGGCATAGGCCCGTCACATTTAGAAACTGTCATTTTGGATAAAACAGCTTGAAGAGAGATAGTAGGAATGGGTAAGAAAGTTGGTCTCCCCTGATTGTTTCATAATCTTTTTTATTATTTTTTTTTTTTTATTTTAGAAATTTTCAATAATTCAAAACATATTACATGTTTCAGCAAATGAGCATAAATATTTCCATTATTTCTTAATGCAACCTTTTACATCATCCATATTTCAAATAGAACTGAAAATAAGCAAATTCAGAAATTATTTTAAAATAGAAACAGAAATATAATATTACTACTTGCTCATGGTACTTATATACTATACAGAGGAGATCCCTTCTACATTAGAGCAATATTCACAGAGATTTTTAACCAAAAAAAAATCTGAGAGTAAGGCAGTTATTATATTTAAATCGCTGATTTAACCTGGATCAAGAGTCCACTGATGTGACTGTATAAAATTGTCAAGCTGATCCGGTTCGTAAAAAACATATCTATTCCCGGCCACTTTCATAATACATTTACATGGAAATCTCAGAATGATCTGAGCTCCATGACTTCTAACTTGTGGCAACAATGGCAAAAACCTTTTTTCTTTTCCTTTGGGTTTCCTTAGAAACGTCTGGGTACATCCATACCTTCTGATTTAAATATAGAACAGACCGATTTCGTAGGAATTTCTTCATAATAATCTCTCTATTTGTAGATATTGAGAATTTTACCAGTAAAGTGCCTCTTCCTTCTATTTGCTGTTGTTGTGTGGTTTCTAAGAACTCAATAATATTTAGCACATTTTCTCCAGTTTCCATTTGATTCCCAGATGCTTCTTTAAGATCTGTCACAAAATAAGCTTTATTTATATTTGGTTGTTCTTCAAAAGGGATCTTAAGAACATCTTTCAAATAGCTTTTGAATTGTTCCTTTGGAGATATCAGATTGCACTTAGGAAAATTCAATACTCTAATATTGGTATTTCTCAAATCATTTTCAATTATCTCTAGCCTCCTGTTAATAACAGTTTCAGTTTTTATCAATGTATTTTGCACTGTCTCAATTTTATTTATTTTCTCCTCTAATAGAGTTATTTTCTTCTCTTGTCCTTCCACCGACATTTTTAGGTTACCAAAGGATTCTTGCGTTGTTTTCATAGATCTTGAGATAGTCATTAAGGAATTTTGAAGTGTAGCTATAGCAAGCCAGAGAGCTTCCAAAGTTATACTCTCTGGCTTTTCTAGCGGTTTCAATTCCGGGAAAGGAATTGTTTGAATCACAATATTTAAATTTTCCTCAGCTCTAGACAATTCTGTGGAGGTTTCCAGGGCCATTCCCTCTCCTCCTACGGCTCCAAGGCTTTCGGAAGGTTCCCTTCCCCCCTCGGGGGTTGACGCCATTAGTCCACCCTCCATAGCCGATGTTATGATCTCCCCTGCAGGGCACCCCTCGGGTGAACTCACCCCATTCAACGTCTTCCGTTGTTGAGGTGTTTCTGTGCTCGCAGACTGTGTCCATGTGGGGGGGGGGGGGGGGGGGAGGGGTCAGCGGGGCTCCAGGGCTTAGCGTTGTTTCAGCCGCATGCGACAGCGTTTGCTCACCGGATGTCGCTAGCGCGGGCCTCTCTGGATTTACTGCCGGGGAATAGAACTCCGAAATAGAAGTTTGCTGCAATGTCGGATTGGTGACACTCGAGGAAGTCACTCTAATCCGCGCTTTCCTCTTAGTATGTGGCATTTCTGCCAATTTCCCGAAGGAGAGGTAATATTTATTTAGCAAACTCTCAGGAGCTCCAGACGCCACGTCCTCTCAGGTAGGCGCCATCTTGGGACCTCCATAATCTTTTTTCTTAGCGGCTCCTGGATGGAGACTTTAAGGATTTGATGTTTTTTATGTTTTTTTACTTGTGTCTGTAAGGAATGTTTACCTCTTTTTCTTGGATATTGTCCTGTTTATTTTGTAAATATGATTTAAAATCAATAAAGAAACAATTATAAAAGAAAACTAGTGACTAGTTGCTGAGGAACCAGTACTCTCACCTTTTCAGATCAAGTAAGTGACCTTTGAAAATTCACAATTCTAACACAAATACTAAGTTATACAGCTAACAAATTAACCCAAAGTCTATTCTTTCTAAACACATGCAATTATTAACACTTACAAACAAATGCTATCCTTAAAAAACTAACACATAATATACACAGTCACTAATAGTTTAACCCTTTAAGATTTTTTTTTTTTAAGATTTTAAGCATTGTTTCCCAGCAAATTCAACTTACCAGCAGCAGATGAAGGTTTTGCAGTCAGAACTTCTCAGGAAGAGGATTAGGGAAAGCAATGAATCCTGGGACACTCCACAGTTTAGATTCCTTAGTGTGGATGTTTTGTGGACCCATGAGATGGAATGATTTGCATAAAAACATAAAAAGTGCCTTGCTGGATCAGATCACATGTCCATCAAACCCAGCATCTTGTCTGACAGTGGCCAATCCAGGTCACATGTATCTGGTAGGATTCCAAAGAATAGTCATTCTTGCTCATAACAGAAGCCTAGTAGATGAACCTTCTAGGCTCATGCTGACAACTGGTGGACATGCCCTACTGGGATTGGAGCTGGGGCTTCACCTGTACCAGCCCCATTTGATTCAGTTTGAACCTTTGAGTTCCAGAGGCTGGGCAGGGCTTGGGTGAGTGTCTCTTAAGAGCGATCAGACAAAGTCCAGTTATGGGCAATGGTTAGGGTTGGCAGTGAAGAAACAGGGTCTGGTTCCAGACTATAGGCAAGGCAGGCAGAAGTCCAAGGAGTAGCCAGTGTCCATAGTAGAGATCAGTACCAGCCATCAGGCAAGAGACTAGTCAGGGTCCATAGCAGAAATCAGTACCAGGTGGCAGGCAAGAGATTAGTCAAGGCCCGTAGCCAAGGTCAGACCTGAAAGACAGGCAGAGACAACACACAAGCAGGGCAACCAATGCAGGACAGGGCAAGGCAACGAAGAGACAAGGAAGTAGCAAAGAGACAAGGAAATAATGAGGATATCAGAAGGGCAAGGCACAGGAACACGAATAGCAGCACACTTTCCAAGGCACTGAATTGTACCACAAGTTTTCCTTAAATTCCCTGGGCTGGCTGATGTCATTGGAGAATGCTGGAAGGGAGTTGCTGGAAGAGAGTTCCCACTGTAGGGCCTTTAAGAAGCATCACACAATGCACATGTGTGCCTAGGGAGACTCAGATTTGGAGCAGTATGGTAGCATCCTACCACATTGGAGTAATATACTCTCAGGACGTGTCCAGTGGCGTTCCACAGTGAGTGCGTACTGTCCTGTGAATGGACACACATTATACTTTACTTATAGGAGAGCCGTTCCATTCCATTTATTATTTTGGTCACCCTTTTCTACCTTTTCAAGTTCTGCTATATTTTTATGGGGGTGGGAGAGTGCAGAACTGACACAGTACTTAAGGAGCAGTCACACTATGGATTGATAGAGAGACGTTATTTTCCATTGCTTTCCTTGTAATACCTAACATTCTATTTGTTTTTTTGACCACTGCCACACTCCAAGCCGAGGATTTCAAATTACTGTCTAAAGTGACTCCAAGATCCTTTTCCTGAGTGGTGACACCTACTGCAGAAACCAGCATTGTGTTAGTATAGTTTGTATTATCCTTCCCTATATGCATCATTTCACACTTGTCCATATTAAATTTCCATTTAGATGCCAAGTCCCCTGAGTCTCACAAGGTCCTTTTGTAATTCCTCATAATCAGCTTATGATTTCACTACTTTGAACAATGTTGTGTCGTCAGCATATTTGATAACCTCATAATGTAGGCAGCCCTCGCCCTTCACAGAATAACCGCACAATCAATACAGGACAACCAAATTGGAATCAACAAGGCCACATCTTTATTTAACAACCAGCAGTGCCCGAGCCAAACTGTATCACCCCACCCCCCCAATTAGGAACTCCTTAGAGACCATCCACCGCCTCCCAGCAAGTTGATCACCACTAGGTCACCTGCCTAACGATTCCAGCAATGGCCAACACGCACAACTCCCGCTGCCGCTGCCCATCAAGGGGCCGAAACCTTCAACCCCTGCCACCGCCCAACAAGGAGTCATGCAGGGACAACTGTACCCAGCTGTGCCCTTTTGTGACTGCAACTTGGCACCTGCCAAGCCCTATAATCAATCAGCATGAGGCTGCCCCCCCCCCCCCACAGCTGCAACACAAACTTCCCCTATATATACACAAGAATAGTAAATAGGGCAGGTGGGAGAGAACTCTGGTCGAGATGACAGAAGAAAGGACAAGGGGGGGGGGGGGGAGAGCATGGCCTGTACTGACCATAAACTCCTCCTCTTGCTGCCACCTCAGCTCACAATGGCCAATGGGGGCGCAAAGCTCACAAATTAAAAAATCAATGAAGGGGCAGTTCCCAAGGGAACCAGGCTGTGGGCGCGCGCGCGCGAAAAGATGCTCCGCCCAGGGAGTCATCCCCTTCCTCCTCCCCCCACCTCCCCACGATGTCAGCACTCGCACTGGGAGAGAGCCTGGTACATTAGTGCGTGCTCGTGCGCACTAGGCCCGCTCGCCCGGCCAATCGTCAATCCTTTTCCAGAACATTTATAAATATATTAAAAAGCATTGGTCTCAGTACAGATTCCTATTAAGAGAAATGACAATTCAGTCCTACTCTCTGTTTCATATCTTTTAACCAGTTACAAATCCCCCCTACCTTTATCTTGTTATATGTATAATGTTATAATTGTTCAATTACGTTTATACTAGTTCATAATTATTACTACCTTGTTCTATGTACTACGCTCTGTCATACTGTTTTTGTTTCCTGTAAACCGCCACGATATCCTTGGATGAACGACGGTATATAAAAATCTATAAATAAATAAATAAATAAATCCACAAGAAGACATTGCCTCCTATCCCATGACTCTTCATTTTCCTGATGAGCCTTTCATAAGGGACTTTGTCAAATTCCCTTTCAAAATCCAGATACACAGTATCAACCAACTCACCCTTCTCCACATATTTAACCCTTCAAAAAAAAAAATCAAGAGATTTGTAAGACTTCTCTTTGCTATATCCATGTTGGCGCTACCCCATTAATTTATGTCTATGCCAATGTCCAGTAGTTTTGTTGTTCAGAACAACTGCTACCATTTTCCCAGGTTTGACATTAAGCTCACTGGTCTGTAGATTCCCAGATCATCCCCATTTTAAAAATGGGCATTATGTTGACCATCCTCCAATCTTCCAGTACTATAGATGATTTGAACTATTCAAGAACATAGCCCTCAGTATGAATGGCTCTCATGTGTTGTAGGAGAAGTAGGTGGTCAACAGTGTCAAATGTAGAAAGTTCTGGTTGGATCAGGAGGGAGTCACCTGCATTTGTACAAAGTCTGTGTGTAATCTTTACCCTCTGACTTTACACTAATTTCCCTTTGAATACTTTCCCCTTTGAATATTATTCCGGAAAAATTACCCAATACATTTACATCTTCTGGGACACAAAAATATTAGGGCCATATATTTGTACTACGCACAGGCGTAGATTTGGGCGTGCAACCCGGCGCGCACTAATCACCCGATTTTATAACATGCGCATGCAGTCGCGTGCATGTTATAAAATCCGAGGTCGGCGCGCGCAAGGGGGTGCACACTTGTGCACCTTGCACGTGCCGAGCCCTAGGGGAGCCCCAATGGCTTTCCCCGTTCCCTCCGAGGCCATTCCGAAATCGGAGCGACCTCAGAGGGAACTTACCGTCTGCCCCCCCACCTTCCACTCCCTTCCCCAATCTAACCCGCCCCGCAGCCCTACCTAAATCCCCCCTACCTTTACTTTTTTATTTCTGCCTGCCTGTGCCAGCCAAGTGCCGGCACGCAATCCCCGGGCTCAGCAGCAGTGGCAAGGCCTCTGACCATGCCCACGCCCTGCCCATTTTTTCAAGCCCCAAGACTTACATGTGTCCCGGGGCTTGCGCGCGTCACCGGGCCTATGCAAAATAGGCTCAGCGTATGCAGGAACGGGTTTTCGGGGGTTGCGCTCATAAATATACACACTACCGTGCGCATGTTATAAAATCCAGGCTCAGCACAAGCAAGGGGGTGCACACATGTGCACCTTGCGCTCGCCAAGCCCAAGGGGAGCCCCGATGGCTTTCCCCATTCCCTCCAAGGCCGCTTCGAAATTGGAGCGGCCTTGGAGGGAACTTTTTTTTCACCCCCCCACCTTCCCCTCCCTTCCCCTATCTAACCCACCCCCCAGCCCTACCTAAATTCCTCCCTTACCTTATTTTATGTCTTACGCCTGCCAGAGGCAGATGTATCTTGCGCGTGCCGGCTGGGCCGGAATGGAGGAGTGCTTGGGATACACCCCCAGACCGCCATCACGCCCCCAGACCTGCCCCCGGACCGCCCTCTGCCCCGCACATGCCCCCCAGATCACCGTCACACCTCCGGACATGCCCCTTTTTCGAAGCCCTGGGACATATGCGCGTCCCGGGGCTTGCGCGCGCACGCAGGGGCAGATTTTCTCGGGTTACGCGCGTAGCCTTTGAAAATCTGTCCCTATATTTTTCAAGATGAAGGATATTTGAGAGGCAATTTTTAGAAGGGTAGCTAGTTTGTACCGCACAGGCCTTCAAGCTAATTTTCAAAAGAAATGTATTTGATTTGTTTCCCTTAGAAAATGTGATTGTGTAAGCTCTGCAGGCAAAACATTACCCATGGACTTTGAACCTACTTTGACTGTGAGCAGAGTCCACTTGGGAAATTATTTATAGGGATTTGAAAATAATATCTCCTGCTTATTTCCTGAATGTTCAGCAAAGCCCCCCTCTTACCCTACCCCCCCCTTCCCTCCCCCTCCCCCCAGTTCTATTATCAGTTACACTGTAAAGCCCCGTTGGCTGATTTCACGTTGATTGGAAACCGATGTGATGTTTTCTTAACGAGTGTCGGTATATAAAAAACTTTAAATAAATAATAAATAATTTCCCCTTCCTCAGATCCCTCTACTGCTCGGAATGTCCTCTTTTTTAATTGCTAAATCTTGTCACCCTGTGAAACTTGGAAACTTGGTTTAGCTACTGAAGGGTAAACATTTTTCAGCACCAGGATTTACCTGGGAAATACATTGGTTTACAGGGTAAATCCATTTTGAAAATTGTCTTCTTGGATGCAGGAGCAGTTAGAATTGTGGGGCCCAGTGAGAAGAGGAGATAGGTGGAAAAGGAGAGAGACCAAGAGAATAGAGAAACAAAAGGAGATGAGCAGGAGATCAGGGGAGGGGGAGAGAAAGATAAGAAGAAAAAAGGGGAGGGCAGAAAATGAGCTAGAAGCTGGAAAGCCACAGCTCAGGAGGAAGTTAGGATCTGCAGAGAAGAGCAGGAAGGCAGCTGTGGTCACCCATCTTCATGTCCAGGATCATCTTACTGGACTTGATAGAGAAAGAAGTAATCCACATATACTGCTGGAGCTCAAAGGCCAGTTCAGCCCTGATCTAATACTGTCCTTCAGACTATTAGGTCTCATTCCATACATGAACTCTTGATCTCATTATTATATATCCTATTGGACTTTTCACACAACAGTGGCTACTGTTGGATGGCTTAAAGCACTTTCTTTAGATGTTCCCATCAGGTACATCCTTCGCAGATGATTTGGGATTGTTTATTCATATCCCAACCAGAGGAAACAATGCCAGGATTTTGATGGCCTACCTAACATGATGGGTGTAATAAACTGCATGAAAGTAGCACTTATGCTGCATTGTGAAAGGAAAAGGGCCTTTTGAAACAGGACATTCTTTCATTCCATAAAAGTACAAATGATATGTGAAATACACATGTAAATATTAAGTGTGGGGGCCAGATATCCAGGTCCTACAATGATTCTTTTAGCCTATGCCACTCAGTCTTTTTACAGCAATTCAAGAAGGGCCAGTATAGCAGAAGGTGGCTGCTATGTAAGTAATCCTTTATCTTTTCTACCCCTAAGCCCACAGTCTAGTCACAGTTTCTTACCATACCTCCACACACTTTAGCAAGCAAAGTTATGCAAACCAAACAAGTCCACTAGGAGACAACTTGCATGACTATTACCAACCTAGCACACACAAACTCATCACTTACTGCTGTCAACATGGATTGGGAGGAAGAGAGATTTTAGTAGGCAAGACACCCTCAAAGGAAAGCAGCACATATGGGGACTTATTTATTAAACTGCGACGTGTTAAAAACATGCATTAACGGAGAATGCAAAGTTGTGTTAATTGGTTTGCGTTAAAAGAAATGCTTTTGGGGCATTAACAGAAATATTTGCATTCAAATTAAAATGAGTTGTTTAAAATGAAAAATTATGCTAATCAACTCATTTAATTGTATCTCAGAACATGTTAACACAAAATCCACTTTAATGCCACCATTAATGCAAAACTTTATACCTTTACTTTTTAACTTAATAGCATGTAGTAATGTTCATTTTTAATAAGGATGTGCTTTTATTGAAAACAAAATGTACTGCTTTTTCATTTTGAAAATGAAACAAAAGGAAAATTAAATAGGTTTTGTTTGTTTTCATTTAATTACAAAATAAACCCCATCACAAAATCAAACCCTCTCCTGATCCCCCAAGCCTTCCCCCATTCTCTGATCCCATGTCTGCCATCTTCATGGTGAAGGAACAATCCCAAATCACTCCTGCATTAGTAAACAATGGCACTGGCCATCCTGAGGCCAGAGCCATTTTGAAATTCTGAAATAAAACAAAATGGCATTGATCAACCCAAGGCCAATGCCATTTTGTTGTACAGCAGATTTTCAGATTGGTGCCAGCCTCAGGACAGCACCGATGAAGCAGGAGTGACTGAAGATCACTTTTGCCTTGTGAAGAGAGCAGACATGTGGTAAGTCCTCATGAACAGTGTCCCCCAGGTGTTGCTGTACCGATACTACAGGTTCCTCAAAGAGCGGAGCTGGTCGAATGCTGATGCCTTCCAGACTCTGGTCTTGCATTTCCCAAGGAAGTATCAAAAAGATGCCTCTTTTGGAAATGGTCTAGGAGGTCTCTGTTCTGCTGACTTCTCCCCGCAGATTCTCTTAGCTGAGTTGTCATCTGAAGCTAGGCATCAGTCACCCTGAGCGATGGTGATGCAAGCTGCAACATCAATAAGTTGTCTACTTGATCTGATTCATGCCATTCTGTGGCATGGGTTTTGTGAATGCAGCAGTTTGGGGGGGGGGGAGGGGGGGGAATCTGCAAACCCATTTGGCCTGGAAGAGGAATTATGGATAAATCATTTATATATATATATTTTTTTTTTTTAGCACATAAAGCCATTTAGCTCATTTACATTAGGGCCTTTTACTCTCCCAACTGTCTTCTGGCAGGTGTGACTTTTGAAGGAAGGATATAAAGTCATGCGGAAAAGAAACCCAAGCATTCTCTGTTTATTTAACTTATTTAGCACACATATTTTAAAAATTCCAACTGAGGTACAAACCACAAAGGAGCATAAATAAATAAAAACACATGTAACCCTACATAGAGTCATTTATATGCTTCTAAATCTATCTGAAAGATTCCTGCTTTCTAGAGTACATCTATAGTTCAAGTGAGTCTTATATAATGCAGAGCTCTTGCAAGCTGCAAGCACCCTCTCTATTAAGGAGGAGTGTAAGGGGGATGTAGAGATTTGGTGCTAAAAAGGGTGATGTACTGTAGGGGATAAGGTGGTGACTAGAGGAGGTACCTTCCCTCTACAGAGAATGTGTTGGGTTTAGTGAGAATCTATATAAAAGGCCCCCAGGCATTTCTTGGTTGTTGTCCTTACAGTCCGGAGAAGAGATAGGGCTTGTGAGGCACCCACATATTTCTACAACAAGGAACAAGGAAGATTCCAAGTTAAAGGAAAAAGGTTTAAGAAGGTTAAGAAAAGGTTAAGAACACCCTACAAAAGAAAAGGGTGAAATCCATGGTTGGGAACGCCCCAGTATATGACTCGATCACTTATGATGCTACCCCAAAGGCCTTGGCTCTGAAGGTTGGAGTGGGATTTCTCCCTCTCTAAAAAGAGTGAAAATTTACTGATCTTGTTTATTTCTGGTTGGACTGTAACCTGTATTTTGCTTCAAGTAATTTTTCCCTTTTCTGTTTTGGATTTACAATAAATGTTCTAATTTTGGAACCAACACTGGTGTGGACGTTGGACTGTGTTGAACCGTCTTCCCCTTGGGCCTCCCAGAGAAAATTTGGTCTCCATTTGGTGATCCCTGGTGGACAGAGACTGATTCTCAGGTTGCAGCAGCATCATTCACCACCTCTGCAGCCTCCAAAGGTGACTGCCAAGGAAAGGGGGTTTTACAAATAAACAATATAAAATAAATATCATGTCCATGATATTTAATTTGGTAACCATCCACTATTTAGCATGCATGCGCTATTAGTGTGACCAGGCTTTGCCTTATACTAACATTTTGCTGTTTAGTTATCTGAGGGTTTTCCATCTTTGGGATCCTCTACCTGCTATATCTCCTCCTTTTTCTGGATTGTGGCTCAGGAATATAAAATTCCCCTTGAGCATGTGATCTTGGTCATTGCCTCTACTCAAGAGGAGTGATTCAGAGGGGTTTGTCTGCTTCCCTGGTAGATAGTGCCCATGGAGAGCGGGGATTTTTGGAGTTTTGGAAGATTTTAAAAGTTTTGAACCAGTTTCCTGATAGGTCAAACATAACCCCCGGTATTTTGAAGGGTTGGGTTCTGGATCTTTTACTTTTGTGACTAGTTAACAGCAGAGATTGGAGATTATGGAGTTTTTGAGACAGAGTTTTGCAGAGACTGTTGAAGTATCTATTTTGTTTGTGGAAAATGTGATTTGTGCACATACCGTAAGCCACGTTTTCAGAGTAGAAATTTGTTTTCCTGTGCATTCACAGCCAGCTTTTAAAACCTCGGCGCACATAAATCCTGGGGTTTGTACACGTGCCCGGGCCTTACGCGCGCCGGGCCAATTTTCAAACAGGCCCGGCCATGCACGTAAACCCTGGGACGCGAGTAGGTGCTGGGGCCTTAAAAGATGGCGGGCCGGGGGGTGGAGCAGGGCAGCTTGGGACAGCGCCATTCCTCGCTGTCTTGGATCCTCACATGCCGGCCGGCTCCCAGTACACACAAGTCACTTCAGGTCGGGCCCTGAAGTAACTTGCAAAATAAAAGGTAAAAAAAATTTAAAAAGGGTTTTAGAGGGTAGAGAGGAGAGGGGAAGGAGAAGGGAGGTTAGGGTAGGGTGTAGGAAAGTTCCCTCCCAGCCCGCTCCTTAATTGGAGCGGACTGGGAGGGAATTGAGGAAGGCCCCGATCTTGTTGCCGCATGATTTTGCATTATTCCACCCCCCCCTTATGCGCGCCACCCGGGATTTTATAATAAGCGCGCGCCAGCTCACGCATGTTTTAAAATTGCGCATCCATATGCGTGCGCCAGGTAGCACATGGACACGCACACATATTTTTTAAAAATCTAGCCCTAAGTC
Organism: Rhinatrema bivittatum; assembly: GCF_901001135.1. Classification (NCBI taxonomy): domain Eukaryota; kingdom Metazoa; phylum Chordata; class Amphibia; order Gymnophiona; family Rhinatrematidae; genus Rhinatrema; species Rhinatrema bivittatum. Next base: position 100,930,983 of record NC_042623.1, read on the forward strand.
TTTATTTGTGTGCACATTTTCTGATTTGTGCACATCTTATACTCCCAATGCATCAGCATACTATTAGCTGACTGCATTGGGAGTTAAAAAGCAAATCAGTTTGTGTGTTAGGAAACTGTGCGCTGAATTTCAGCTCACAGTTATTATTCTCATCTTTTTGTATCAGCTGTTAAATTAGTTGATTGGCCATGGCCGAAAATTGGCCTACATGTTTTTAATTGTTAGCCTATGTGCAAATAATGTGTGCATGGTCTTGTGGCAATGCTTTAGCTCATGTCAAAAGATTTAGATGCTAACTTTCAAAATTGTTCATGCGGACCCATTACACGTGCATATGGGCACATACAAATTTACTAATGTATTTTATAACCTGCCCGGGTACAATAAGTGCAGGGTATGAGTACATATGTGCTCAAATATGCTCATGTATGTAAAATCTGCAAGCCATGCATGTTTGGACTTTTCCAGAAAAGTAGAGGCACTTATCCGGATAATTTCATGTTTATCCAGCTAAGAAACAGCACTTAGCCGGATAAATCCATCTAAGTAGCGCTTTTCAGACTTATCTGGGTATGTATGATAACCGGATAAGTCTAAAAAGAGCTACATATCTGGCTAAATATGGATAAATAGTGCTTTTTTGAGATTTATCCAACCATCTTACATTATAGGATAAATAACGCTTTTTGAGACTTATCTGGCTAAGTGGCAGTGTTTAGTGGCTTCCACTTAACCGGTTAAGTCAGAACTTATCCAGCTAAGTGCCATTGAGCTGCTGAATGCATACATGATACTTAAAAATACACTTATTTTTCATGTTGTTTTCAAATTATACAAGCAGATAATTTACATGTGAAAATTAAGTGAGACTTATATGCGAAAGTCCCTATTTATGCGTGTAAGTCAGCAAATTTTCTAACATGCGCACGTCAAGGAAATTGCCAATTTTACCAATGTCACCATTTTGCCAGTCCCTCTCCAGATCGTCAAGACCTTCCTAGTTCTTGAGCCTGAACTTTCGCCATTTTACCCAGACCTCCCACCCAGCCAGTAATACCATATAAACACATTTAGGGGTAGATTTTCAAAGGGTTGGGTGCGTAAGATCCGCGCGCAACCCCCGAAAACCTCCCCCTGCCTCCCCCTGCACGCGCCGAGTCTATCTTGCATAGGCTCGGCGGGGTGCACAAGCCCCGGGACGCACATATGTCCCAGGCTTGCAAAAAGGGGCGGGGCGTGGGTGGTCCGGGGCGGGGTATGGCGTAGCCTGAGCCTCCAGGCACAGCAGCCATTTGCTGCTGTGCCTAGGATCGCGGGCCGGCCGTTGGCCGGCGTGCGTAAGTTACGCCTGCTGGGAAGCAGGTGTAACTTCTTCAACAAAGGTAAGGGGGGGTTCTAGGTAGGGCTTGGGGACGGGTTAGGTAGGGGAAGGGAGGGGAAGGTGCGGGGAGGCGGAAGGAAAGTTCCCTCTGAGGCCGCTCCTATTTTGGAGCGGCCTTGGAGGGAATGGAGGCAGGCTGCATGGCTCGGCGCGCGCAAGTTGCCAAATTGTGCATTCCCTTGCGTGCACCGACCCTGGATTTTATAAAATGTGCGTGGCTGCGCGCGCATGTTATAAAATCGGGCATAGATTTTTTTGCGCCGGGTTGTGCGAAAAAATCTACGCCCGTGCGCAGGTTTAAAAATCTGCCCCTTAATGTCATGTTTTCAAGATAATTAGCAGGTGTAAAATTATATGTGTAAGTTGCCAAAACTACATGAGTGTCTTTTAGAATAGCAACTTTCGTGTATATATGTTGTCTCCATCCTGGAACACCCCTAGACCGCCCCTTTTTTGAATGTGTATATTTGATGTGCAGTGGTACATGCTCTTTTTAATGGTAACAATAAAGCACATGTGTATGAGCATGCAGCCAGATGAGCTGCAATTTCATATCGGGCACACATGTTATAAAATAGTTCTGGTGTGTGTATGTGTGCTCTTGATTTTAAGCCTATATGTGCACAGCAGGATAATGTCAGCTTTAACCTATGCAAGTGAAAGAATTTTATAACAGGCGCATATTCAGCCCATGACCAATTTTACCAGTTTGTCTACCAGTTTTCTCAGTCTACAGCTCGGTCCTTCAGATCCCCCTGGTTCTTTAGCTTGCACTCTCCCACTTAGACCAGGCCCCTCAAGCATTTAATAGATGGCCTGGAAATTGTATTCTGACTTATGCCTCATCTATAGCAGAAGTAACTTTGCAATGAAATATAGCTGGGCACCACCCAGGTGCATAGGCAATCTCTTGGCCTCGCCCTGCAGTGTCCATTCCCCACCCACATTCCGCCCCTTTTTTCTCGACGCGAGATATTCACACATCGGTACTTATGCGCATGTATGGGCGGCTTTTAAAATCGGTTGGACACGCACATGTGCTAATGCGCACCCATCTTCCAGTTTTGGCGTACATCTAGCTTTTAAAATTCACATTTATATGCATATATGCTAATTTTTCTGCATGCAAAGTTTTGGAAATTCACCTTTAAATGGTGTTTTAGCATGGATGCTACAATTTTTTATGTATTTTGGAGCATAGACCTTGTAATGGACAGCCATTACGTATTATTTTTTTATGAAATATACTGTTGATATTTTGTTTTAAATAAATATATAATTAACTTTCTTTTTATGGATGTCTGTTTGACTATACTTGTCTAACTATCTTTGTCATGCTATCAACTTTAAAGTAGTGGCCTGTAATACCAGTTACATCCGGTTGGCTTAAGATTGTCTATTACAAAACTGCTTTACAAGTGGCTTCTAGTGCTTGAGTACAACTGAAAATGTTATGTAATTTTTCTTGGAAGTTACATGAAATTCTCTTTAGGCCATTTTCTTTAAATAGTTGCTTAAATAAGGGCCTCTCGAAAAAAAGGACCATCATACTGGGCATTCTGAGGCAAAATATAATGCCCCAAACTTCTGTCCTGTATATAATCATCAGTCCATTAATGTCCATGTATTTTTAGTGTTGTTAGGGGGATATTTTTGTGAAGTAAAACACTTTTACTTCACAAAAATTTTAAAAGGTTATGCGTGGTCGTTCATGTGCACCCGATTTTATAACTTGCAGGCACGTGCAAGTTATAAAATCAGGGGTCGGCGCGCCCAAGGGGGTGCACAATTATGCACCTTGAGCGCGCAGAGCCGTGCTGCCTTCCCCCGTTCTCTTTCCCCTAACCTGACCTTCCCACCCCTTCCCCTAACCTTCTCCCCCCCCCCCCAGCCTACTCTAACCCCGCCAAAACTTTTAATTTTACCTTTTTAGCCTGCCTCCGGTCTGGTGCAAGTTGTGCGCGCCGGCCGATTGCTGGTGCGCAATCCCAAGCACAGCGGCAAATATGGCCTCTGTGCCTGACCCCACCCCGCCCCCGGACCGCCCTCACCGCGCCCCTTTTTGTAAGCCCCAGGACTTACACGTGTCCCGGATGCTTTTCGTGCGCCGCTGGGCTTTTTTAAAATAGGCCCGGCGTGCGTAACCTTTTTAAAATCTGGCCCTTACTCACTAGCACTCTAAATAGAGTGGGATGAAGATAAGTATTTGCTAATATGCTTTACTGCAAATGAAAAACCAACAAGTAAAAGGGACATTAATGGACTGATGATTACATAAAGGATTGAAGTTTGGGTGCATTTTATTTTACCTCAAAACACTCAACATGATGGCCCGTTTGTACTATTAATATCACCAGATTAAAATAGTGATTTTTCTATAAGCACAATATGAAAGCTCAGAGTATATTTTTCCTGATAGTTACTCAGTGAATATATATGGCAGTACTCTTTTAATATATGGTGATCTGCTCTTTAAGGCTTCTTGTCCATTGCAAGTCAGGATAATAGGCTTTCCCTAAAAAAAAAAAAAAAAAAAGAAGAAGAACAGATGGTCTCATTAAAATATTTATGAGGTGGGTTCTGAACTTGCGTACTGTGAAGAGCTTTACCTTTCTGGGTGCACTGCTGCACGTAGGACATAACTGTGTTCCAATTCTCTTGAAATGAGAGAAAGGAAATAAAGAAACGAGATGGTGTCTAGATGCAGAACTCTTAATGATCAAATAAACAACAGATATGCACAATCAAAGAGAAATGCTGTGAGCCTCCTATTACAGAAAATTGACAATCATTTAAAATGCCTTAAGGATTTTCTGGTGTAGTATAAAAGATTTGACTACCCCTTCAAATTCCAAGACTTATTCAGGTTACAGGGCATTTATCATTAGTGTTTGACTGATTTAGCTATTGATATATTTTGGAACAAACTGAATTTTTAAACATGGGGAGTAATTTTCAAAACTGTTAATTCTCATAAAAACCCATTTACATGCATAGCAATTTTCACATGGAAAACCTTGTGACAATTCAGCCCTATGGAGTGAATTTTCAAAGGAGTTAGGGTATAAAAGTAGGAATTTTCACAAGCCTATTTATGCTCACAATACCTTTTAAAAAGTACATCCATTAATATTAAAGATTCCTTTGAGGAAAATGTAAAGTATTGCTGTATCTCTAATATTTTGATGAGGTTACATATTAAAAGGTGAGACCTGGTATGTACTGATTTATGCAAAGAATATAATGCTTTTTTGACAAAGTAACTTAAACATGTGACAGAATTTAGGTTCAGGTTGTGCTAACTGAAGGAAACAATACAGAAACCTTCTGAGAGGCAAAGCAAGGTTCTTAGAAAGATAGGAGTCACAATGGAAATTTTCAGAACTAGTGGAATTTCTATAGAGACAAGGGTAGTTCAAGAGAGAGTTCCAGATTACTTGATAGGCCTACTTTCGATAGGTATTGTTGACAAGCGATCAGTCATAGAACAACATTAACGAAGCAATTTTTTAACTTACAGGGCTTGCCAGCCCATGGGTACTTAAGGCAGAGTTTACCTTTTGAAAATTAGCTTGCAGGTCCACAGGTACAACCTGCTCACTGGCCTGCATGTGTAACTCTCCATGGAGTTTACCTTTGAAAATTGGGGCCAGCAGAGGAATGTGGGTAATTTGTATCTGCATACTATGCTCCTGCTTTGAAGCAGGTGCATAGTATACATGTGAAAGTCTGAATACTTTCCCTCTCCTGACCTAACCCCATCCCTTTTTCCCTATGAGTAAAAGCATGCACTCTGATCACCCTCTCTGTGGTTTAATGTTTAATTACAAGAAATAAAGTCCTGGTTAACTAGCAATAAGTTAAGTTTCATGATCTAAAGAAAACCTTTTTCTATGGAGGCCAAGAAAATGTTACTGCAGGACAGAATAAGATTGCCAAACCAGGAAGCAACAATTATAAGTGTTATTAATAACTTACATTTGAATATGAAAGCTCAATTCAGTAATGTAGTGAAATCCTGTTTAAAATGTTTTGATTGTCCATAATTTGCATTCTTTTTTGGAAAAAATGAATTACAGTAGTTTATGAATTAATTACAACATGCTTAGACTAATTTACTATATTTATTGACCCATTAGGAAACAGTGAAAGTGGCTTCAATTGGCACAAAATACTGTGGTACCTCTGGTGTCAGGGACCAGACTTAATTAAGTACATATTTTGCCAGTGTAAGGGCACTGCATTGTATTTCTATTGCCCAGGAAAACTGAATTTAAGCTGATTTTCCTGGTTTACAAGGCCTTAACTAATTTCTCTTTGCAATATTTGTTTACAGTGGTATATACCAGGATGATTATTATGGTCATTCAAACTTTCATTTCTAAAAGTTTCAGACAAAAATATTCAATTATCAGATATACAGAAGAAAACCTTATCATGAACAGGTCCTTCCCATATGAACTGAAAATAGTAAGAGCCAAGCAGAAAATGTATCTGGGGAAAGTTACATGCACAACTATTTACAGATATTCATCAAGACTTACGGGTAAATTTTAAAAGGAATACGTGTGCGCCCATAAACCCGCATATTGCAGCGTGAGCAAAAATACACCTCATTTTAAAAAGCATGCGTGCTTGAGAGAGAGATAGAGAGCACCTCTGTATAGAGTCAGTCTGACACTCTCTATATATGTACCATTCTAGAGGGGCACTTTGAATCGGGGTGGGTTTTTGGGCGAGGGGTGTGTTGTTACAGACACATTCAGAAGTATTCATAGTAAAATTGCCATCAGTAAAGAATTATAGCCCTTATAAGTGATGAAAAGTCTGAAAAGGGGAGTTGATTTGTAAACTGCAGTGCTAGCAGCAGTGTACAAATCTATTCCTTTTCATCACTTATAAGGGCTATAATTCTTTACTGATGTCAGTATTATTTATATATTTACTTATTTGTGCTTTTTATATACTGTCGTTCCAGAGGTAGATCACAACAGTTTACAAATTTAGCATTGAGTTACATTGTAAGTAAGGTTATAGAAAAATTCAAACAGCATTAGAATAAGTGAGAAAGTAACAAACATAGGAAAAATAGTAATTACATCAACAGTGGATTAAAAAGTTCAAGAGATAATTCAAATAGGAATTGAAATCAATTTAGAAAAATGTAAGGGTATAATCTTTTTATTACTATGAATACCTCAGAATGAATGTTTCTGTTACAACAATCCCCTAACCCCAAACAACCTCCCGAAAACCCACCCCGAGTCAAAGTGCCCCTCTACAGTGGTACATATAGAGAGCGTGTCAGACTGACTCTACACACTCACTCTCTCTTCCAAATTTGTGGTTCTGTGCGTCGGTCTTGGTCACACCTATTATCTTCCCCTTTTCTGCCTCCTTATTCTGGGCGCACATACATACATGCATGTACGCACGCTCCTCCCGGCTTCTTAAAATTTCCGTGGCTTTTGTGTGGCCCACATATATGCGTATGTAGCTCATTTTGCGTGAGCCATGCTTTTAAAATGTACCTCTTTATGCATACAAGTTTCCCACTAATTATATTCATATAAAGTTACATGTGTAACTTGAGCTGGGTTAAGTTAGTGCAGTTATTTTTATGGCCAGATTTGTGTGCATAACCTTATCTATGTGCTCACTGTCTAAAGGTTAGTCCTGTCCACTCCATTGAAACCCTTTTTGTTCAGATCATTTTTATGCATGGAAAAGTTGTGCACGTAGAATTTATGCAGTCAGCAGTAGTAAAATTAAAAATGCAACTTTCGTGTGCATAACTTAAAAAGATACAGGCACAAAGAATGTGGATATCATCTTCAAAGATACCTAAGGACTTTCAAAAAAGGATGCAAGGGATGGTTATTAAATGTTGCTTTGAATAATTGCTCCTATGTAGGTCGTTGATGGACGCAAGGCAGGAGTCCCAGAATTTCACGGATTCGTTGAGGGAATTTGGTGAGAGAGGTAACGGTGGTGGGATCGCTTGGCAATAGCAATCATAATATGATCAAATTTGCATTAATTGCTGGCAGGGGAACAGTAAGTAAATCCACAGCTCTATCACTAAACTTTCAAAAGGGAAACTTTGGTAAAATGAGAAAAATAGAAAAAAACTGAAAGGTGCAGCTACAAAGGTTAAGAGTGTGCAATAGGCATGGACATTGTTAAAAAATACCATCTTAGAAGCACAGTCCAGATGTATTCCTTGCATTAAAAAGGTGGAAGGAAGGCCAAACGATTCCCGGCATGGTTAAAAAGTGAGGTGAAAGAGGCTATTATAGCCAAAAGATCTTCATTCAAAAATTCGAAGAAGCATCTTTCAGAAGAAAATAAGATAAAGCATATGCATTGGCAAGTTAAATGTAAGACATTAAAAAGACGGACTAAGAAAGAATTTGAAACGTGTTATTGTCAGTGTGTCTTGAACTTAATAGTGGGCCCTTGGGTCGAGGCAAGCAAGACTCCGCCCACAAGGAGGACCCTTGTGGGCCCTTACCCCGACAGGCAAGGTCTCAGCAGAGAAACAATGGAGGATAAACTTTATTATACAGCAAATCCTGTAGAGCAAAGCAGATGAGAGTGGAATCAGCTGATGGTCCAGTAGAACTCCGCAGTGCGGAGAGTCCCGGTGAATACCTTTTCTAGGCTTGCTTGTGCAGGCTATCCCGGTAGTGGTCCCACAGTGCAAGGTAGGCCGGAAGCCGCTGATGTATGCACAAGACGCGTTGGATCCGGTAGTGGTCCGCATGCAGGGTAACCCGAGAATCCGTGCCACAAACGGGCCGATACAGTAAAAATTGCGGGAGAGCGGGCGAGCACCCGCTCTTCCGGCGCGTGCACAGGCCACTCTCCTGTGTGTACGATTCAGTAAATTAATTTTTTTAAATTAGGGCCCGTGGTAAAAAGAGGCGCTAGGGACACTAGCGCGTCCCTAGCACCTCCTTTTGGACAGGAGCGGCGGCTGTCAGCGAGTTTGACAGCCGACGCTCAATTTTGCCGGCGTCGGTTCTCAAACCCGCTGACAGCCACGGGTTCGGAAACCGGACGCCGGCAAAATTGAGTGTCCGGTTTTTAACACGCGAGCCGTGGGCCCATTTTAAATTTTTTTTTTAAATTTCTAACTTTTTTTAACTTTTGGGACCTCCGACTTTTAATATCGCCATGATATTAAGTCAGAGGGTGCACAGAAAAGCAGTTTTTACTACTTTTCTGTGCACTTCCCCAGCGCCGGCAGAAATTAACGCCTACCTTTGGGTAGGCGCTAATTTCTTAAAGTAAAATGTGCAGCTTGGCTGCACATTTTACTTACTGTATCGCACAGGAATGACTAATAGGGCCATCAACATGCATTTGCATGTTGCAGGCGCTATTAGTCTCGGGGGGTTGGTCGCGTGTTTTCAACGCGCTATTACTCCTTACTGAATAAGGATGGCCAGAGCCATTTTTAAAGATGGCACCGGCCATCCATTGCTCCTACCATGTGACAGGGGCCAGCCAATGGCATGGATACCCTGTCACATACGAAGGGTAAAGGGCCATCGGCGCCATTTTGTTTACTGGCAACCGATGGCCTGAGAGCGGGAGAATGCTCCCCGGACCCCCACTGGACCACCAGGTACTTAAAAAAATTTTTGGGGGGGTTGGAGGGGTCCGAAGGGTGGGGGGATACTAAAGAACTAATTTTGAAGGGTCAGGCTGTGTTTTTGGGTTATTGGCTCGTCGCAGCCGATAAAAAAAACCCCAATGATTGGACCGCGGGAAAAATAATTTCACGATAGTCCACGAATCCAGAACCGATTCTGGATCCGATTCACATCTCTACTTATTACCACTCTACCAAATACTATCAGCATTAAATGTCCAATTTAAAATTTACGCAGATGATATACAGATTTTTGTTCTGTATAAATACTCATGGATTGATATCTTCACTCTGATCCAGATTTACATTTAAACTATAGAACAATGGTTCGTTCATAGCAGGTTAAAACTAAATGCAAAAAAACCTGAAATTCTATTTCTAAGTGTTATTGAAAATCTTACCAACAGTCCGCCATTTCACATTACAAAAGGAAATGAGAAGATCCTAATTAAAAAAGTGGCTCGTACTTTAGAAATTCTATTGGGCACAAATTTATCACTAACTCAACATATCTCTAAAACCGTCAAAAATTCATTCTTTAAGTTACATGTGTCAAAACGGCTGCGGCCGCTATTATTTTTGTCAGACTTTCAAAAGGTGCTCCAATCCCTAATTTTCTCCGGTTTAGACTACTGTAATGGTCTATATTTAGGTCTACCTGATTCCACGATTATACCTTTGCAACTGATTCAGAATGCAGCAGCCTGTGTACTAACCAGTATACCAATGAAACAACATATCACCCCTATGCTATATAAACTACACTGTCTACCAATTAAATATAGAATCAAATATAAAATATTAACATTAATACATGCTCTCCTAAATAACCAGGATTCCATATGGCTGTGTACCTCCTTGCGCCTCTATAAACCAACGAGAAACCTTAGATCCATCAGTAAGAACTTGCTTGAAGTTCCTACAATACGACTAGCCAGATTGAAGATAACGAGAGAAAGGGCTTTTTCTGTAGCAGGCCCCATATTATGGAACTCTCTTCCAAATGCCTTGAGACAAATTTCCAATAGCAAAGAATTCAAAAAGTCATTAAAAACACATCTTTTCAAAGAAGCATTTGCAGTCACAGACCAATAAATAATCCTGCTAACTGGAGAAGGCACATATGTTTGTTAAATCTCTCTTTTTAGGTTTTTTCAGTTCTTCGATTATCTCTCTGTTCTTGATTTTCATAAAAGCATAGTAGGGAGCTTTACTTCTGTGATATACCAAGATGCTAGAGAAGTATAGGGATTTAATAAGTTAATTGTATTTTTATCTAACCTTTATTATGTTAATTTATCTTGATTTTTAGACATTTATTTTATGTTTATGCAAAGATTAAAACTGTGAAATCTATGCAATTTTATTTCACTTTGTTTTTATTATTATTTTTGTTAATTACTTTTGTAAACCATTTTGGTCAATTATATATTGTTAAGACGGTATAGAAATACTTTAAATACAATACAATACAATATACAAACAGAGATTTGTTTGTTTTTACATTGTTGAAGATCTATTTGATCTCCTGCTCTGACCCTCCCAATGCAGCCAGTGCAAAACATGGCCAGTGTCCCGGGGGGGGGGGGGGGGGGGGGGAGGAGGAACCTACAATTTTATTACAATAATCTGTTACACTGCTCTATTGTGCAAGATGTGTTGATTGAATAAAAAACATCTACTACTTTAATACGGCTCCTGTGCCTGTAGATCAGGGGTCCCCAACCACCGGTCCGCGGACCGGGACCGGGCCGTTGGGGGTTTTTTGCCGGTCCGCGGCACTGCTCTCCCCGGCTACCGTTCATTGGCTGCCGCTGCTGCTGGGAGATGGGGCGAGGCTGGAGACCCGCCTCCTCCAACCCCAAAAGGGAGGAGGCACGACCCGAAAAGCAAGAAGATCAGCAGGGCCATGGTGGAGCTCACGTCACCACGGCCCGAAGAAAACAGTTGCGTCTAAACGTGCAGGTGCTCCTCCTCCTTTCTGCCCACGCAGCCCCGGAAGAAAAATGTTGCCGGAGCTGCACGGGCAGGAAGGAGGAGAAGCATCAGCTGCGTGCAGAAGAGGAGCAGCGCGGCCCGAGAAGACCAAGGCCGCTGAAGAGCCCATCCTGCAGCGGCCCATGAAGAGGAGACCCAGAGGTGAGAGAGAGGCTGACGGTTTGTAGTGTGTATGTGTGCGTGTATGAGATGAGTTGATAGACTGTGTGTGGGAGTGAAGACCTGAATGTTTGCAGAGACAGCATGTGAGAGCCTCTGTGTGTGTGAGAGAGACAGCATGTGACAGTGAGAGACTGTGTGTATGAATGATTGTATGAGAGAGAGCATGTGACAGTGAGAACCTGTGCTAGAGCAAGACAGCATGTGGGAGTGAGAGAGAGCCTGTGTGTGTGAGAGTCAGACAGCATGTGCCAATGAGAGACTGTGTGTATGAATGATTGTATGAGAGAGAGCATGTGACAGTGAGAGCCTGTGCTTGAACAAGACAGCATGTGTGAGTGAGAGAGAGCCTGTGTGTGTGAGAGAGACAGCATGTGACAGTGAGAGCCTCTGCTTGAGCAAGACAGCATGTGGGAGTGAGAGAGAGTCTGTGTGTGAGACTCAGACAGCATGTGCCAGTGAGAGACTATGTTTATGAATGATTGTATGAGAGAGAACATGTGACAGTGAGAGCCTGTGCTAGAGCAAGACAGCATGTGGGAGTGAGAGAGCCTGTGTGTGTGAGACTCAGACAGTATGTGCCAGTGAGAGACTGTGTGTATGAATTATTGTATGAGAGAGAGCATGTGAGAGTGAGAGCCTGTGTGTATGTGTGTGTGTGAGAGAGAGAAAGAGAGAGAAAGCATGTGAGTATGAGAACCTGACTATGTGTTTGAGGGAAGAAGACAGATGGAGAGAAAAGAAATAGAAAAAAAGGCAATATAAAAGGAATTGGCAAAAAAATAAGAAAGGGAAGGTGGGGAAAAAAGCCTGTGACCAACCGATTAGAAAACTAAGATAAGACAGCAGATGTAAAAAAAAATAAATTACTTTTTACTGATTAGCACATGTAATCTTTGGGAATGTGCAAGAGTAGCACTTTCTCTATGCGGATCTCACAATGTACGAGATCAGCATGAAGGAACTGGAAGCCCATGGGGCCTGCAAAGTGGAGGCAGCAGAATGGGCTTCAGTGCCAGTAGCAGTAATCAGCACCTCCCCAATAGCCACGTGGCAGCAGTGACAGTGGCAGCAGAGGAATGAGAGAGGTTCTGAGATTGTGAGGGAGCCAGTGAGAGTGAGAGCATGAGTGTGTATGAGAAAATCCAAGGGAGTAAGAGTGTGTGGGTGGGAGGGGTGTGTGTGGAGGGGGAGAGAGTATCTTACAGCCTGAGAGTGTGTCAGTGTCTGTGAGAGCGAGAGGTTATGGTTGGGTATAAGAGCATGAATGTGTATGTATGTGACAGTGTATGTGTGAGAGAGAATGGACATGTGAGTATGTATGAGAGAGAGAGGATAACCTCCTAATCCTCGACAATATCAGGGTGACTGGAAATCAAGAGCTCCCATGTATGGACAGCAGGGGCTTTTTAAAATCCTTATTAGTTTTAATAATTGTGTGTTATTTGATATATGTGCTGTTTTGAAATATTTTATTGGTGTTTGGGAAATTGTAAAAAATGTATAATTTTAATTAATAGAAATTCTATTTATCAGTAGTTTTAAAGTATTCTTTTATTAGTATGGTTTTACTATTATAACTGATGCTTTATGTTTTCTTGATTTTATTTGTTTTATGAGGAATGGGGGTTCTGTTTTTCCATTGTTAATACATATAGTCTGGCTTCTTGGGGTTTCCATTTCAGTTTTCTCTAATTTGTGCTCCTTTATTTTGTATTCTGTATTTGGTGAGGGTCTGTCTCTGCTCTGTGAGTGTGACCATGATGAGAGATTCTGCTAGCATGTAGTGTCTGTATAGGGATCTATAGCAATCGGGTTTGTTTTGTTTCCTCAGTAGGTGGTGTATTGTTATCCTAGGACCCAGTGTAATATTTACCCTTGCTTATTCACAGGTAGGGTTATTGTTGTTTGAGTCCTTGGTGTTATTACTATTATGTTATGATGGGATTGCAGTATAGATTTTGAGTGGGTTTTTTTGGTGGGGTTTTATGTTAGTTCACAATGTGTCTGGCAGTGGAAGGTGTTTGTGCTGCTGTTACTGTGAGGTGACACCAGAATCTGAAAATATCTTTTAGTATGATGAGCTGTAAGGGAAACATCCAAGCTCCATTGTTTGGGGGAATTTCAGTAGATGCACGGAGTTAGAGAACTGGAGGTGCAGGATTTTTAAATGTCATAATTAAATAAGAATGCACTACAATCCAACCCCATCCATAACCCTGCCCCCATATGACCAAAGCCCCGCCCCTGCCCCACCCCCACCCCGCCCTGCCGGGCCATGGAAAAATGGTCTTGCTTGAAGCCGGTCCCTGGTGCAAAAAAGGTTGGGGACCACTGCTGTAGATGATTCACCTCACTTGACACACCTCTGCCTTAGTGAATTATAATACTTTACCATAGCATTTTATATTTACCCTTGTGAGGGAAAATGTGATATGTTAAATTTCCCTCAATATAGTATAGCCAAACTTTTATTCTCAGGATATAAAGACTACTTAGTGCTAGTGCAAAAAAAAAAAAAAAAAGTTTTAACAGGAATAAATTAGATAATATTTTATGGATTTTAACAATGCTCAATAAAGTGCAGTGTTCTAGAACAACTATAGAGCAAGATTAGGATTTTTCTACAAGCCAGCAAAAGCATCTTGGCACAGAGCTCTCAATTTAATATCTAACATATATTTTATTTAGTACTCTTTGACTTTTGTAGCATAGCATGGACAGTTTTATTTCCTGAGTTAAAGAGAGCCATATTATTGTTGTGTAAGCATTGTAGTTTGCTGCTAAATGCAAATTTTTACCAAGCCACTGTATGTTTTTCTTGAAGGGAGAAGGAGGTGCTTTCTATTTTTATGTACTTTGTTCTGATTAATTTGAGATTTGTATACTACTCATACAACTGATTCCTCTAGCATAAGATTCCAAAACAGGCCTGCAGTAATTATATTTTAATTTAGAAATCATATTATAGAGCTGAAATTAGACTGACCTCCAGCAAACTTATTTCAGGAAGTTGAAAGGAGCAAAGAAATTAATCCATTGCCCTTGAAGTCTGCAATGAGATGTCAGTTAAGAGACAATGTTACTAAGGAATATGAAATATAGATTGAAGTGCCATTGCTGTTTCTATTAGTCATTTGTATAGTGCTACCAGGTGCACACAGTGCTGTTCAGAAACATAAGATACAGTCCCTGTCTATGGACTTTGGGTTGAAATTAAGAAATGCATAATTAGAATGAAGCAGCACCAGGTGGGTTCTTAGGTGGAAAGTTACAAGAAACCAAGCTTACGTCTTCTAAAAAATCCATCAAACAAGCAGGAAGGGGGCAGGGAGACCAGGCAGATTAACTGCTAAATGCAAATTAAATAGCTTTTTTCCCTTCTACATATTAACCATCTAATAATAGAACTTAATAACATTTTCTCTAAGTTACTACAGGAAATGCTCTAACAGGTCACTATTAGCTCAAATCATTGACAAGCCCAGCTTGTTTTCCAGGAGTGATATGCAGAGCTATAGTGGCAACCTCTGCTTTTAACTGCCATGCTGGACAAGTGTCTGCTAATAAGCTTTCTGATATTACAGCTTGATATACTGGACTCCATAACACATTACTGAGGCCTATAAAAAAAGAAACAACAAGAAAAAAGGCAATCACATTATCCAAATATTCACCTGGACTTCCTTTCACAAAACAGCAAACCAAATAGAAAATGTGTCATGGGTCAAAGTCCCAAGCTCCAGTATGAAGAAAAATATAAGAAATTCATCCTTCGATGCTGGAAAAATCTTCTATATTGTTATATATGATTTTCAACCCAGTACTATCCTACTACAGATTCTTTGGGTTCCCTGTTCATTCTGAACCAGCCTCTCCTAAGCTACAGTACCATAAGCCATCATTTGCAACCACCATTGGCTTTTCCCCATGTTTAACCCTCTCCCTCCTTCCACTGCCAGAATATTCTTCCGACATGAGCCACAAGCCTCAACTCCCTCTGGAATCTGATATACATGCATCCTGAGTCTGGTCACCTAATACCATGATTCAAAATCTTTTTTGTGTCATTGCACACCTAGCATTGGACTCACTTCATCATGGCATACGAGTACCTTCCCTATCCCCCACCTCTCTGGCATCATTATTCTCTTTTCTTCCTTCCCCTCCCCCATAAGCCCTGGCATCATCACTTTCCCTTCACTCTACCTCCCTGCCCTGCCTCCTGCATCATCACCTTTTCTCTTCCCCCATCTCCCACCCCCTCATATCATCACCATCTTTCCCTCTCTCTTCCCTCTTCCTTCACTTCACTGCAATCCTCATATTCTCTCCACCACCCTTGGCATCATCACGTTCTCTTCTCTTCCCTTCTCTTCCCTTCCCATTCCCCACCACCATTCTGATATCTTCACCCTCTCCTCCTGACCCTCTCCCCATCCCCCTTCTCATCCCTTTTCTCTACCCTCTGGCATCAACAGAGGGGTTACCAACTGACCCCAGATATTTAGGACAGGTTGATCCAGTTCTGGTTTTACCCCATTGCATGCAGGGACTTGTTTTTATTTTCCTATTGTATTCCCCAAGAAAAAGCAAGACTGCAAGTCTCTGCATGCAGGAGAGTAAAACCAGGACTGGATCAACCTGTCCTGAAAATACAGTTGGAAACTCTATATCAACATCTTATCTTCCCTTTTCCCTCCCCTCTACCCCTTCATCATCCCTTTCTCATTCCTTTTCGCTCCTTCACCCCCTGGGATTATCACCTTCCCATCTCTTCTCTCTCCCTCCACTCTGCTGGAATCATCACCATCACCTTCCCCTCCCTGCCTTTTCCCTCTACCTTCCTGGCATCGTCACCAACCTATCCTCTTCATCACCTTCCCTTTCCTACCCTCTCCTTCCTCCCCTCCCCATATATAATCTCTATCAACCTCTCTCCTACTCTCTCACTCCACTCTACCAGGGGTGGATTGTAGGAAAATATCAGCTGGGGGAATTTTTTTTTTAAACAGGCCCTTGTGATTCAATGACTCCCAAAAGCATACCAAGCTGATCTAGAACACATTTGCCTCTACTGTCAGACTTGAGCCAAAAAGTCTTCAACACCAGGGCTGCTCGCCCCTTACCATTTATTGTCCCAGGGCAATGCTGTTTTTAGTCACAGTGCTGCCTGCCATTGCCTGCAAAACTCTACTTTCCCTTCTTCCACATCTGAGGCTACAAGCAGATAGTTTCAACCAGATGGAAACAGAGCTTTCTTACCACGGGACTGGCAATAGACTGCTTTTTTTTCTCCCTAGCAAGGACCCTGGGGCTGATAGCTCATCCAGTTATTAAAAAAAATAAAGGAAGTGGGAGAGGTAGGAATGCGGGCTGGGGTCAGTACACTGCAGCTCAGACTGGACCCTCAGAGAGAGGCAGGCCAAAAGCAGGCAGTGCTCTGACTGGAAAACAGAGCACTGCCGTGGAACCAGCAACAGAGCAATGTTTAATTTTTTTTTTCAAATATAGGTAGCAAGCAGGGGTCACCAAGGTGTTGGCTTACCTGCAACATGTACCATCCTACCTTTGCTACCTCCGAAATTGAAGCCCAGTACATCTCCACACAAAGGCAAGGCACTAACTGCTAATGCAGTTGAGTCACAAGTAAAACAGGGAAGTCTGAGAGGAATGACACACGACCAATCTGACTGGCCCACTGGGGCATGCCCGATCCCCGATAGGCCAATCTGCCCCTGCACTCTACCCTCCCCCACCAATAATCATCCCTTTCCTACCCTCTCCCCCTTTGACATCAGTAATCTCCCTTCCCTTCCCTCTCCCCCAACACCCCCAGCTTCCTAGCAAATTCAGCTACCTCTTCCACCAACACTTACCTGCTGCTGCTCTTTTCTTCTATGCTTGTTTCCCTCTATAATGGGAACTACATAGGGCCAGCAGGACTTGTGAGACCACAGAGGAGATAAGAGCCAGTAGAGGGGAAAATAGAAATAGCAGTAGCAAAGCATTGCTGTCTAACACTCCCTGCTGGTGGTAGAATATCCTGCAGGCCAGCTGTTGGGGGAAAGAGCAACTGAAGATTGCAGTGGCACATCAAAGCTACAGCTTCGGCCCACTACTGTACTGCAGCACACCAGTTGGGAAACGTTGACCTATTGCAATGATTCAAACTCTGTCCCTCCATTTTTTTCCCAACACATTGAGCCTGCTCAGGCTTTAGATTTAATCCCAGATCTCCTAAATGGCAGTGTGTGAAGTTTGCAGTTGAAATTGGGAGCACACAGACTGCATTTATGAGGGTCTGAATGGGCTTATAAACATTTGAGATTGTTAAGCGTTTCTGTGTAATTACAATAAATTTGAGAAAATAGGTATTGTATTAGGAATGGATCAGAGTGGATCAGAAGAAATCTAGATGTACATGAAGGGAAACACTGTGAGCAGGCAATATGATTTATAGCTTAGGACTGCTTGAAACAAAGAAACTTGACTGCGCATGAGTGTATACTGCACTGTATAAAAGCTTTGTTCCAAGTTCCAGCTGTGGAACAGATGGAAGATAGCTAGATACAGATTTCTTCTCCTGCGCAGTTCATCCTCACACCTAGGGGAGAATTCATTAAACCTTAAGACAACTCCTTGCAGGGACAGCAATAGGGCTACACCACTTGCTTGTTAGGAACTGGGACAAAGGACATGAGCCTATGATTTAGTATCTTGTTATATTATGTTAACCCTTTTCTTGCTATTCTGTACATAAATGTGTTGTTAGTAATGTTTAACTTTTTTCTTCTTTTACTTTTCTGTATGCACATTTGCTATAGCCTCTGATGTATTGCCTGTGTCACTTATTAGTGTAATTTCTTCCATCATGATATTGTATTTTTGCTAGCTCATATTTTGTATTGCAATGCTGTTTTATAAAGTAACTTTTCTACTGATCTCATGTGTCTTCTTCCCCATATGACTCACAGTCTTTACAGGTCCAAAAGTAAATTGCAGAGAAGTGTAAACGTTGTGAACCCTTGTGACTGTGGTGAGATTGGCGCAGCCTAGCGGGCAAACCCCGGAGACCTCACTGACAGCTGGCAGAGGCTGACTGGCAAGTGACTGGTCTAACTCTTCACCTATACCAACCCCTTTCCCCACAGGTTGAGCCCTTGGGTTCTGGGGGCCAGCAGGACTTAGGTGATGGTCTCTTGAGAACATAAGAAATTGCCATCCTGGGTCAGACCAAGGGTCCATCAAGCCCAGCATCCTGTTTCCAACAGAGGCCAAAACCAGGCCACAAGAACCTGGCAATTACCCAAGCACTAAGAAGAACCCATGCTACTGATGCAATTAATAGCAGTGGCTATTCCCTAAGTATAATTGATTAATAGCTATTAATGGACTTCTCCTCCAAGAACTTATCCAATCCTTTTTTAAACACAGCTATACTAACTGCACTAACCACATCCTCTGGCAACAAATTCCAGAGTTTAATTGTGCGTTGAGTAAAAAAGAACTTTCTCCGATTAGTTTTAAATGTGCCCCATGCTAATTTCATGGATTGCCCCCTAGTCTTTCTACTATCCGAAAGAGTAAATAACCGATTCACATCTACCCGTTCTAGGCCTCTCATGATTTTAAACACCTCTATCATATCCCCCCCCTTCAGTCGTCTCTTCTCCAAGCTGAAAAGTCCTAACCTCTTTAGTCTTTCCTCATAGGGGAGTTGTTCCATTCCCCTTATCATTTTTGGTGTAGACAAAATTCCATAACCAGGTAAGGATTCAGAGGCAGGCGGCAAGCAAAATAGTCAGTTACAATCAAGGAGTCATAACCAGTGGAAGAGACAGGGAGAATAGATACAGAAGGACACGTAGACAGGCAGGGAGATCGGATATGATGAGGCTGGATAGACAAAGTAAGACTGGACAAGCAGGGCAGGCAGGAACGAAGGATGCTGACAACTTGCACTACAGACGAAGCAGGACCTGTTGCTGAGGTAAAGTGGGAGAGTCAGATGGGCTCTTTTACAGGGCTGATGCAGCCGATGTCATCATTGGGCACCATGGCCCTTTCCTGCCGTAGGCCCTTTAAGACTGGGGATCTGGCATGTGCATACTCCTAAGGAGAGCAGGAGGATGGGAGAGACCTTACAGTCCATGGGGACCTGGCCATGGTGCCCTACTATGGGAGTCATGGGTAAGTGTGCTGGCTCACGGGGTCATCCTACAAGCTGGCAATCGTAACAAGAAGATTGAGAATTTTTGTATTTATTTCTCTCTATTTGAGGATATATGATAATACTGAATATGAAATGCCAACCATCGTGTTGGCTCTAAAACTTCTGAACATTTCAGAAATTTAAAATAGCCCTTGCATTTATTAGGGATGTGCATTTTTCCTAAAAACAAATTGAAATCTTAACCAAAAATGGCCTTTTTGTTTCATTTCATAAAATCTGAAAAAAATTGAAAATGGCCCTTAAAATTCTGAAAAATATTTGTTTTTATTCATTTTGGAAAATAGTTCATGTTATTTGAAAAAGAGATTGAAAAGAAAATCAAATGAAATGAAAACAACTCCCTACATTGATAATTAGGCCAGTGATAGCCTGAAAAACAATGAAATGAATTGAAACAAAAATTCAACTGTGCACATCCCTAACCTTAGACTCACATTTATACAACATTGTTCCATGCTAATGCACTTCCTTAGAATCCAAGTTTTACTTCAGTATTGAAGAATCAGGTCTACTTGATTAGGATGACCATAAAGCTCCATTTCAAAAAGGTCAGACTGAGGCAATCCTGGTCTTACCTTATTGCATGCAAAGAGATATAATTTTGATTTCCCCTAAGAAAAATAGGAATATATTTCTGTGCAGGACTGGCTTAGTCTATCCCATTGGAATCAGAGCATTTATGTTCATCCTACTCATGATCTTTTCTGTCACTGAGTTTAATAAGGCATTCCCTTAAGGTAACTCTATTTTATGTAATGATGTAGTACTTTTATATTATTTTGTTTTCTTACTGAATTACTACAAAGCAAGAATTTTTAAGCAGAACCTAGTCTTGCTTTTATTACTTTAGAGGAAAATGAATGGAGGAATTTGGATAATATGAAAAGTAACAAGACATTTAAAACTAGACATCTCTGAGCATGATTCACTTATTGTGATATGAACTATCTAGGGATGTGAATCGTTGTTTGACGATTTAAAACAATCGTCAGATATATTTTAAATCATCAAAAATCGTTAAGAGTCGCGATTCAATAGAAATTCCCCCGATTTATCGTGAAAAATCGTAAATCAGGGGAGGGGGGAGGGAGGGGAAAACCGGCACACCAAAAAAACCCCTAAACCCACCCCGACCCTATAAAACAAATCCCTTACCTTCCCCCACCCTCCCGAACCCCCCCAAAACGTTTTACGAGTACCTGGTGGTCCAGTGGGAGTGTGAGGACCGATCTCCCGCTCTCGGTCCATTGGCGCCATTTTGGCTGCCACTCAAAAATGGCGCCGATGGCCCGATAAAAAAAAACCCCACCCGACCCTTTAAAAATGACCCCTTAGCTTCCCCCACCCTCCTGATCCCCCCAAAACATACCTGGTGGTCTAGTGGTGGTCCCGGGAGCGATCTCCCGTTCTCAGGCCATCGGCTGCCACTCATAAAGATGGCGCCGATGGCCCTTTGTCCTTACCATATGACAGGGTATCCGTGCCATTGGCCGGCCCCTGTCACATGGAAGGAGCACTGGCTGGCCGGTGCCATCTTTTAAAGATGGCCACCGCCTTCGTAAAGATGGCCGCCGCCATCTTTAAAGATGGCCGCCGCCGTCGTAAAGATGGCCGCCACCATCTTTAAAGATGGCGTCGGCCATCCAGTGCTCCTACCATGTGACAGGAGCCGGCCAATGGCACGAATACCCTGTCATATGGTAAGGGCAAAGGGCCATCAGCGCCATCTTTATGAGTGGCAGCCGACGGCCTGAGAACGGGAGATCGCTCCCGGGACCACCACTAGACCACCAGGTATGTTTTGGGGGGCTCGGGAGGGTGGGGGAAGCTAAGGGGTCATTTTTAAAGGGTCGGGTGGGGATTTTTTTATTGGGCCATCGGCGCCATTTTTGAGTGGCAGCCAAAATAGCGCCGATGTCCCGAGAGCGGGAGATTGGTCCCTGCACCCCCACTGGACCACCAGGTAATCGTAAAAAGTTTTGGGGGGGGTTCGGGAGGGTGGGGAAAGGTTAGGGGTTAATTTTAAAGGGTCGGGCCTCACTACAAAAAAAATAACGATGTGAATCAGAACCAATTCTGATTCACATCACCCACATCACCCACGATCAGATTTTTTCCCCCCTCTAGCCGAACCCGATCATTAAGACGATCGGGCACACGATTCACATCTCTACTATCTGATATCTTATTTAGTTAAAAAAAGAAAAAAAAAGACCTGGCCATTTTGTCCTAGTCTTCTACTTCCAGTTCAGTAGGGCTGTGATCTGGTATAAGCATTCATTGACAATTACCTGGGGATTTTTTCTCTCTTTTGTATCCTGTCCCAGCTTATGTTTATTCTAGTTATTACAGTGCTAATCCTGGGTGAGCACCGTACAGCAGGGCTCCAGGAATCTTTCAGTCATGGTCCTGAATCCAGCTACTTCTGAGTACATTTTCAATGGCATTTCATAATTAAAAGTGCCTTATATGCATGTACATTCAATGTTCATTCACACTGGTTTTAAAAACAGGCTGAGTATGTACATTTTGGGCAAATCTTTAAACTTATGTGAGGGCGCAGATTTGTTCACGCAACCCGGCACGAACAAATCTATGCCCGATTTTATAACATGCGTGCATGTTATAAAATCCAGGGTTGGTGCGCGCAGTGGGGGGGTGGGGGGCACAATTGCGCAACCTGCGCCCGCCGAGCCGAGCAGCCTGCCTCCATTCCCTCCGAAGCCGCTCCGAAATCAGAGCGACCTTGGAACATTTTTTTTGATCCCCCCACCTTTCCCTCCCTTCGCCCATCTAACCCACCCCCCAGCCCTAACTAAATCCCCCCCTACCTTATTTCGTGGAGTTTCGCCTGCCTCTGGCAGCCGGCTCCCTGCCCTGGTACAGGCCGCTGTGCGAGAGCACTCGCCCCCGCCCCCGGACCGTCGTCACATCTCTGTCGCCACCCATGGACTGCCGCCATGCCCCCGGACACGCTCCCGGCCAGCCCCTTATTCGAAGCCCCGGGACATACGCGCATCCAGGGGCTTGCACGCGCCACCGAACCTGTGCAAGATAGGCTTGGCGCTTGCAGGGGAAGCTTGGGGCAGGTTTTCTGGGGATACGTGCGTATCTTACGTGCATACCACTTTGAAAATCTGCCCCATTATTCGTTAAGTAAGTCACACACAAAAGAAGAGCTTATTTTTCTATAACTATTTTTTCAACATTTTATTTATGCAACCGCATATTTAGCAACTATCTAGACAATTAAAATCTATCTAGCTCACACACACCCCCTCATGCATTCAACACACTTTTCACATAAAACCAAATAAGTACACATTTCAGACTTATTATGATTCTTATAATTTTTTAACAATATAACGGGCCGATACAGTAAAAACGCGGGAGAGCAGGCGAACGCCCGCTCTCCCGGCACGCGCACAGGCCACTCTCCTGTACACACGATACAGTATCTTCATTTATTTAAATTAGGCCCGACGGTAAAAAGAGGCACTAGGGACACTAGCGCGTCCCTAGCGCCTCTTTTTTGACGGAAGCGGTGGCTGTCAGCGGGTTTGACAGCCGACGCTCAATTTTGCCGGCATCGGTTCTCGAGCCTGCTGACAGTCACGGGCTCGGAAACTGGACGCCGGCAAAATTGAGCATCCGGTTTTCAACCCGACAGCCGCGAGCCCATTTAAAAAATTTTTTTTTAAATTTTTTACTTTTTTAAACTTTCGGAGGGTGCACAGAAAAGCAGTTTTTACTGCTTTTCTGTGCACTTTCCCAGTACCCGGAGAAATTAGCGCCTACCTTTGGGTAGGCGCTAATTTCTGAAAGCAAAATGTGCGGCTTGGCTGCACATTTTGCTTTCTGAATCACACGGTAATACCTAATAGGGCCATCAATATGCATTTGCATGTTGCGGGCGCTATTAGGTTCAGGGGGGGGTTGGACGTGCGTTTTGGACGCACTATTACCCCTTACTGAATAAGGGGTAAAGTTAGCGCATCCAAAATGTGTGTCCAAATGCCATCGGAGCGCACTGTACTGTATCGGCCCGTAAGTTATTAATTCATAATTGATTCAAATACAGTCATCCATGTATTAAATTTATCCAAGGAACATATTCTTTATAAACAACACATGATTTTCGAAAGACAAGTCCGACAAAGATCTTTGTTTCGCCCTCTTGTCCTGAGGGCTTCCTCAGGGACTGTCTCAAAATGGAATAATCTTCAGTAATATAATAACTTCAACGTATCAAATTGATCATGTGCCTTCTTCCATCACTATAGCTTCTCCAACCACCAGAACGTAGATGTCTTTAATTAACAATTTCAACAAATTATTTCACCCGAATTCTATAACCAAAGGATATGTAAAAAGTGTTAAGAATATCTTATTTTATCATAAAGAATATGTACTGTTTTTCAATATAATGCATCAATACCTGAGTCAATGCGGCTATGAAAATACTCAAACTCACCGGGTATCCATAAAAAGTCCACGAATTATGAATTGCTCCACAAAGAGGTAATGCAAAGATGCAACATAAAATCACAAACGATTCTCATGTGTTCTAGCATACAAATATCAATCCGTCATCTGCATGTAAAAAGAGCGGACAAATCATGAATAAATGAGTTGCAAGGAGCAAAGGGAGACCCACCAATCCCAGATCTATAGAATCGAAAACTCACCGGGTATCCATAAATACCAGCATCATACATGAACCTCAAAACTGTGTAAGAGAGTTAGAACATAAGAAATTGCCATGCTGGGTCAGACCAAGGGTCCATCAAGCCCAGCATCCTGTTTCCAACAGAGGCCAAACCAGGCCACAAGAACCTGGCAAGCAAACACAAGAAGATACCTTGCTACTGATGCAATTAATAGCAGTGGCTGTTCCCTAAGTAAACTTGATTAATAGCAGTTAATGGACTTCTCCTTCAAGATCCCCTGTGACATAGTGAGGGCAAAGTCTATTAGCACCATTTTGATTACTGGCAGCCGACGGCCCGAGTGTAGGAGGTCACTCCCGGACCCCCGCTGGACCTCCAGGGACTTTTGGCAAGTCATGTGGGGGTGAGGAGGATCCCCCAAGACTTGCCAAAAGTCCCTGGTGGTCCAGCGGAGGTCTGGGAGTGACCTCCTGCACTCAGGCTGTCGGCTGCCAGTAATCAAAATGGTGCCGATAGCCTTTGCCCTCACTATGTCACAGGGGCCAACCAATGGCACTGGTAGCAAATGGCATTGGATAAGCAAATGGCATTGGATAAGCAAATTCAAAATATGCACTTGCACTGCATGCTTGTGCTGTCCAGAACTTGATACTATTATTACTTATTTGTTTACACTTATAACCAGCAAAATGGTACCTTTCCCCACACACCTCTTTGCAATGTTGTTAACACAAACAAGTAGCTAATGAGAAAGCCAATGGGAATTGTAGGAGTATCTGGTGGATATCTTACATTTGATTAACAGAATTTAATCTGATAATCTTATGATATGAATTCTTTAGTTTTAAGCAGCAGTTAAAAATACTTTTATGAGGTAGCAGCACAAGAAAAACCAGTTTAATACGGTGCAACTATTTCTTTTCTTTCTTTGGTTTTGGTTTAGTTTGTTATAGTTTATTTTCACAACACAAGGCAGAGTAGTAAAAGATAACCAGAAATTATAAGCATTATCCTAAGCCCAAATTTGCACTTAAAATTATGCAATTGCCATACTAATTAGCTCAACTGAAAGGTAATTAAGCCAGTGTTCTCACCCTTCAAAGTACTGCATAAGTCTCAACACCATGGGATAATCCAGTGAAGCCCCTTATCATGGATAATAGAACCCAAAAAGTCTCATAGAAGTCTCCATGAGAGATGACGGCAGAAAAAGAGTAAGTTTACTAACTGGCCAAAATCTTTCAAGGGATGTTGGCAAGAACACCAGCTTCTAGATTACAGAGCAAACTGTACTGAGTACCTGAATCTCAGTTTTAGCTTGAAGGTTTACTGCAATAAGGTTCTGTAAGTAAAGCTCTTGTGGCGGAGCTTGTGGAATCTGTGGGAAAAGCCATTATGAAAAGCCCTTAGGAAAGGCTCTTTTTGGTAATGTCCATTCAGATAATGTTTGTCGTCTGAGTAACTCAGAGTCCCTTTTCTCTGAGTCAAACCTCATTGAATATTCCATAAGATCCAATATTAATCTTGATTGGATGTCACCATCTCCTATAGATACAGGATTGGTGGGTTTCAAATGATGTTGTCTGAGTCTTGATGCATAGGAATATTCCCTGGCAGTTAATGAAGTTTAGCGAGTCCATTAGCAAAACAGGTGCTAGAACAATACCCATTTCATAGCTGGATACAACGTTTTTACCAAGGACATGATTCACAGTTTTGATGTCAAGGTTCTCCTCTCATTTGAAGGTGATGACAACTCTCTGATATGAAAAAACAGTCTTTTCTACTCTGTGTGAAAAACAGTCTCATATAAAGTTGCCAAAATCATCACATGGCAGTAAACTCCGTGTTTGTAATGTTTTAGGCCTGCACTTTTTACTCAGTCTGTGTGTATATCAATAGGCCTCAAGTTCATGATGCACATCCTTATTTAAGGTCACTGGAATTTACCCTACAGAATGCGGAACCATACCTCTAGTTAATGAACCATTTGAAACATTTTCAGTTAGTGCGCATTAAATCCAATTAATGTGCATTAAGTCCTCCCTATGCACACTAATGCAAAACTAGAAAAACCCCCCACAATTTAGCATTATTTCTTTTGTTTCACGGCATCAACAAAATGAAATGAAATAGATAATAATGTTAATAATGTCTATTTCATTTCTTTTTTTTATTATTTACACTTTATTATATTTCAAATCATTATACAGAATGACAAGTAAAGCATCTTCTCATAATAACAAAATAAGAAATGAAAACAATGTGGGGTAGATTTTAAAAGACCTACGTGGGATTTATGCGTGAAGGTGGCCTTATATGAGCTGGGCCTATTTTCAAAGGCCCGTCTATGTGCGTAAAGCCTCGGGATGTATGTAAGTCCTGGGACATCGGGAAAGGGGTGGAGAGGGGATGGGGCAGTCTGGAGGGCGGGGCAGGGTGTGGCTAGAGGCACTCAGTACAGTGGCAATTTGCTCAAAGCAGACTCAACAGGTAGGATAAGGATTTGGGGGGAGTTTAGGATAGGGCTAGGGGGCGGGAAGGTTAGGGGAAGGGGTAGGAAGGTTAGAATAGGGTGTAGGGAACTGCGGAAGGCCGAGGGCATTGGCTTATGCAGGTTGCACAAATGTGCACCCCCCTGTGTGCACCGACCGCTGATTTTATAGCATGCGCGCACTGGCGCAAGCATGTTATAAAATTGCATGTCCATATGTGTGCGCCGGGTAGCGCGCGCACATGGACGCGCACGCAAGCTTTTACATCTACCCTGAAGGCAATATCTAATCAAAAGCCCGCATTAGTGGGGGAATGGTAAAGAAATTAAGAAAGTTACATTTAATTTAGTGTACAGGGAACTCCCAAAGCCCAAATCTTTAACCAGGGTTGCTCTTGTCAATTAGAAACCTCTCAAGATCTACCGGATCTGAAAAAATAAACTTGTTACCTTGAAGGGAAATGACACAGGTACATGGAAATTTCAAATAAAAAACTGCCCCTAAGTCTAAAGCCCTGGTCTTCAACTGGAGAAACTGCTTTCTTCTTAAATGAGTTTCCTTAGAAACATCTGGAAAAATCTGTATCTTTTGTCCAAAAAATTACTCTCCTTAACAAATCTTTGTCTGTATCTAATACATAGGTAACAACAAAGGTGGCTCTAGTTCTTATATCACCAGATTCAAGAAATGATGAGATTTTAGGGCTTACTATTGGTGTCAAAACATCAAAAGACCCATCAGCCATATTTTCCCTCCTCTTTTTAACAGGCAAGTAATAAGAATTAGATAGTAAAAATATGAAAATTGGAGAATTTTGCTTGCATATTTTTTAAATAACTCAGCCCCAAATAAAAGGTGAGTTATCGGAAATTCAACAAACATAAATTCTTTCTGAATGCAAGCGATTCTCTAAGGCTTCATACTTCTGATGGATAATTAAATTATCCTTAATGCCTGCAATGAGGTTGACTGCAAATTAGATATAACTCCAGACTGTAATTTAATTTCAGATTCCATTTTAAGAGATCTTCTTTCTAACTCTGAAAACTTAAGAGATGCCTTTTCAGTATATAAAGATAATTGATTTACATAATTAGTTAAGGAATTATCAATCCTAGAAATTACTCTCCAAATATCTTTAAGAGAAACTTCTATAGATTCCCCTTGAATAATCGAGGCTGTCCTATCCTTTAACAAATTTAATGGCTCAGGGACAGGCTAAATAGTTACTGTCAATGCTGATAAATTGTCCACATTTTCTATTCTCTCAGTCAATAAGTCACTGGGAGTAGTCGTAGGAGCCAAAACTTCTTGAGCAATCGAAGTGGTCAAATCCCTTCCCCCTTCCCATCCCAATCTCATGATACAATGTAATCATCACTATGCTATTAAGCCTTATTGTATGCTCGCGTACCACAGTTAAGTTCCAAACTGTTCCCTATGTTCTTACTGACACAGTGTAATAAGTTCTTGAGTTTCCTACTGTTACAGTGTAATAATATAAGTTTTTGAGTTCCTTCATGTTACAATGAAATAATAATAAGACACCTTAGTCTTATTATTCTCTGATTTAACATGTAAACCGATGTGATATACCCCAATGAATGTCGGTATATAAAAGCAAATTAATAATAATAATAATAATAATATCAATCGAGTGATGAGAAATATTTGAAGAAATATTAAAATCTTCCATAACATTACCTTGATGAGATTGAGTTTTAGGTGGAGGAGATTGCGCTTCTGGGGATAAAGAAATCCCAGCTAATTCTGTACTCGATTTACGGAGTGATGAATAATTAGCTTTAATTACATGTGATTCCATTGGCCCGTGGACTGAAATGGGGGTAGAAACTGTTGTTAAAGTTTTCCCCTTCCTTTTCCTTCCCCCAATAAACTAAAGGAAGAATAAAGAGAAAAACTGGCTTAAGGGGTGCACCCCTTTGGCGCACGGCTTCGGCATGTCAGTGGCTGCGCGCCACAGCATGCCACAATGTAAGGTCCTCGGGGTCCTGTAGCAGGAAGTGTGTTGATAGATACCCACAGCTCCATCTCAGTAGCCTCCAATTCCTGGCAACAAAGCAGGAAAGGTCCCCCTGTCTCGCCGCAGCATGCTGTAATTTAAGGTCCTCGGAGTCCAGTAGTGGGCAGGGTGTCCAAATAGATGCCTGCTGCTCGATCTCAGAAGCCTTCAATTCCTGGCAATGAAGCAGCAAAGGTTCCCATGTCTATTTCATTTCAAAGGAATGCACATCCCTAGAGTAGACTGCTCCATGCAGGTTCTAAAATACTTTTTTCAAATCTGCACAAAACCATATACATATACAGATATGTTTGAAAGTTAGGCTCCCTAGGCCCGATATTCAAATTATGTTAAGTGCTATTTAAGAACATAAGAAAATGCCATACTGGGTCAGACCAAGGGTCCATCAAGCCCAGCATCCTGTTTCCAACAGTGGCCAATCCAGGCCATAAGAACCTGGCAAGTACCCAAAAACTAAGTCTATTCCATGTTACCATTGCTAATGGCAGTGGCTATTCTAATGAGCGGGACTTATGCCGCTTATGCCGCTAAGTAGTGACTGCTGAATCTGCGCCTATGTTCAGCGGTCGCCACCTAGCCGTATAAGACCTTTATATGGCTAAACGTTACACACACACACACAAAAAGTAGGTATGTACTGGGTGGATTAGAGGTGGATCAAGTTAGCCCTGTAAGTTTTTAAATGCGTCTTAGAGCAGGTCTAAATTTAACCGGGTAGACCTATCCGGCTAACGGCTCGATACAGTAAGGCCGCGGTAAAAACAGTGCGGCAGTGTCAGGCGCACCCTTCCTCCCCGCACGCACAGTTCTCCTGACCTAACGCCTGATTCTCTCTTCTAATCGCATGCAAATGCATGCCGCGGCTGTGAAGCGTTAAGGAAGGGTTATGCCCGCGCAACCCATTTTACTGTATAGGCGCTGTAACAGCGCCTATACAGTAACCTGGGTGCGCTGGTACCTGTCATTTCAAATGACATTTGAAATGACAGGCACCAGGAAGTGTAAAAAGTGTAAAAAACAAAAAACCTGTGTGTTATATAAAAAAATAAAAAAATTTTAAATACCTGTTGGAGGGCCGTGGGTCCAGGCGGCCGGTGGGCGGCGGGCAGCCATCAGCGGCATCCGGTAGTCCCTTCTCCCAAAATCGCACGGGTGGGTCGGCAGCGGGGGGGCGGCAGCAGGATCTGGGAGCGGCGGGTAGGCAGCAGCAGGATCCAGGGGCGGCAGCGAGATCCGGGGAGCGAGTAGCAGCAGCGTGTTCGATCGGGCAGGCAGGTAGGTGGCAAAAAAAAGATGGCCGCCTGCACGGGAAAAGCGTGCAATTGGCCGCTGAAGACGTGACGTCACGACGTTTGGCGTCATGGGGTGTGACGTCACGTCTTCAGCGGCCAATTGCAGCTTTCCCCCGTGCAGGTGGCCATCTTTTTTTCCCACCTACCTGCCGATCGAACACGCTGCCGCTACTTGCCCCCCGGATCTCGCTGCCACTGCCGCCCCTGGATCCTGCTGCCGCTGCCCCCCGGACCCCGCTGCTGCCTACCCGCCACTCCCGGATCCTGCTGCCGCCCCCCCCCCGCCCCCGCCCCCCCCCCCCCCCCCCCGCTGCCGCCCCGCCCGTGCGATTTTGGCACTCATCCAGGCAGGGGGAGCCGGAGGTCGTTCGCCGTCGGCTCCCTCTGCCTGGATGAATGCCCGTGCGAAATCAGGAGGAAGGGAGAAGGGACTACCGGATGCCGCTGATGGCTGCCCGCCGCCCACCGGCCGCCTGGACCCACGGCCCTCCGACAGGTATTTAAAATTGTTTTATTTTTTTATATAACACACAGGTTTTTTGTTTTTTACACTTTTTACACTTACCGTAGCAGGCCCGAGCCTTGCTACTTTTTCGTTTGTTTTTTTTTTGCTTCGGGAGGAGGGGACCGGACGGGGCTGCAGGAGACCGGACGGGACCAGGGCGGGTAAGCAATGTTTTTACACTACACTACACTAACTCCTACTAGGGGGAGGCGGTAAACTAGCAGGTTAAGGCCGCGGCAGAACAGCGGGTTACGGAGGAGATAATATCAGCGCCCGTTACAGTATCGCAGGGGAATAGCTAATTCCTTCATTATACAGCTTTTTCGTTCATTTACATGCTGGGTGCGGAAAGGGTTTAGGAAAGGGTTTAGGAAGCGCTAAGGACGCGTGAAACTGGAGACTGTATCGCTGGATGGCCTTACTCGTCTGTATGGTGCGCTCCCAGCACGTTACAGACGGGGAATCTTTAACTCAACGTTACTGTATCGACCTGTAAGTGAGTAAATATATGCGTATATTCAGCAGCTTTTGCCGTGCTGCTGAATATAAATCGTAATTTAGCAGAATAAGTTCTAATAGCTAAGTTACTTACATGGCCAACTTTTAATATGTACCCCCCTATGTGCATGCTAAATGGCATGTACTAAAATTAATATGTATGTATACGTAAATGAAGGTATGTCAGATCCTAATGAGACTTTAGCAGGTGCATGCTAAAACGTATGGTAAGCTCTTCTTTACGCAAATTGCTATGGCTTAAAATTAAAACACCAGCCTCATTTTTAGTTTACATGCTATGTAAAAGGCTCATCTTTTGGGTTACTGATGGAGGATATGGGATTGTTAGAGCAGGAGATGTGTGGAATACAGGGCAAGGTTGGATGGAGGAGAGTTGAGATAGGAGTGACACATACATACACTTGAGTACTTCCAAATAAAACTCAACATTTATTTAAACAAAATAAATCAAATATTGTGGGCTGCATAGTGTAAAAGGCACAAAATTGTAACAAGGGAAAACAAAAGTCAATCCCCATGAGTTCCAGCAGAGAAAATGCTGTAGCAGTTCAGCCACAAGTCCCTCGTAGAAGGCGCTGGGTGGGAATTAAGAGGAATACTCTCTCTCTCTAATCTTTCTACTTTTAGTCTGTGGCCTTCTGAGATGGCTGCTTCTGCATAGAGTGAATAGAGTGTATGCTACAGAAAGGGTGGGAGTAGCTTCTGGGGATGGGGCACATTATGTTACGACGAGTGAGATAATCAAATTTGCAGATGACACAAAATTGTTCAGAGTAGTTAAAGCACAAGCAGATTGTGATAAATTGCAGGAAGACCTTGTGAGGCTGGAAAAATGGGCATCCAAATGGCAGATGAAATTTAATGTGGATAAGTGCAAGGTAATGCATATAGGGAAAAATAACCCATGCTATAATTACACAATGTTGGGTTCCATATTAGGTGCTACAACCCAAGAAAGAGATCTAGGTGTCATAGTGGATAACACATTGAAATCGTTGGTTCAGTGTGCTGCGGCAGTCAAAAAAGCAAACAGAATGTTGGGAATTATTAGAAAGGGAATGGTGAATAAAAAGGAAAATGTCATAATGCCTCTGTATCGCTCCATGGTGAGACCGCACCTTGAATACTGTGTACAATTCTGGTCGCCGCATCTCAAAAAGGATATAATTGCGATGAAGAAGGTACAGAGAAGGGCTACCAAAATGATAAGGGGAATGGAACAGCTTCCCTACGAGGAAAGACTAAAGAGGTTAGGACTTTTCAGCTTAGAGAAGAGACGACTGAGGGGGGATATGATAGAGGTGTTTAAAATCATGAGAGGTCTAGAACGGGTAGATGTGAATCGGTTATTTACTCTTTCAGATAGTAGAAAGACTAGGGGGCACTCCATGAAGTTAGCATGGGGCACATTTAAAACTAATCGGAGAAAGTTCTTTTTTACTCAACGCACAATTAAACTCTGGAATTTGTTACCAGGGGATGTGGTCAGTGCAGTTAGTATAGCTGTGTTTAAAAAAGGATTGGATAAGTTCTTGGAGGAGAAGTCCATTACCTGCTATTAAGTTCACTTAGAGAATAGCCACTGCCATTAGCAATGGTTACATGGAATAGACTTAGTTTTTGGGTACTTGCCAGGTTCCTATGACCTGGATTGGCCACTGTTGGAAACAGGATGCTGGGCTTGATGGACCCTTGGTCTGACCCAGTATGGCATTTTCTTATGTTCTTATGTTGTTGTCTGTCAGCTGAACTTACTTTTCTTCTGTATGGATGACTACCATTATGGTTAGTCTGTCCAAAGACAACTACACATACACTAGAGATGTGCATGGCTAAACATTTTGTTTCTTTTTCATTTTTCATTTTTTGTTTGTTGTTTTTCTTTTTATATTTCATTTTCAAGTCTTTTTTGTTGTTGTTGTTGTTTGTTTGTTTTTATTCATTTTCAGCACAGATACTGGGGAGCGAAATTCATTTTTTAAAATGGAAATTGAAAATGGGCTGATTTGTCCCATTTTCCATTTTTGTTTCAAACGATTGCACATATCTAACACACATCAACGGCTATCATTGTGCTATTGCTAATCCAACATTATAGGATTATCACAGAAGGGAGATGTTCACATTTCAATGTTCTTCTGGCTCACGGTGAGCAGATTCCCTTAGTACCATCAATGGAACTGATGTGCCGGGTCTGGCAAAGATACTTTGTGATGACAATTCTTTTCCTTCTTGGCAGAAATCAGAGGGGAATCCTTTTGCCCTGGTTTCTTCTCTACTGGAAATCTTTTATCATCTTTAACTTCCCCTCCGAGAGTCCAGATTATTTCCCACTTCTGCCCTCAGCACTGACAAATAATCCCATGTGCCAGGCTTACAATTATTTAGCTTTTCAGCAATGGTATTGTTGCCTGAGAAAAAGAGAACTGTGCACACTTGGTATTTCATGTCACACTATTATTTCTTTTAACTTTATTACTTAAAAAATATCATGCTATTTAGCACGGAGTTGATAAAGGTTTTGTGTTACCAAGTAGGCTAATAGTGTACAACACTATTGAGTAAATTTTCAAAAGGTTATGCATGGAAAATTAGCATATACCAGCTTAAGCAACCTGTATTGACATATATGCTATTTATAAACTTTGAGGGGCAGATATTCAAAAGCCATTTAGAGGGATATCTGAAAATTTATCCATCTAAATAGTTTAGCTGCAATATCCACTAGTGAATTATCCTGCTAGAATTTCGCCGGTTATGTCAGGAGCAATCCTGGGGCGGGTGGTAGGCGTTATAGGGAGGAGCGCAGTTAGCTGGTTAGATTAACCGGCTAATTCCGATATTCGGAGTTAGCCGGTGAACCTAACTGGCTAACTCTGGCCACGCTGCAGACAGGTTTAATGTTAGCCTGATATACCTATCCAGCTAACTTTTAAGGTAGCCTGGTATACTCAGCAGTGCTGCTGTACCACTGAATATCCCAGTTGTTAGCCATATATGTATATCTAGTGTTATATTATTTTACACACCTAAAATATATGCTCGTATGTTTATAAAATAGGTAGGAAAAGTAAGCGTTTTTATTACAATGGAAATATACTTGTGTTCTTATACAAAACAGCATAAGTTGATATTATTTTATAAACTGCATACCTCCCACTATGTAACTTATAAAATATTAGAATAAATCTCTGCGTGTCTTCTTAAGTGCACTCATGTATTAACATGTATAGGTTTGAAAATTAGGCTCTCTGGAGGTAACATTTTTCTGCACATAAAATTAGATTTTATTCATGTAAGTACAATCGACATGCATAAAATTCAGTTTTAGATATGCAAAATACATTTACATGCCTAAACTACCAAAAGAAATTAAATGGAACAACAAAATATACTGAAAAAAAGAACAAAATGAACATCAGAATCAACCATTTTTTTGTGAGCTCATCCCCAGCAGTTGACTTACATTTTTACCAATATGCAAGCTGAAATAAATTTAGCATGAGTTTTAGTGCACAGGTCTCTTAGGCCTACAGAATTACACACACGCAGTATTCACTGTTGTCACTCATGTCCCTTTTCTTTGCTCAAATTTATTCCAGCATTGCCAGGTCACCTGTTTTCATCCATTCTTCTCCATGCTCTACAGCTTCTATTCCTTTTCATCTTCTCCTGCTGCTATTAACTTCTCAGTTCCTATGGCTTTTCTGAACAATTTTTAATTAGGGTTAGCCTGATCCATAGGCAGCAAGACCAATGTTTTTGTAAAGTGTGACCTAGCTGGATAGCAGGCTGCTGGCACCAGGCATATTTTAAACAGATCAAAACCTCTCCCAAAGAAAAGACAGTGGGGTTTTTTAAGCAGACTGGCCTCAAATTTCAGCATGTCTTATAGCAACAGATTATAGTTGCATCATTGAAAATATTGCTTAAAATCCGTTCCTAACATATCTCTTTTTTATTTCTTCTTTGCAGGATTTGGTGCCTTTTATTGGTCCAACACGGGAAAAATTTAAAGATGTTGTAAATTAACTTTTGACAACACATGCAGAATGGGGTAGATTTTTAAAAAATGCGCGTTCGCGTACTTTTGTTTGCGACTGGTGCGCCAACAAAAGTACGCTGGATTTTAGTAGATACGCGCGTAGCCGCGCGTATCTTCTAAAATCCAGGATCGGCGCGCGCAAGGCTGCCGATTTTGGGCAGCCGGCACGCGCTGAGCCGCGCAGCCTGCCTCTGTTCCCTCCCCTCACCTTCCCCTCCCTTCCTCTACCTAACCCACCCCCCCGGCCCTATCTAAACCCCCCCCTACCTTTGTCCACGGATTTACGCCTCCCGGAGGGAGAAGTAAATCCACGCGCGCCAGCGGGCCGCTGGCGTGCCGAGACGCGACCCGGGGGCGGTTCCGGAGTGCGCGGCCATGCCCCCGGGCCCGCCCCCAAAACGCTGCGTCCCGCCCCCAAAACGCCGCGTCGATCGGCCCCGCCCCCAACACGCCCCCGCCAAAAAATCCCCGGAACTTACGCGAGTCCCGGGGCTCTGTGCGCACTGGCAGGCCTATGGAAAATAGGCACGCCGGCGCGCAAGGCCCTGCTCACGTAAATCCGGGCGGATTTACGCGAGCAGGGCTTTTAAAATCCGCCCCTATGTTCTTTGGTCAAATATCAGAATTTTTTTACTGTTTTACTTTTATAACCACCTCTCTGGTTTATCTAGTTTTCATAATACCTGTTTATAATCTATTCAGAATCCAACATGAATATTTTTCCTTGTTGTAAATCTAGTTTAATGGAGGCAGCCCTATGATAGAATGACTTGCTCAAGGTTATATACAGATTCAGTACAGAGGATATTTTCACCTCTCTGTTATGCTAAATATTAGGGATGTGAATCGTTTTTTGACGATTTAAAAAAATCGTCAGATATTTTTTAAATCATCAAAAATCATTAGAGTCGCGATACAATAGAAATTGCCCCGATTTATCGTGAAAAACCGTAAATCGGGGGAGGGGGGAGGGCGGGAAAACCGACACACCAAAACAACCCCTAAACCCACCCTGACCCTTTAAAACAAATCCCCCACCCTCCCGAACCCCCCCAAAATGTTTTAAATTACCTGGTGGTCCAGTGGGAGGGGGGTCCTGGTGCGATCTCCCGCTCTCGGGCCATCGGCTTCTGTGACATAGTGAGGGCAAAGGTAGCGCGGCGTCATTTTGAATACTGGCAATATGGCCGGATTGCAGGAGGTTGCTCCCGGACCCCCGCTGGCCTTATGGCAAGTCTTGTGGGGGTCAGGAGGCCTCCCCAAGCTGGCCCAAAGTCCCTGGGGGTCCAGCGGGGGTCCGGGAGTGATCTCCTGCACGCGGGCCTTATTGCCAATATTCAAAATGGCGCCGGTGCGTTAAAAAAAAAGGGCCATTGGCTCCATTTTTTTTAACGCAGCTGATAGCATGGGAATGGGAGATCGCTCCCCACGGCCCCCCTGGACCACCAGGTATGTGTAAAAAGTTTTGGGGGGGGGGGGGTCGGGAGAGTGGGGGAGGCTAAGGGGGTAATTTTAAAGGGTCGGGTGGGGTTTTTTTTATCGGGCCATCGGCGCAATTTATATTAGTGGCAGCCAAAATGGCGCCGATGGCCCGAGAGTGGGAGATCGCGCCGGGACCCCCCACTGGACCACCAGGTAATTTAAAACATTTTGGGGGGTTCGGGAGGGTGGGGGATTTGTTTTAAAGGGTCGGGGTGGGTTTAGGGGTTGTTTTGGTGTGCCGGTTTTCCCGCCCTCCCCCCCTCCCGATTTATTATTTTTCATGATAAATCGGGGGAATTTCTATTGTATCGCGACTCTAACGATTTTTGACGATTTAAAAAATATCTGACGATTTTTTTAAATCGGTAAAAAACGATTCACATCCCTAGTAGTTGTATTTGATTTTCAAATGTATGCACGCTATTTTGTCCTGCTTGGCTATCTGTACAAATGCAATGTATATGGATACTTTTAGGACACACATGTTGCACTTGCCAATTTTCAAAGAGAAAAATATGAATAGTTCTCTTTGAAATTTTGCATAAAGTATGCATTCTAAGAACATCTGTAAGAACATCTGCATAGTTTGTAGCTGTTGACTATTTGAAAATAACAATTTAATTAGAAGTTTGCCCACCTGTTTTTGCAAAACTATTAGAATTCCTGTAGAATATGTCCCTGCCCCATAGAATTTGTAATCTACGTTTGTGCCTGAGGCAATGGGTGATAAAGAGAGTAATTTCAAAAGCATTTCTTTCTGCAAAGAGTACTTTATATGCAGAAATGGCCTTTTACAAACTTGGCAGCCTATAATGTTGGTAAGTTCTGTTCATGCATAAATTTACTAGCATTGAGAGGGGACATTCCTGGGGACAGAGTTGAAGAGATGTTTTCATTTACCTGCATATTTTTTGATTTTATAAAGTATGCATGTAAAATTTGCCAACAAATTTGTGCAGACATTTTAGCAGATATAAATGTTTGAGGATAATTTAACTAGAATAATATTCAAAGCAGACTTAAACATACAAAAGTGGTGTAACCTCTGTATTTTTATTGGCTAATTTATGTGTGATGTTAAAAAACTACTTTCCAACTAAATTGCCGAAAAATATAAGGAGTATCAGTGGAATAGGAGGAAGCTGTATCTTGGTTTCACTGACTCTCAGTACATTGCTCTAACTACTAGCCCCTACCTTAAATAGAAATTGGTGACTGTGCTGCGGCAAATCCAAGATGGCAGAAGCTAACAGCATTTAATAGAGAGTATCTGTGTTGGTGGCTGTTCTCTAGATCCTGTTCTTTTTTGTCTGTCAGCCTGACATCATGGTTTTGACTCTAGACTGAGGGTATAAGCCAGTCACCTGACACAAGGATTGCACATGAGTCTGCAGCTGTGCATACAGACTGAACCCATGTGCAACACAAATATGGAGTCTTTAGCCATGTAATGATCTTGGAAACTTTATTTGAGTCTGTGAATTACATAAAGAAGAAACTATAATTTATTTATATATATATTTATTTATTTATTTATTTGTTTATTTATTTAAGATTTTTATATACCAGCATTCATGATACAATCACATCATGCTGGTTTACATTTAAACAGGGGTGCACAATAAACAACAAACTAACCTGGTAGTGTAGAAGGAGACAGTTACAAATAACAAGGAGGATAGAACTGGGAGAAGAGAAATAAAGGAGAGGATAACATTAGATAGAGTTATTTACAAGGAGAAGAGGCTGACCTGGCTGGGTAACGTATGTTGATGGTGTGAGGGATTAATTGGTGTCCGGGAATGCTTGTTTAAACAGCCAGGTCTTAAGTCTTTTCCTGAATGTTGGGAGGCTGGGTTCCTGTCTGAGATGGGGGGAAGGAGTACTATAAAGGAGGGCCGGCTGTAGAAAAGGCCCGATCTCTTAAGGTAATATGTCTGGTGGTTTTGGCAGGAGGTACCTGGAGAGATCCTCTAAATACGTCTCTTGTCGGTCTTGAAGAGTTATATAATCAGAAAGGGACTTGTAGGTCAAGTGGGGTATGTTGATGGGTGGTTTTGTATATAATGGAGAGAGACTTGTAGATGATTCTGAAGTGAATTGGCAACCAGTGTAGGTCTTTTAGGATTGGAGTGATGTGGTCTCTTCTCCTGGAGTTTGTCCAGGGGCGTGTTCTTCCATATCTATCCATACCTCACAATGTGCTGGTATACTTCAGACACACAAATTGCTGAGCATGGTAGAAAAATTTGTATTTAGTCTTGAAACCAGCTTTGAAGTGGATATTGTTCAGAAAGGGCCGGATTTTGAAAGGGTTACGCGCGCTGAGGTATATCTTTAAAAAGTATGCCGGATTTTATAAGATACACGCATAGCCAGGCGTATCTTATAAAATCCAGGGTCGGCGCGTGCAAGGCTGCGCAAAATCGGCAGCCTGCGTGCGCCAACCTGCACAGCCTGCCTCCGTTCCCTCCCACGTACCCCCACCTTCCCCTCCCTTCCCCTACCTAACCCACCCCCCGGCCCTACCTAAATCCCCCCCCCCCCCCACCTTTGGGGGGGGATTTAGGTAGGGCCTCGCATCCCCCAGCACAGGCCGCAGTGTCGGGGGACTCGGGACCGGCCCCGAACCGTCGTCACACCCCCAGACCTGCCCCGGACTGCCCCCTGAACCCAGACACGCCCCGGACACGCCCCCATACATGCCCCCTCCCACACCTTTTATGAAGCCCCGGGGCTTACGTGCATCTCGGGGCTTTGCGCGCGCCGGCGGCCTATGCAAAATAGGCGTGCTGGCGCGAGTGCCCTGCACGTGTAAATCCAGGGAGGATTTACGCATGCAGGGCTTTTAAAATCTAGCCCATAAGGTACGCGCGTAACCTTTCTAAAATGGCCCTGTGCGCGCCGAGCCCATATTGCATAGGCTTCCGGTGCGCGCAAAGCCCCGGGATGCGCGTAAGTCCCAGGGCTTTCTTGGGGTGGGCGTGTCGGGGGCATGACGCAGTCGGCGCTTCATCCGGGGGCGTGTTGGGGGGCCATGATGCGGGCGGCATGTCACCCGGGGGCGGTGCCGTGGGCATGGATTTGGCCTAGGGGCATTCCGGGGCGTGGCCACGGCCTCCGGACCAGCCCCCGGACCGGAACATGGCGCGCAGCAGCCGGCCCAACACGCACAAAGTTACGCCTGCCTCTAGCAGGCATAACTTGTGCGATAGAGATAGGGGTGGTTTAGATAAGGCCGGGGGGGGGGGGGGGTTAGGTAGGGGAAGTTGGGGGGAGGTGGAAGGAAAGTTCCCTCCGAGGCCACTCCGATTTCAGAGCGGCCTCGGAGGGAATGGGCAGCGCGCGCAGGGCTCGGCGCATGCAAGTTGCACATATGTGCACCCCCTTGCGCGCACCGACCCCGGATTTTATAAGATACGCGCGTATCTTATAAAATCCAGCGTACGTTTGTTCGCACGCGCGCTGTGTTTTAAAATGTACCCCAAAATGTCCACTGATGAACCTCATTACCAGCTGTGAGAATATTCACAAGCATCGTGATTCATAAGACCATCTGACAGCACGAGTGCAGGAGATCGCTCCCGGACCCCCGCTGGACCCCCAGGGACTTTTGGCCAGCTTGGGTGGCCTCCTGACAACCCCCCCCCCAATGCTTGCCAATAATCCCTGGGGGTCCAGCTGGGGTCCGGGAGCGATTTCGTTGTCGGCTGCCAGGAATCAAAATGGTGCCGATAGCCTTTGCCCATACTATGTCACAGGGGCTACCGGCGCCATTGGTCAGCCCCTGTCACATGGTATGAGCACAAGATGGCGCCGATGGCCATGTGACAGGGGCTGACAATGGCGCCGGTAGCCCCTGTGACATAGTAGTTCAGAGGCTATTCGGCACCATTTTGAGCATGGCTTGCAGTGGCAGACCGGGCACGGAGGGACAAATGGAACCCGGGACCCCGCTGGACCCCCAGGGATGTTAGTAAGTCTTGGGGAGGGATCGGGATGGTAGGGGGGGGGGGGTTGTATGTAATGTATTAAAATTAATTTAAATGCTTGGGGTAGGTTTTTTTTTAGCTTTTTTTCCCACTTCGTTTTTTGGGCCGGTTTCAGGTTTCCTCGTTTTGTTTTTCAAAAAAACGAAACGAGAAAACCCGAATTTTACCACGAAGTATCCGAGTCAAAAAACGACCCGGTAGAAAAAAATGAAGCACATCTCTACTGAATATACAGTTGAGTTCAGAACACTAGCTACTGAGCTAGATTGGCAAGAAGACTGCTTAAGGGCACTCTACCTCGAGGGACTGTCTCCAGCTCTTAATGACTAACTGGACACCCGCAAGATCCCCGTATCTCTGGAAGACCTGATCTCCCTGGTCGGTAGAATTGACTACCATCTCCGACAGCGACATCAGGAGGTAAGGGTCCTCTGAACTCCTGTCCAAAGACCATCATGTGCAGCGAGTCCTCCCTTGAAGGTCTTACCACCTCCTCAGCCACCCGAGGAGCCTATGCAAATCAATCGCGGTCGCTTGACACCAGAGGAACGTCTCCGATGCAGAAAAGCAGGTCTCTGCTTATATTGCAGTGGTTCTGGACACCTTCTTCACACTTGCCCTGTGCGTCCAGGAAACTCCAAAGCCTGAGCCCAGCGGGGTTCGAAAGCTTGGGCACTACTGTTTCTGGCCCTCAACTATTGCTCCCTATCTCCCTCCTTGGGGAGACATGTTCCTTCACTATCACCACCCTCATGGACACTGGGGCGAGTGGAAATTTTATTTTAGAAGATATCATCAAGCTTCTCCAGATACCGGTCCAACCCCTGGAAGTATCACTCCGTATCGCTTCAATCCAGGGAGAACATCTTCCTGGTCATATCACTCACTATACCATGACCATTCACCTCACTGTTGGAACCCTCCATGACGAGGAAATCTCTCTCCTTATCCTGAAATGGTCCATGCACCCTGTAGTCCTTGGACTTCCCTGGATCCAGTTACATACACCCCACTTCAACTGGCAATCCCTGCAACTAACCCAGTGGGGACCTCAATGTCAAAACCGCTGTTTACGGCAACTATCTCCATCTGTGTCCAT
Source organism: Rhinatrema bivittatum (assembly GCF_901001135.1). Classification (NCBI taxonomy): domain Eukaryota; kingdom Metazoa; phylum Chordata; class Amphibia; order Gymnophiona; family Rhinatrematidae; genus Rhinatrema; species Rhinatrema bivittatum. Next base: position 100,972,560 of record NC_042623.1, read on the forward strand.
TCTAAACTCTACAACCCTTCCCAGGTTACCTGCCCCATACTCGGAATTCAAAGATGTGTTCTCCAAACAAAACGCTGACATCTGCCTCCACTCCAAGAGTTTAACTGCCCCATAGGACTATTACCCAGAACAATGCCTCCCAAGGGCAGAACCTATCCCCTTTCACTTCCTGAAACACTAGCCATGTCAGCGTACATCAAGGAGAATCTGAATAAAGGATTCATTAGACCCTCTAACTCCCCGGCAGGAGCCGGGTTCTTCTTCGTAAAGAAGAAAGATGGAAGCTTGAGAACTTGCATAGACTACAGAGGATTGAACGCAGTAACTCGGAAAGACCGTTATCCACTACCACTTATTAGTGAACTATTTGATCGTCTGCAGGGCGCACAAATCTTTATGAAATTGGATCTCCAAGGGGTGTATAACTTCGTACAAATCCAACCAGAGGACATATGGCAGACCGCCTTCAACACAAGAGATAGCCACTATGAGTACATAGTAATGCCCTTCGGGCTATGCAATGCCCCTGCAGTATTTCAGCACTTAATGAACGAGATCTTTTGGGACCTTTTATACTCATTTGTCATGATATATCTAGTTGACATATTAATATTCTCCAAAGACCTTAAATCCCATTGTTCCCATGTCCAAACAGTCCTCCAAATTAGAGAAGTGTATTTTTGAACAACCCAGTCTTCCATTTTTAGGCTATATCATTTCCAACCGTGGCTTCACCATAAGAACATAAGAACATAAGAAATTGCAATGCTGGGTCAGGCCTAGGGTCCATCAAGCCCAGCATCCTGTTTCCAACAGAGGCCAAAACCAGGCCACAAGAACCTGGCAATTACCCAAACACTAAGAAGAACCCATGCTATTGATGCAATTAATAGCAGTGGCTATTCCCTAAGTATAATTGATTAATAGCCATTAATGGACTTCTCCTCCAAGAACTTATCCAAACCTCCTTTGAACCCAGCTACACTAACTGCACTAACCACATCCTCTGGCAACAAATTCCAGAGCTTTATTGTGCGTTGAGTGAAAAAAAATTTTCTCCGATTAGTCTTAAATATGCTATTTGCTAAGTTCATGGAATGCCCCCTAGTCCTTCTATTATTCGAAAGTGTAAAAAACCGAGTCACATCTACTCGTTCAAGACCTCTCATGATCTTAAAGACCTCTATCATATCCCCCCTCAGCCATCTCTTCTCCAAGCTGAACAGCCCTAATCTCTTCAGCCTTTCCTCATAGGGGAGCTGGTAAACTCCAGTGTATTCGAGATTGGCCTCAACCAGTGGGCCTCCACGCCCTACAAAAATTCCTTGGGTTTACAAACTACTATTAAAACTTTATCACTAATTACTCCTCTCTGGCTGCTCCACTCACTGCCATGACTAGGAAGGGATGTGACCTCCGAGTGTGGAGTCCCAAGGCCCAATCAGCTTTCCATGCCTTGAATGAAGCCTTCTATACCGGCTCATGTCTACGCCATCTGGATCCTAACCATCCCTTCATCGTCGAAATCGACATATCCGTCATCAGAGCAGGTGCGGTCTTGAGTCAATACTCCACTAAAGGAACTTTAGTACCATGCTCCTCCTACTCACATAAATTTTCCTCTGTTGAAAAAAATGACACTATAGGAGACCGTGAACTCCTAGCAGTGAAACTAGTCCTCCAGAAATGGTGCCCCTGGCTGAAAGGGGCACAACACAAATTCACAATATTTACTGACAAGAATCTAGAACACCTAAAGGAAGCCCAGTTACTTAACCCCAGACAAGCCCACTGGGCCCTTTTCTTTGAATGCTTCAACTTCGAACTCCGTTATCACCCGGCAGCTAAGAACCTTCGGGAAGATGCGCTCTCCCGCTCCGTTGAGCCAGAAGATACACCCGAGACTCCTTGGCACATCATTGATCCAGCTTGTATATCAATTGCAGTCACCACCACGATACCAGCTGGAAAAACGGTGGTCCCTCTCCATCTCCGTGAATGCATGCTCCATTGGGCTCATGATTCTAAGCTGGCTGGTCACCCCGGTCGAGCCCAGACTCTCGAGATGCTTCAAAGGTGCTATTGGTGGCCTAGTATGATAAAGGACTCCCGCGAATACGTGGACTCCTGTTTGCGCATAGCAAAAACCCCTGACTAGCCACCCATGGGGCCTCCTCCAATCTCTCCCTGTGCCCACCAAACACTGGTCAAGCCTCTCCACTGATTTTATTGTGGAAATGCCTCCTTCAAAAGGAAATACTGTAATCTGGGTCAACATTGACCACTTCTCAAAAATGGCCCAATTTGTCCCATTACTGGGTCTTCCATCAGCTCCAGAACTAGCTAGACTCTTCTTAACCAACGTATTTTGTCTGCATGGACTACCACAAGAAATTGTCTCTGATCGGGGGCCTCAATTTGCTGCTAAATATTGGAGATCCCTTTGTAAAACATTCAATATTACATTAAATTTAAATCAGCCTATCATTCGCAAGCAAATGGCCAAATCAAAAGGACAAATCGTTTCTTGAAAAGATTCTTGCAATCATATGTCAACGACCAGCAGGATAACTGGGCTGACCTTTTGCCATGGGCAGAACTATCCCATAATACCCACATCGCCTCTGCCACGGATGTCTCACCTTTTGCGGTAGCCTTTGGCCACCAATCACGTCTACCCCTACCGGTTCCACTCAGTGTACCTGCAACCCAATCTACAGCACAAACTATACGCAGGCTCTGGAACCAAGTGAAAGAGAGACTAAGCCAAGCAGCTGAACAAGCCAAGCAATTTACTGACGTCCATCATCGGGCTACACCGCTGTTCCAGCCTGACCAGAAGGTCTGGCTCAATACGAAGCACATCAGACTATGACTGCCATCTCAACAGCTGGCCCCCAGATTCATTGGTCCGTTCCCTATCCTTCGACACATTGGAGCGGTTACTTACCAGCTACAACTCCCTGCCTCCGTGGGAATCCACAACACGTTCTACCTGTCATTACCTATGCCTTTAGTTTTGTTCTGGCCTTCCTGAAGGCTTCCTCTACCTACTCAGCATACAGCAAAACCTGAAAACGCCCTGTAAGTTAAGGAGGTTTTAGACGTATGATGCCGTCGAGGCAACTGGGAGTACCTCCTGTCTTGGGAAGGCTCCGGCCTGGAGGAGAACTCCTGGGAGCCCTCTCACCACATCTACGACAAGAATCTCCTACAAGGGTTCTATCGTACCCACCCTCAGAAACCCAGGCCAGTAAGGGGGAGGCCTAGAAGGGGGGATACTGTTGTGTGTTTTGGCCGTGTTAGCACTGCGGCCAGGCCTGCTCACCTTGTGCTTCCTTTGACCAGCTCTGGGCACCCAGCCCTTGTGGCCACAGCCAGTTCATGGTGTCCTTGGGCTCTCCGCTCACATCCTCCTTGCAGGCCTCATGGCGGAGCGCCCGTTGGGGCTCCACATCATCGGCATCCTCAGCCACGCACCTAGGTGCATGTGCAGCCAATATGCAGCCCTTTAAAGGGCCCAAGGCGGGAAAACCCTTGGGGGCACCTCCCGATGACATAACATAGACTTGCTATATAAGGCAAGACCCTTTCCCCAGGACCTCGCCTTGGCAATTGGTTTGACACCATTGGTGTGCTAGTTTTCCTTTGTGTTCCTAGCGTCCTCTTGTTCCAGCATCTCCATGTTCCTGTGCCCTCTTCAGGTAGTACCCCTCGGACTGACCTTTGGGACTGACCTCTGCCTGCCTGACCATTCTCTTGCCTGCCGCCTGGAACTGGCCACTGCCTGCCTGACCATTCTCTTGTCTGCCACCTGGAACTGACCCTTGCTTGCCTTGACTATACCGGGACTGATTCTAGTATTGACCCTTGCTTTGGCTGACTTCTCCTGGACTGATACTCTGGCTCTGACCCTTGCGCTTCACTAGGACACTCTCTTCTGGCCTACTGTGACTTTCAGACCAGCCTGTTTGGAAACGAACCACAACTTCCATCTGACTAGACCCACAGGTACGCCTGTCTCGCCCGGAGAACCTCCCTGAACTGTTGCCTCCCTGTGGTCTCCGGAGCTTCCAGTTGAGGTCTAGTCCACCCACTCTGCATCAGCCTCGCACCCTTGCTCATGGTGGGCACACCACTCTGCTATCTCTCTGGGAGTCCACTAGAGGCCTACCTAAGTCCAGACAGTCTGAGTACCCAAGGGCTCAACCTGTGGAAACCCTGGACTGCTATTGGTGAAACTCCAGTCAGCCTCTGTCTCCTCGTGTGCTCCACCTCTTGGTGGCAGGCGCTCTCTGGATCTGATTAGAGGGCCGTACCAATCCTGCACCAGACCAAGGGTCCACCTCCAGCGCAACACTTAGAAGCACAGTCCAGATGTATTCCATGCATTACAAAAGGTGGAAGGAAGGCAAAACAATTACCGGCATTGTTAAAAGGTGAGGTAAAATAAGCTATTTTAGCCCAAAAAAATCCTTCAAAAATTGGAAGAAGAATCTATCTGAAGAAAATAGGAAAATGCATAAGCATTGTCAAGTTAAATGCAAAACATTGATAAATCAGGTTAATGCATTTGAAATGAAGTTGGCCATATAGACCATCAGCAAAAAAACAAGCCTTACCACACTCTTTACAAAAAAGACTCATCCCTATCGTCATCTCACCTTTAAACCAACTACTGGGACTGTCACTTTTCACCTTATCACTGCTGAACGCACAGTCTTTGACTAAGAAAACTCACCTGCTTCATGACTATCTGCTGGAAACAAACACAGACATATTTGCAATCACTGAAACCTGGTTAAAACCAGAAGACATCGCTACAATCAACCAACTCCCTACTCACTCGTACAACATATTCTCAATCCCCAGACTCAAAAAGCGAGGAGGAGGTCTTCTTCTGGCAGCAAAAAAAACACTAGGAATGTCGCTACAAACTTCAATATCTTCACATTCTCTAGAATTTGCCGTATTTAAATCCTCTCACCTTCAAATAGGACTTACATACGCCACCCCAGGATACCTCGAAACCGATCCATCACCTTTGATTGAAAATATAGTAAAACACATCAACTCCGACACACCAGCGATACTATTGGGGGACTTCAACCTCCATGTGGATGTATCTCCCCATTCTCACAGCTGTGAAACTCTCCTAAGCACACTAAACTGCATGGGTTTCAAACAAATAATTAAGGAACCCACCCACAAAGCTGGTCATACGTTGGACCTCATTTTCATTAACCAGGAACTTACTCTTTCCTCTCACCCTACATGCCTTCCAGTTCCCTGGTCAGACCATAAGTTGATCAACACAACACTAAAGATAAACCTACCTACACTCCCAGAAAAGCAGAATAACACAATCCAATTCAAGAAAATGTGCAGCCAGGAAATTCTCAGCAACAGCCTATCGGATGAACTTAACCAACTGGACCTCACTAACGCGGACTCAGCCATTTTGTCCTGGAACAACATTACCAAAAAAGTGGCTGATACTACATGCCCAACTATTACCAAAGCTCCTCAAGCAAACAAGGACAACAGAAAACCTTGGTACACACCAAAACTAAAATCCTTAAAACAGGATCTCAGAAAAAAAGAACAACACTGGCGTAAAAACCCAACATACACCAACATCACAGCATTCAAAACCATGATGTACCATTACAGAATATCCATCCTCCAAGCAAAAGGAGACTTTTACTCACAAAAAATCCACCACTTCATTTTCGACCCTAGAGCGCTTTTTTCTTTGGTCTCATCCCTCACTAAACCCCTACCAACATCCATACCAGATGATAAAGCAGCAAGCAAAGCAGAAGAACTGGCAACCTACTTCAAAAACAAGATACCAAATCTACTAACTCAGTCCATCAATAATATCAATAATAATTACACTACGCCAGTAATACCTCGAGCTGCAGTCTCATCACAAAAGGCTAGCCTTAAGGAATTCGAACCGACCTCATCCTTAGAGATCGAAAATATCCTAAAAAAGCTCAAACCTTCTTCTCACCCTCAGGATACCATACCCACCAATCTCCTCATCTCTTGTGCTAAAATCATATCCAAACCCATCGCACAAATCATAAATTGCTCCTTCTCTCACGGGATTGTACCTGACCCACTAAAAATGGCAATCATAAAACCACTCATAAAAAAACCTAATCTTTCTCCTGAAAACCCAGCCAATTTTCGCCCAATAGCTAATCTACCATTCATCGCAAAAATCTTGGAACGAGTTGCAAACAAACAACTAACAGAATACCTAAACGACCACAACATTCTTTCCCCATCGCAGTTCGGTTTCCGCCAATCTCGAAGCACCGAAACCCTCCTAATCTCATTAACGGACTCTATATTACTTAATCTTGAAAACAGACAACCGTGTCTTCTCATCCTCCTAGATCTAACAGCAGCTTTTGACACGGTCAATCACAACACATTAATAGATCGCCTGGCAGAAATTGGCATCAGAGATGAGGCCCTCAACTGGTTCAAATCGTTCCTACAGAACAGACAGTATAAGGTCAAGATCAACAAGGAAGAATCTCAACCAGTCACCTGCAACTTAGGAGTCCCACAAGGATCATCACTCTCTCCAACCTTATTCAATATTTACCTTCTGCCACTCTGCCAGCTCCTCATCAACCTGAATCTCGTCCACTACTTATATGCAGACGATGTTCAGATACTGATTCCAATTACTGAATCTCTCCAAAAAACTCTGGACTTCTGGAACTCTTGCCAACAAGCCATCAACAACTTACTCACTAGCCTCAACTTGATCCTTAATCAAAACAAAACAGAATATCTCCACATTTCCCAAAACGGAACCTACACACTTCCAAGTACCATCTTGTCAACTCAATTAACAATAACCCCACAAGTCAGAAATCTAGGAGTTATACTTGATAACCAAATGAATTACAGATCACTCATAAATAACATCGTAAAGGATGGATTCTTCAAATTACAAGTCTTAAAAAGACTGAGACCACTCCTACATTTCAAAGACTTCCGATTAGTTCTACAAGCAATCATTCTCACGAAAATAGATTACTGCAACTCACTTCTACTGGGTCTCCCTGCCAACGCCATAAAACCACTACAGATGCTGCAGAACGCTGCAGCGAGGATCTTAACCAAGTCCAACAAAAGAGACCACATCTCACCCATCTTAAAAAGCCTACACTGGCTTCCCGTCAAATTCAGAATACTATTCAAAGTGCTCTCAGTAACCCACAAGGCAATACACAACCTGGCACCACTCGAGCTCACATTCCCTCTCCAACTCCACACATCTTCCAGACCAGTGAGACAAGCCTACAAAAACAACCTTCAAATTCCACCGATGAAGTCAGCATTAAGTAAAAGAGCTCTCTCCACAGCTGGGCCTAAACTCTGGAACTCTCTCCCATCAGAGCTCAGATCACTGCAATGCTCCACTACATTTAAAAAAAGACTCAAGACTTGGTTATTCAACCAAGCTTTCCCATAACATCAACCTGCGAAATATCCCTGCCAATATCCCCTCAGTGGTAACACGCTAGAGAACTATATAGATCTTCTCTAGAAATCACATGATCTTTGGCAGTCTATTATCTTTGACAGTCTATTATCTTTGGCAGTCTATTATCTTCGGCAGTCTATTATCAAAACCCAACCTCTAGCCTATATTAGGCACCGCTCATGTTAATTATGTTATTACCCCCATATATCTTAATTATGTTATTACCCCCATATATCTTAATCCAAGTTAATTCGACCTGTTCATTGTAAGACATTTACTTGTCATTGTTGTTATTGTTTAAAATGTAAACCGAATTGATCAATAATTTTGTTATTGGAAAGTCGGTATAGAAAAATGCTAAATAAATAAATAAATAGAGGAAAAAACTCATAATAAAAACTTTTAAAAATATATCCGAAGCAGGAAATCTGTGAGTTAGTCAGTTGGGCTGTTAGATGACTGAGGGGTTAAAGGATCTCTTAGGGAAGAAAAGGCCATTGCAGAAATATTAAATGAATTATTTGCTTCTGTGTTTACTAATGAGGATGTTGGGGAGATACTGGTTCCGGAGATGGTTTTCAAGGATGATGAATCAAATGAACCGAACCAAATCATTTTGTGCCTAGAAGATGTAGTGGGCTAGTTTGACAAACTAAAGAGCAGCAAATCGCCTGGACTGGATGGTATGCATCTCAGGGTTCTGAAGGAACTAAAAAATGAAATTTCAGATCTATTAGTTAAAATTTATAATCTATCATTAAAATCATCCATTATACCTGGAGGGTGGCCAATGTAACCCCAATATTTAAAAAGGGCTCATGGGCGATCCGGGAAACTATAGACTGGTAAGGCTGACTTCAGTGCTGGGAAAAATAGTGGAAACTATTCCAAAGATCAAAATCGCAGAGCATATAGAAAGACATGGTTTCATGAAACACAGTCAACATGGATTTACCCAAGGGAAGACTTGCCTCACAAATCTGCTTTCTTTTTTTGAAGGGATTAATAAACATGTGGATAAAGGTGAACCGGTAGAAGTAGATTTTGATTTTCAGAAGGCGTTTGACAAAGTCCCTCATGGGAGGCTTCTAAGAAAACTAAAAAGTCATGGGATAGGAGGCGATTACAATTCATGGATTACAAACTGGCTAAAAGATAGGAAAGAGTGAGTAGGATTAAGTGGTCAATTTTCTCAGTGGAAAAGGGTAAACAGTGGAGTGCCTCAGGGATCTGTATTTGGACTGGTGCTTTTCAATATATTTATAAATGAAATGAGAAGGAATACAATGAGTGAGGTAATCAAATTTGGAGATGATATAAAATTATTCAGAGTAGTTTAATCACAAGCAGATTGTGATAAATTGCAGAAGGACCTTGTGAGACTAGAAGATTGGGCATCTAAATGCTGATGAAATTTAATGTGGACAAGTGCAAAGTGATGGTATTGGACATAGGGAAAAGTAACCCACACTGTAGTTATTCGATGTTAGGTTCCAAATTAGGAGCTACCACCCAGGAAAAAGAGCTAAGCATCATAGTAAATGATATATTGAAATTGTCAGCTCAGTGTGCAGTGGCAGCTAAAAAAATCAAACAGAATGTTAGGTATTATTAGAAAGGGAATGGTGAATAAAATGGAAAATGTCATAAATCCTCTGTATCGCTCCATGTTGAGACTGCACCTTGAGTACTATGTACAATTCTGGTCACTGCATCTCAAAAAAAGATATTATTGCACTGGAGAAGGTACAGAGAAGGGTGACCATAATGATAAAGGGGATTGAATGGTTCCCTTAGGAGGAAAGGCTAAAGAGTTTAGGGCTGTTCAGCTTGGAGAAGAGACGGCTAAGGAGGGATATGATAGAGGACTATAAAATCATGAGAGGTCTAGAATGGGTAAATGTGAATCAGTTATTTACTCTTTTGGATAATAGAATGATTAGGGGAACTCCATGAAGTTAGCGAGTAGTACATTTAAAACAAATTTGAGAAAATTATTTTTTACTTAATTCAGTATTAAGCTCTGGAAATTGTTGCCAAAGGATGTGGATAGTGCTTTTCAAAAAGCTTTGGATAAGTTCTTGGAGGAGAAGTCCATTAGCTGCTATTAATCAAGGTGACTTAGGGGAGGAATTTAAAAAGGTTACACGCGTAATATACGCGCGTAACTCTTAAAACCCGCTCCTGTGCGCGCCGAGCCTATTTTGCATAGGCTCGGCGACATGCGCAAGCCCCGGACGAGCATATGTCCCGGAGCTTGAAAAAAGGGGTAGGGAGTGATTGGGGCAGGGGTGAGACTAAGGCCTCTGGCACAGTGGCCATGCCGGGGGATCGCGCGCCGGCACTCGGCTGGCGTGCGCAACCTACGTCTGCCCAGAGGCAGGTGTAAATTAAACAATAAAGGTGGGGGGGGGGGATTTAGGTAGGGCTAGGGGGCGGGTTAGATAGGGGAAGGGAGGGGAAGGTGGGGGGGGGTGGAAGGAAAGTTCCCTCCGAGGCTGCTTCGATTTCAGAGTAGCCTCTGAGGGAATGAGGAAAGCCATCAGGGCTCCCCTAGGGCTCGTCTCTCGCAAGGTGCACAAGTGTGCACCCCCTTGTGCGTGCCGACCCCGGATTTTATAACATGCGCGCAGCTGCACACACATGTTATAAAATTGGGCGTAGATTTGTGGGCGCCGGGTTACGCGCACATATCTACGCCCACACGTATGTGCAAAAATCTGGCTCTTAGTGAATAGCTACTGCTATTACTGGCATTAGTAGCATGGAATCTACTTAATGTTTGATTACTTGTAACTGGATTGGACACTGTTGGAAACAGGATGCTGAGCTTGATGGACCCTTGGTCTGACCCAGTATAGCAACTTCTTATATTCTTATGACTGTAGCTCTTTTCCTAAAAAATTTTTCTCAAAGGAACTTTTCCTAGGGTATTTGCCTAGGATTTTCTTTCATAGAACTTTAACTGTTGCAATTCCCTATACCTGTGAACTAGCCATCTTAAGACCGAGTTCCAAGCTCAGCATTGCATGCTCTATTAATCTTCGAATAGCTGCTTTGTTATATGTGCCAACTTTATTCCTGCTGGAACCTGGGCAAGTCAATTCTTTCTTTACCCTGTTTATGCCAATATACAGTACTTCATAGAGACATCTGTGTGACCTTTGAGTTCTATTTTTCCTTGATACTTGGTACAAGCTGTCATTTGTCTGCTGGGGTATTACTGGATTCCCTCCATGCCCTGCTATGAGACAGGTCCTGGATCTCTGCAGCAGTGTGACCCGCCAATAGCTAAAGGTTAGATAAAACTGGCTTAATTAATCTTTCAGCTGGGTTAATTAGTTTGGCAATGAGAAGTAGTCAAGAGCAGGTTGACTTGGAGATAACGCATGAGTTTATGCTTGTTTTTTATAACCATGCTTGGCTCTGTAAAACTTAGAAACTGAAAAACAAAATCGTATTTACCATATTAAATCTTGAACTTATGATGCTAAAATAAAACTGATTGACTGCCTCATTAAAAGTGCAAATGTCTACTCCCTTAAAACTATTGAATTTGTATAAAATGTTATCAGTTAAATCGATTAATCACCTGTAGACATAAATATCCCTACAGGACACCAAGTGCAGAAAGAGGCTCATCTGCAATCCTTGATTCATACAGCTTGAGCTGCAGTTTCATCCTCTGGTGCTTGCTGTTTTGAGGCCAGAGAAGAGTTGAAACTGATGTTTTTGGATGTTTGGATGATATCACTGATGTGCTGGTGGCTAGAAGTTCAGAGGATGATGGGAGCCCAATAGTAGCATATTTGTTCACTGGTCCAAACAGCAAAACTAAATGACTGGCAGAGAGTTTGACATTTCCTACTGAGAGCGGTGGAGTTTTTCTTTGATGATATTGTTGGTTTCTACAGAGGAGCAGGAACATGCCTCTGGGTTGGAAGGGAAAGAACTTGCTGCCTTGATGGAACCAGTGAATGTAAGGATCCTGGCTGCTGTGCTGCCCTCCTGCATGCAGGGACCCATCTGGATATTGTGGGGAAAGAAAATTTAAAAAATGAAGGTTGCCTTCATTGAGAACTTTGGGGAGATTCAAAGCAAGTTAAAGATTTTGAAGAATGAATTAAGGAGGCATATGTTGTGTTTTTTAAAATTTCCCTAGCATATCCTCTATTTTGGATTTGGAAACATTACAAAAAATATGCTATTTCAATTTTTAAAATTCCTGCCCAAATATCCCTGGACATTTTGGACATCATGGGACTTCCAGAGTGCTCTGGGTCAGACCAAGTGGTGTTGTCTACTTTGGCCATTATGTGTATCTTAGATTCCAATACAGACTGGCTTTTGTAAATGTTTTTCAAGGCAAAAGATGTTTTTGTTTATGAATTCTCATGTGCAACTCTTTCCTAATGTTTCTAAGGAAGCTTACAAGAGGAGGAAGCATTTCCTCTCGTAGAAACCGAGAGTTTTGCAACTGGTAGGCCTTTTATTTCTTAAATATCCGTGTAAATGTTTAATCAAGCTGCAAAAATCTATGTTATGCAGCCTGAAACCCCCCATAAATCCCCCTACCTCCCAACCTGACAGTTATCTGGCAGGGAGTGCAAAAATCTCAGCATGTTTTTTGGTGCACCAATGATTTCCTGGGGAGGCTGGCAGTGTCTGAAAGTTAGCATTCTCTTTGACATTGTAATATGACAACTGCCCCTTGACCAATTATTTAATTATTTATTTATTTACATTTGGTCATTATGAATGATTTATTTCTCCATCATTTTTCCCTTCACTATTTACTCGCAATTCCAATCTGTTTTGCCCTCACTAAACAGTAAGACATCCACATTCAAAAGATTTACCTGGGTAATATCAGGAGTTATCTAGACAAATCTTTGGTTTCAAGATTTCTACTCCTGCTCTCTATTTAAATTTCATATGGGTAACTCAATTCCTGCACAAAATTTAGCTGGATAAAAAAGAGGCAATGTTGGGGCATTCCAATAGCGAGGCTTAACTTTAGCCAGTTAGCACAGATATTCAGTGATATCTGACAGGGATGTGAATCGTTTTTGAACAATTAAAATTATCGTCAGATAATTTAAAATCGTTCTAAATCATTAGAGTGCACGATACAATACAAATGCCCCCGATTTATCATCAGGGGCATTTGTATTGTATCGTTAAATAGGGCACGGGAATTATTTGGGGGAGGGCGGGAAAACCGGCACACCAAAACAACTCCTAAACCCACCCCGACCCTTTAAAACCAATTCCTTACCCTCCCCCACCCTCCCGAACCCCCCCAGAATGTTGTTACCTGGTGGTCCAGTGGGGGGGGGGGGGTGTCCCAGCGCGATCTCCCGCTCTCGGGCCATCGGCGCCATTTTGGCTGCCACTAATTAAAATGGCGCCGATGGCTCGATAAAAAAAAACCCCCACCCGACCCTTTAAATCGACCCCCCTCCCAACCCCCCCCAAAACCTTTTAAAATTACCTGGTGGTCCAGGGGGGCCTCGGGGAGAGGAGAGATCCAGGGGGGCCTCAGGAAGAGGCCCCCCTGGATCTTTAAAGATGGCGCCGGCCATCCAGTGCTCCTGCCATGTGACAGGGGCCGGCCAATGGCACGGATACCCTGTCACATGGTAAGGGCAAAGGGGCATCGGCGCCATTTTTTTTTTTAGAACAGCTGATGCCTGGGAACGGGAAATCTCTTCCTGAGGCCCCCCAAGGCCCCCCTGGATCTCTCCCCGAGGCCCCCCAAGGCCCCCCTGGACCACCAGGTAATTTTAAAAGGTTTTGGGGGGTCGGGAGGGGGGTTGATTTAAATGGTCGGGTGGGGTTTTTTTTTTTAAGGGCGAGGGCCTCCCTTAAAAAAAAATTAGCGATGTGAATTGGAATCGGAAACGATTCCAATTCACATATCGTAACATTCAGATTCCCCCCCCCCCCCAGCCGAATCTGATCGTTAAGACGATCTGGCACACGATTTACATCTCTAATATCTGATAACGTTATTTGGGTAAATCAGGTCATCTATAGGTACCCAGCACATTTATCTGGGTAATTTTGACTTTAGCCAGGTATATTGAGCAGAATGTGCATCCAGTTTGATAAAATCAGAAAAATAGTTAAAAAAAACCAAAACCTGAAACGTGCAGCTACAAAGGTTAAGAGTGTGCAACAGGTATGGACATTGTTAAAAAATACCATCTTAGAAGCACAGTCGAGATATTTTCCATGATTTAAGAAAGGTGGAAGGAAGGCCAAACGATTGCCAACATGGTTAAAAAGTGAGGTGAAAGAGGCTATTTTAACTAAAAGATCATCATTCAAAAATTGGAAGACGGATCCATCAGAAGAAAATAAGTTAAATCATAAGCAGTGTCAAGCTAAATGTAAGACATTGATAAGACAGGTTAAGAAAGAATTTGAAAAGAAGTTGGACGTAGAGGCAAAAACTCATAATAAAACCTCTAAATATATCCAAAGCAGAAAGCCTGTGAGGGAGTCGGTTGGGCCATTAGATGAAAGAGGCGTTAAAGGAGCATTTAGGGAAGAAAGGTAAAGCCATCGCGGAAAGACTAAGCAAATTCTTTGCTTCGGTGTTTAGAGGATGTTAGGGAGATACCTTTTCCGGAGATGGTTTTCAAGGGTGACAATTCAGATGAACTGAACCAAATCACGATGAACCTGGAAGATGTAGAAGGCCATATTGACAACCTGAAGAGTAGTAAATCACCTGGATTGACTGTTATACACCCAAGGGGTCTGAAAAACTCAAAAATTAAATTTCAGATCTATTAGAATTTGGGCCAGATTTTCATACATACGTGCGGGCGTAGATTTGTGCACGCAACCGGCACACACAAATCAACACCCGATTTTATAACATGTGCAAGCAGCTGCGCGCATGTTATAAAATCTGGGGTCGGCGCATGCAAGGAGGTGCACACTTGTGCACCTTGCGTGCGCTGAGCTCTAGGGGAGCCCCGATGGCTTTCCTCGTTCCCTCCAAGGCTGCTTCGAAATCAAAGTAGCCTCGAAGGGAACTTTCCTTCTGCCCCCCCCCACCTTCCCCTCTCTTACGGCCGATTCAGTAAAGTCCGTGGGAGAGCAGGTGTTCACCCGCTCTCCTGTGCGCGTGATTCAGTATGCTAATTAGGCCCTGTCCTTTTGGACCGGAGCGGTGGCTGTCAGCGGGTTTGACAGCCAACGCTCAATTTTTCGGTTCTCGAGCCCGCTGACAGCCACGGGCTCAGAAACCGGATGCCGGCAAAATTGAGCGTCCAGTTTTCAACCCGACAGCCGCGGGCCGACTTCAAATTTTTATTTTTACTTATTTTTTTTACTTACTTTTTTTACTTTTGGAAAGTTTCGGGACCTCCGACTTAATATCGCCATGATATTAAGTCGGAGGGTGCACAGAAAAGCAGTTTTACTGCTTTTCTGTGCACTTTCCTGGTGCCCGAAGAAATTAGCACCTACATTTGGGTAGGCGCTAATTTCTGAAAGCAAAATGTGCAGTTTGGCTGCACATTTTGTTTTCTGAATCGCGCAGGAATACATAATAGGGCCATCAACATGCATTTGCATGTTGCGGGCGCTATTAGGTTCGGGGGATTGGATGCGCGTTTTCGGCCCTTTACTGAATAAGGGGTAAGGGAAAACGCACGTCCAATGGCAGGTTAACAGTGCATTCTGGAGCGCACTGTACTGTTTCGGCCCGTTAGACAATAAAAGGCCCATGAATTTAGGAAGTAGCTTATTTAAAACAAATCGGAGAAAATTCTTGTTCACTCAATGCTCTAGAATTCATTGCCAGAGGATGTTGTTATGGCAGTTAGTGTAACTAAAAAAGTTTTGGATAAGTTCCTAGAGAAAAAGTCCATAAACTGCTATTAATCAATAAGGAATAGTGGCTTGGGATCTATTTAATGTTTGGGTATTTGCCAGATACTTGTGACTTGGATTGGCCACTGTTTGAAAGGATGCTGGGCTTGATGGACTCTTGGTCTGACCTAGTATGGTTTATGTTCTTATGTTCTTATCTGATGAATATCAGAATAAAGTTACCAGGATAACTTTCCCCAAAACCTGGCTTATCCAACATGGACTTCTAGAGTAAGGGGCCGATATTCAGCTGCAGAGTATCTGGTTAAGTAATCCAAATATAGCTATCCAGCTAACATAAAAGGGAAATTCAGTGGCGCAGTATATCTGGTTAACTTTAGGACAGCCCTATGGTGAGACCAGAGTTATCCATATTGGTTAAGTCGCTAACTGTTAATATCATAGTTAGCCATGGCTAACTCTGGCCCACCCTGAAACGCCGCTCACTCACCCCCAGATCACCCCTGAATTTTGTGGCTAAATTCTATGCATGCTGTAAATGTATGTGCATATATTCAGATAACTGAATTCAATCTACCTACAGAATTATTTTATTACATATGTAAATCCCAACTAATTCTGATATTTTACCTCTAAATATGCTATTATTCATATTCATTCTTATTCTAGATATAGATCATAAAAGCTGTCAGTAATCCTGAGATTTTATCACTGGCAGGGTTTATCAGTTTATTTATTTATTTATTTAATATTTTTCTATACCGGCTTTCACGACTAGTAGTCGCATCAACTTTGCCGACAAAGGTGGGGGGGGGGTTTAGATAGGGCCGGGGAGGTGGGTTAGGTAGGGGAAGGGAAGGGAAGGTGGGGGGAGGGCGAAAGAAAGTTCCCTCCGAGGCCGCTCCAAAATCGGAGCGGCCTCGGAGGGAACAGGCAGCGCGCGCTGGGTTTGGCGCGCGCAGGTTGCACAAATGTACACCTCCTTGCGCGCGCCGACCCCGGATTTTATAAGATACGCGCGGCTACGCGCGTATCTTATAAAATCCAGCCTGGTGCGCGAACAAAAGTACGTGATCACGCAAATTTTTAAAATCTACCCCAGTGTGATGTAGTGCAGCACTGCCGGGGGGCAGGAATGGATAAGATACCATAAGGCGGCTGGTAATACTAGAGCCAGACAGCAGGGGGAGCAGGTGAAGATGAGAAACTACAAATCCTAGGTTCCTAGAACCACCACCTGACCTGTGGGGAGAGCCTGGAGGCGAGCAGGTGGCAGACTTAAAGATTAATGAGTCAGTCACAGGTGAACCCAGGGAGCTAGAGGAAGAGGGCGTGCCTACGTGGTGGCAATGGCCAGAAAAAGCCAGTGATAGGTTCCAGGAGAGGAGAAACTGGAGGTAGGTCAGGGGGGACTGGAATCCTCCAGCTCTCTCATGGATGCAGCCTAGCCAGAGAAGGGAAGCGTATAACCTGTACCCTAAGGGAAGTTAGGGCAGGGGTGTTGGCTGGTGAACTGGAGAGCCATGGGGGGCTCAAACAGTACCTTTGCCCCAGCCCGTATGTTAAGGGGTTAGAGTGCTGGAGAGCGGGGGCAGGGTTATTTGTTCAGCTCCTGAGGGGACAGAGCAAATGTAATAGATTCAGCTATTTTGCTTTATAAAAATGCTTTGAGGAATCTGTCTCTCTCTGTGTTTTCTTTGGGGGTTGGGGGACTGCTTCAACCCCACTCCATACAAGGAGAACACAGAAGCCCAGCAAAACCATGGCCTGCGGAGACCTGAACCCAGGGAGTCCTGTGCGGCTGACGGTCTCCAGGGATATCTGGGACTCGCGAGGGGCCTGAACCAGAGGCAGAAGAGCGGCACCCAGGGCTGCGCGGACGGTGAGCCTTCACAATAGCTTGGAACTTGGAACATTGCTCTCAAACCTCCACTGAACCTGCATGCACAGAGAGAGACCAAACAATGCAATGCTGGTCTCTAGAGTAGCCATCTGGCCAGACGATAGCCCTTTCAGACCTGCCGCTTGGGAACAGCCTTTGTGTCAGGACAGACAAAAGCTGAAGATAGGACATGGCATGACGAGGAACTTGGACAATGACCCTGAAGGCTTGGTACTTGAACACAGACTTGGAAATTGGTTGAAGACTTGAATCCAAAGGACATGGATGAAGGCTCTGGAGATGAAGAACATAGACGAAGGATCTGGAGACGAGGAACATGGAAGAAGGCTCAGGTTCAGGTTACAGTTCAGCTTCCTACTGCACTGCACCTCCACGTCCTCTGCACAGCCCCCCGTGGGCTGGTCATAGACCATGCTGTGCTACTACATGCCCTACACCACCTGCCTCAGATTGGTTATAGACCACTTGGGGAGTGAGATAGGCTCAGGACTGAGACTTGGACGAGAACAGGAGCCAGGACATGGCTTGGAACAAGGATCAAGGCTTAGAACAAGGATAAAGGCTTGGCTTGGAATGAGGATCATGGCTTGGAATGAGGACAGAGGAGATATGCTGGCTGGACAAGCTCTGGAATTAGGAACATGACAAGGAACTCGAGACTTGATTAGGAACTTGACTTGGAACTTGGAACTCTAAAAACTCAGATGGACTTCAAGGACTTGATCCAGTGAAGACAGACTTGGAGACAGGCCATGTGCCAGGAAGCACCCTACACAGACCCCCTATGGGCTGGTCACGGACCATGACACCGGCATGCCTGGAAAAAGGATGAGGAAGAATCTAGCAGGCTGAGCTTAGAACAAAGACAGGAACATCAGGAACTTGATTGAAGATTCAGATGACACAAAGATTCAGGAGTCTTGGATGAGACACTGACAAGAGAACAGGAACATAAGAACATGGAACATAGAACATGAAGGACCTCCCATGAGGAACAAGGAGACCAGAAACATGGAATAGGAACTTGTAACAGGAACAAGAAGACCAAGAACATTCAATGAAGAACAAGAAGACCATCAAGACAAGGCAATGACCCCAGAAGACCTTACAGGACGAAGAGACATGGGCAACCAAGAGGATCCATTGCAAAGACCCCGAGGAACTAAAAGAGAGCCCTTTTATAGGGCTGAAGACAGGACGAGGTGGTGACATGATCAACAAGGGCCACAGGGCTTTTCCCGCCGCCCTTTAAATTCTGAAGAGAGGCGCACGTGCCTAGGACGTCAGGTGCAGAAGCAGGATGTCAGTGGTATTCAGGTTGCAAAGATAGTGTCAGAGTTGGTGACAGCCAGGCCATGAAGAAGGTTAAAGCTGCATCAGCATTCCTGCCGCAAAGCTAACAGAGGTGGCAGGAGCAGCAGTGGCAGCATTGGTGGCAGTTGGACTGCGAAGAAGACAGGCATTGGTGGCGTCCGCAAAGCCACGGGGAGACAGCAGAATCGGCGTCCAGCCAGCAGAAGGTGAGTGGCCGCTTGTGGGCTTGTCCTGTGGTAGCTTCTCAACATTTTATAAGAGACATATGTATATAAATTATTGAACTTGGTCGTAGAATCTTACTGCTGCTAAATGACTAGCACAAGAGAAATTGGACTTGATTGTTGTCTGCAGTTTTAGTTTTTGGGTGGGAAGCGTGGGTGGTGGGGGTTCAAAGTGAAGTGTTATAGGAGAAATGGAGCTTATTAGAGATGTGAATCAGAACCAGTTCCGATTCCGGGTTCAGGGACTATCGTGAAATTTTGTTTTGTGCGGTCTGATCGAGTTTTATTTTTTTTATCGGCTGCGCCCGAGCCGATAAACAAAAAATCCACCCGACCCTTTAAAACACATCCTTTAGCTTCCCCCAGCCTCCTTCCCACTGGATGGCCCGCATCATTTTTAAAGATGGCGCCATCCATTACTCCTACCATGTGACAGGGGCCGGCCAATGGCATGATACTCTGTCACATGGTAAGGACAAAGGGCCATAGCGCCATTTTGATTAGTGGCAGCCGACGGTCCGAGAGCGGGAGATCGCTCCCGGGACCCCCACTGGACCACCAGGTACTTTTAAAAAGTTTTGGGGGGAGGGTCAGGAGGATGGGGGAAGCTAAAGGATGTGTTTTAAAGGGTTGGGTGGGTTTAGGGGTTGTTTTTGTGTGCCATTTTTCCTGCCCTCCCCAAAACGATAAGAGAACCCCACGAACAATTTTGTGGGGTTTTCCTATCGGTTTCGGGGAGCCCCCAATTTCTGATGAGTTTGAAAATATCATACGATATTTTCAATGATCAGAAAAACGATTCACATCCCTAGAGCTTATAGGTATCTCATACTTTACCAAGCATATCCAGCATAGCTCTCTGCTTCAACGGCAGGGGAGAAAGACCGATACTTCATACATATCCAGCATAGCAGAATTTTGAGAAAGGAGTATACGAGAGGGAGGGGGGGAAACTCAAAGTCCAAAGGGGGCAATAAGAATAAACAGAGGTAATAAAACAGTTTTGTGCTTGTGCTGGAGTCGGCAAGGACAAAAGAGCAAGGGGAGGTAGATTATTCAAAGGCTTGTTTGAAGAACCAGGTTTTGAGGTTTTTTTTTTTTATTTGTGGGTGCAGGGTTCGAGTCGGAGGTTGGGGGGATATGGCATTCCTGTTTGAGGGTCCTGCTAAAGATAGTGCTCTTTCATTTGTAGCAGTAAGGCGGGTGAGTTTAGTAGGGGGTATGTGTAGGGTACCATTGTAGGCAGATCTGGTGGTTCTGCTGGGGGTATGAAAGTGTAGGGAGTCATCGAGCTTGTGTACGTCTTGGTTATGTAGTGGCTTGACTATGATAATGAGAATCTTGTAGCGCTTCTGAAGGGGATTGGGAGCCAGTGGAGGTCTCTGAGGATGGGTGTGATATGGTCCTTTCTGCGAGTGTTAATGAGTACTCTAGCAGCGGCATTTTGTAGCATTTGGAGGGTTTTGATAGTGGATGCGGGAAGACCTAGCAGGAGGGAGTTGCAATAATCTATTTTGGAGAGTATAATGGCCTGAAGGACAGTACGGAAGTCATTAAGGTGGAGGAGAGGTTTAAGTTTTTTTAGAATATGAAGTTTGTAGTAGCATTCTTTCATGGTGGAGTTTATAAACTTTTTGAGGTTCAATTTGTTATCATCAAGGATAATGCCAAGGTCTCGAACGTGTTGAATGGTAGGAATTGAAGGGGGAAGGGTGTTGATGTCAGTAGTGGTCATGGTGTTAGGATTGTGTGATATAATAAGGAGTTCAGTTTTGGCTGTGTTGAGGGTGAGATTAAGGTTAGTGAGGAGGTGGGTGATTGATGTGAGACAGGTTTCCCAGCTCTTGAGGGATTTAGAAATAGATTCGGTAATGGGGATAAGGATTTATACTTCATCCGCGTATATGAAATAAGTGAGACCTAGACTAGATAGAAGTTGGCAGAGGGGCAGCATGTATATATTGAACAGAGTAGAGGATAAGGAGGAGCCTTGGGGAACACCTCGAGATAGGTTGATTGGTTTAGATTCGCTGTTACCAATTTTGACTTTGTAGTGCCTATTAACCAGGTAGGATTCAAGCCAACGATGGGCGGAGCCAGTAATGCCAATTTCAGTGAGGCGGTTTAGGAGAATCTTATGGCTGATGGTGTCAAAGGCGGAAGATATGGACTTAACATTAGATGATGGCATCCTACATAGAGATTAGATAAATGAAAAGAACATTTTGGATAAGAATACGCGATCTGGGCTGACTGTGCAGGAGACAGCTATTTTTAGTCAATTTTTTCATCACAATAAAAATGTTTATAAATGATTTTATTGACAAGAAAAACCTATATTATAAATATACCACTGAATCTGCCCCTAACTGCACTAACCACATCCTCTAGGAACAAATTCCAGAGCTTAATTGTGTGTTGAGTGACAGTTCCTGCTCAGTCGAGCTCACAATCTAATAAGACAAACATACAGGACCAGAGAATTGGAGTATTTCATAAAGGAAGACAATGGTTAAAAAGAAAAGAAAGTTAGTTAAGAAGTCTAAAAGCAGACAATCAGGCATAAAATTTAAAAGCAGTTTAAATATTTCTAATGAAAATGAAATTTATTTGTGAATATTCTGCCATTCCCTTCCAAAAATATTTCCTATGGAGCTGTTCAAATCCTCTCACCCCAAAGCAGTAATGTCATCTGTGTTTGCCTGTAGCTATCTACATGCAGAAAACATTAGGATGGAAAAAAACCTAATTGGCATTCAGTTGGTATCTAGCAGCAGTGACTGTGTTCAATTATGTAAACATGTTGGCAATTGTAAAGTGAGTAAAATTCATTAATCTACCTTAGAATTTTTATGTAAAAAGTTGCATTTTCTTGGATGATGCAGGGTCATTAACTGACCCACTGTTCCAAGTACCTCAACATATATGTATTTAATGAAAAAAAAAGTGTCAGTAGTATTTGTGAAGTTCTATAACTGACATATTTGTAACTGCATCTATAAATGGTAGATAGTAGCAGCTTCTTAAACATGTTTGATGTATTGCACACTACTGACTTGATATCCTGATGCGTAAATTGTTTTTCCTGTGTCTCAATCTACTGTAATTGTTTTAGAGTACCATTAATATGGTTTCGGAACCATAACATGAAAATGTAATCAAAGTTATGTCTTTCAGTTTACATCTGACTTCTTTTGTAGATCATGATGCTTTTGCCAGTTATTAGTGTGAAGCAGACAAATGACTAAATGAAACTGGAAATATCTTGCTCTATAATCAGATTTCCAGGGGAGCCTAATAGAAAGGAAATCATATAGCCCACAAGTTAATAAATCTTTTTCATCAACAGGCTAACATTAGAGCTCCCTATTCCTAAGGGAAGAGGAAAGTGTTTCAATTGAAATGTTTCCTGTGTGAACTATCGTATAATATTATTAAGAACATAAGAATATAAGAAATTGCCATGCTGGGTCAGACCAAGGGTCCATCAAGCCCAGCTTCCTGTTTCCAACAGAGGTCAAACCAGGCCACAAGAACCTGGCAATTACCCGAACACCAAGAAGATCGCATGCTACTGATGCAATTAATAGCAGTGGCAATTCCCTAAGTAAACTTGATTAATAGCAATTAATGGACTTCTCCTCCAAGAACTTATCCAAACCTTTTTTGAACCCAGCTACACTGAGAGTCAGATTTTAAAAAAAACTACGCCCACGCGTACTTTTGTTTGTGCGACCGGCGCAAACAAAAGTAGGCCGGGGTCGGCGCGAGCAAGGCTGCGCAAAATCGGCAGCCTGCGCGCGCCCAGCCGCGTAGCCTGCCTCCGTTCCCTCCAAGGCCGCTCCGAAATCGGAGGTCGTATATACAAGCTAGGTGGCTATTCGGACTGTGACACTAAGTGGCGGATTTTCAGAGCCCTGCTCGCCTAAATCCGCCCAAAACCGGGCGGATTTAGGCGAGCAGGGCCCTGCGAGCAGGGCTCACCAGCGCGCGCAGAGCCCCGGGACTCGCGTAAGTCCCGGGGTTCTCTGAGGGGGGCGAGTCGGGGGCGGGCCCGAACCGCGCGGCGTTTAGGGGGCATGCCGGGAGCATTTCGGGGGCGGACCCAGAGGCGTGGTTACGGCCCGGGGCGGCCCGGGAGCGTGGCCGCGCCCTCCGGACCCGCCCCCAGGACGCGTCCCGGCGTGCAGGAGGCCCGCTGACGCGCGGGGATTTACGCCTCCCTCTGGGAGGCGTAAATCCCCCGACAAAGGTAAGGGGGGGGCTTAGACAGGGCCGGGTGGGTGGGTTAGGTAGGGGAAGGGAGGGGAAGGTGAGGGGAGGGCAAAAGGAAGCTCCCTCCGAGGCCGCTCCGATTTTGGAGCGGCCTCGGAGGGAACGGGGGTAGGCTGCGCGGCTCGGCGCGCGCCGGCTATACAAAATCGATAGCCTTGCGCGCGCCGATCCAGGTTTTTAGAAGATACGCGTGGCTCCGCGCGTATCTACTAAAATCCAGCGTCCTTTTGTTTGCGCCTGTAGCGCAAACAAAAGTAGGCCTATTCGCGGAGTCTGAAAATCCGCCCCTAAGGGAGTAGTGTACGTCATCATCTGCCCTTGTCAACTCCTATATGTGGGTAAGACACAACGCAGTATTAAAACTCGCATAATAGAACACAGATCTAGTATACACACAAATAAGGAGAATGCCCCTCTTGTTTCTCATTGGATTGATAAATCCCACATAGTGTCAGATTTACAATTTTTTGTACTAGAGGTAGTGTCACCCCCAATGAGAGGAGGGGATTTTCCCCTTATCTTACTGCGACAAGAGCAGAGATGGATTTTTCGTTTAAACACTATAATTCCACATGGTCTCAATACCGAGTTAGAGTGGCATCATTTTCTCTAATTTTTTAATGTTCTAAGGGCCACTGCGGGTCTAGCGAACATCAGTACGTCATTACGTCATTATGTCATTACGTCTAAGGGGATACCCAGCTGTAGTGTCCATGTAAGGTAATTGACATCGGCACCACAGGCCGACAGTGATTGGGCAATAGGATTGTAAACAATTGTGAGTGATTTTCGTGCCCATTGGTAGCGTTTTTAAACCTAGTGGTAAATCATAGTAGGTGCACTCCGACTAAAACTCATGTCAGACTGATACAGGTATGTTTCGAATAATATTGTAAATATATGTACTTACATCATTGCACCTTCTTATTGTAGTCTGTTCGGTACTAATCTTATTCCTGGTATGTTTGAATGTTTGCGCTTTTTCAGATTCATGCTAAAATTAATTCCCCCCCGAGGCAGCCGGGTGGCGAAACACGGGACCGTGTTGGGGGACTTGCATTTAAAGCTTGTATCATAATAAGGAGTTGCCGAAATAACAAATAAAAAAGAAAATAACTTTAAAAGAATGAACCAGGAATTCATAGTTTCTTGCACTTGTATGGATGCTGATTATTGAGAGTGCAAGTAATACTTCAGTGTGTGTTTGGATCTCATATGCATGACACATTAAACTTATGACCATCATGGGGCTAAATGTAAACACCCCCTCTGCATCCACGGGAACCCCCCAGACCCCCAACAATAGGTACAGAGCAGAACTAGGGCTTTACCCTTACAACTCACTATACAAAAACAAGATATTCTGATTCCGGAGTTATCTCAGTTACAGCAACACAAACTCCCTTTATTACCAGGTGCAATAGTCCTCCTTTTGAAAAGACAGTAATTTAATACCAATGCCTGACTTATTGAGAAAACACAACAAAGTCGACTGATACAAATGCTTACATGTTAGGTAAAATACCTCGCCTCAGACACAACACATAGAACTGACCTTCACCAAGTACTGAAAGAGCACAAATTACATATATGGAGACAGAAACTGGAATGGAAACCCAAGAAAACCACTCTGCATGCAGTGTAAAACTGAAGAAATAGAAACAGAAATATGACACTAAACATAGTCCCAGGATCTGCAATAATGCACACAAACTAAACCGTTCAAAATTACACCTGCATTATAGAACACACTCAAACAGTAACAACCCAAAATATGGAAAGGCAACACTACACATATTAAACCAGGCCCTAAACACCAATATACCTCTTATTAGGAAAACAGAACAAGGCAAGCTGCCATAGATCCCCACAAAGAAATAATTGTAAAACTACGTTGCGGTCCTGGCCGCAAGCACCGCGGCCAGGCCCTTACCTCTTGATTCCCAGACCTGCTCCTGCCTCCGGATTCCTGGCTTGCAGCCTGTTTGGTGGCGTCCCTGCTGGGGCAGCGCCGCCATGAAAGTTCTGGTGGATGCCCTGTTCCTAGGCGCACACGTGCGCCACTTGGGCGCCTTTGTAGCCCGTTTCCCACCAGCACTGACTCCACCCGATTCCTGACGTCAGACGCCGCAGCCTTGTTAAGCCGGCCATGGCCACCCAGCCTTTGCCTTGCAACGGGTTAGCATTCTGGTTTCCTGTTGCGTTGCGCCCCGGAGTGACCTGCTTGGCAAGTCGCTCCGTTCCTGCTACAGTACCTGCTTGGTTCCTGCCTGGTTCCAGTATCCGAGTCTTGCTACAGTTCCTGCCTGGTTCCAGTACCCGAGCCTGCTACAGTTCCTGCCTGGTTCCAGAACCCGTACCCAGTTACAATATCACTACTGTCCTAGTCTGGTTCCAGTTACCTGTCCTGATCCACTACCCGCCTAAGTCCCAGTGGCTGGGCCCCTACAGGCTCCTCCCGGGGGGGCTTCGGCTTTCAAGGGTGAAGCCACCTAAGTCCCAGCAGTTGGGCTCCTACGGGCTCCTCCCGGGGGAGCACCAGCTTCCAGGGTGAAGAGCATCTATGTCCCGCCTGAACATCTGCCTCCCGGCCCGCTGCTCATCAGAAACATTGACCATCTTTTCCTAGTTTCTAGCAGGTCGGCCCAAGTGTCCACTAAACTGAGACTCTCACAACAGATTGCAAGACCATGGACTCGGCGGATGCACCTGCTCCCTCGGATCTGTCCGGGATGGCCCGGCAGATGCTACAGCACCAGAGCTGCATTGATAATTTGGCAGCCACGGTGGAACGACTATCCTCGCGCCTGGAGTCCTTGCCTTCCGCTGGCAGGGCCCCCGAGGGTCACGGCCCTTCTGTGACTCAGTTACCAGCACCCTCCCGCTACGCTGGTGATTTAAGGACCTGCCGCGGCTTCCTGAACCAATGTTTTGTATGGTTCTCCTTGTTGCCTTGGCAGTTTCCCTCGGATGCGGTGAAAGTGGCATACATCCTGTCCTTGCTCGATGGGAAAGCCTTGATATGGGCTTCTCCCCTTTGGGAAAACAATGATTCCTCACTAACGGATTTACAACTGTTCATCACGAACTTTCGCCAGGCATTTGATGAACCCGCCCGAGTAGCCACGGCTACATCTGATCTGCTGCAACTTCGTCAGGGGGCTCGCTCCTTGGCAGATTTTGCAATGGAGTTTCGGAATTTAACCCAGGAAGTAGGTTGGCAGGATGGTAGTCTTAAGGCCATCTTCCTGGAAGGCCTTTCCAGACGCATTAAGGATGAGATTGCGGCTCGAGATTTGCCAGAAGACCTCAATGCCTTGATCGAAATGGCTGCTCGCATAGACCGCCGCCTACAACAACGTGCCAAGGAGCAGCGCTCTTCTCCCCATAGTCCGGCGCGTGGGCCGAGACCTGCGCACTTTCTTTAGAGCTGTCATCCAGATGTCCCCATCAGCGAACCCATGCAGCTGGGATGGGCCCCGCTTTCTCTTGAAGAAAGACAACGTCGCCGTTCGTTGAAGTTGTGTTTATATTGTGGCCAGAAGGGCCACTTCTTGGCATGCTGCCAGGAGCGTGCGGAAAATGCCAAAGCCTAGGAGGTCGGGAGGAGCTCCTCCTAGGCTGTGCTACAGCTCCTCAATGCACTGTTCCTGTTACTCTGGAATACCCCGGAGGTTCCTTTGAGACGATAGCGTTCCTGGACTCTGGAGCCAGAGGTAATTTCATCCTGCATGACTTAGTCTCCCAGTTGCGAATCCCTACGCATAGACGGGAGGTCCCGTTACGAATTACCTCGATACAAGGGACGCTCCTTCCTGGTCCCATCCAGCTGTCCACGAGTGGGAGCAGTCTCATACCGTCTATGCCTACCCTCCTCCATGCGCATACATGATGTGTTCCACGTGTCATTGTTGAAGCCTCTTGTGTTGTCCAGATACCATTCCAGGGCTCCTGAACCCTTGGACCCTTCAGTACCGGACGAGGTTATGTATCAAGTACGTGAAGTTTTGGATGTCCGGTTCCATCAACGCCGATGGGAATACTTACTTGCCTGGGAGGGTTGCGGACCCGAGGACAACTCTTGGGAGCTGGCCCGTAATATCCTCGACAAGGACTTATTACGGCAGTTTCATTTGGATCACCCCAGTAAACCCGGACCAGTTAAAAGGGGGCATAAGAGGGGAGGTACTGTTGCGGACCTGGCCGCGAGCAGTGCGGCCAGGCCCTTACCTCTTGATTCCCGGACCTGCTCCCGCCTCCGGAGTCCTGGCTTGTGGCCTGTTTGGCGGCATCCCCGCTGGGGCAGTGCCGCCGTGAACGTTCCGGTGGACGCCCTGTACCTAGGTGCGCACGCGTGCCACTTGGGTGCCTTTGTAGCCCGTTTCCCACCAGCACTGACTCTGCCCGATTCCTGACGTCAGACGCCACGGCCTTGTTAAGCCAGCCGCGGCCACCCAGCCTTTGCCTTGTAATGGGTTAGCATTCTGGTTTCCTGTTGCGTTGCGCCCCGGAGTGACCTGCTTGGCTACCTCGCTCCGTTACATCTACAGTACCTGCTTGGTTCCTGCCTGCTTGCTTGCTATAGTACCTGCTTGGTTCCTGCCTGGTTCCAGTACCCGAGTCTTGCTACAGTTCCTGCCTGGTTCCAGAACCCGTACCCAGTTACAGTATCACTACTGTCCTAGTCTGGTTCCAGTTACCTTTCGTGATCCACTACCCGCCTAAGTCCCAGCGGCTGGGCCCCTACGGGCTCCTCCCGGGGGGGGGGGCTTCGGCTTCCAAGGGTGAAGCCACCTAAGTCCCAGCGGTTGGGCTCCTACAGGCTCCTCCCGGGGGAGCACCAGCTTCCAGGGTGAAGAGCATCTATGTCCCACCTGAACATCTGCCTCCCGGCCCGCTGTTCATCAGAGACATTGTCCATCTTTTCCTAGTCTCCAGCAGGTCAGCCCAAGGGTCCACTAAACTTAGACTCTCACAACAAACTTTACTAATAAAAGTTTCAAAACAGCTGATGAACAGAATAACATCCAACAATTAAAACTCAGAACATTTTTAAAAATTTCCAGATACCAATAAAATATTTCAAAACAGCACACACATCATATAATACCCAATAATTAAAATGGCAATCAATCAAGAAAAATAAACTTACAAAGCTAACTTTACCTACCCTCCCCAGCAACTCTCCTACTTTCTTTTGCAGGCCAGAAACAACAGTGGCTGCTGAAGCTATGTCCTCACGGTCCTCTTCCTTAGGGTCCATGATCAATCTCTCTCTCTCTCACACACACAAAATATCTCTCCAGTTAGACTCCCATGACCAGTCTTTCTCTCTCCCTCACACACACCAGTCACCTCCCTGACCAGTCTTTCTCTCACACTAATTTTGCCAGCTTCCACTAACACTGCTGCCATTTCTGCTTAGGTGGAATGGTAGCAGTATTAGTGGAAGAATATCTGTATTTCGCTGCAATGGAGGAGAGGGAGGAAAGCTAAACCGGGGCAGCAGGACACCAGGAAGCCGCAACACACCTGCCAGTGCTTGGCAACACACAGGTTGAGAATCGCTGCTCTAAAGATCAAATATCTTTAGATTGTCAAACAGGTCAACTTATATAAAAGTTGTTTATTATTGGACTTTGATGGAAAACCTGTATATAAATACATTGAATTGGATAATATTGTTGCAAAATTTGTAAAAGTTGGCATCTTGTGGCTATATACAGTGGTGTGAGACAACCTTTAATTGATGGCCCCTTAGTTATATTTATGGAGTATTTTGTTAGATATTCCACTCTTGTTATGTTTATTTTTATATTTTTAGTTGATACTCTCAAAAATCAATAAAATATTTTGAACTTAGACATTTTATTGAATGAAGCGCGGTTCATATCCTGATGCTGTTTGTAACTGATTGATTAGTTAGTGGAACGACAAACCAAATACATGCCAGACTGCATTATGAAAATATTATCACAGTCAGATCTAGAAATATTTTCTGTCAAAGACAACATTGAAATTCTCATGGGTAGGCTTTCAAACTGGCAAGCCATCTCTCTGTAGGGAAATCAAAGAACCAGAAAGACAAATTAACTGGATATTTGACATTCTTTGGATATACTATATTATATATTAGTTGCCAGTGGAGCAGAACAAATTTTGCTGTCGACATAAACTGCTGAAGGGATGGGCGAACTGGTTCTCAATCAATATGAAACCCATTCTGACTGGGAAATGGGAATTGTAGGATCTGAATGTAATTCAGCCATTGTTTTCTCTGCACTAATGCTATTGTGATTTTGCTAGGATATAAATTTGTTTGGAATGAATGGGTAATCCGAACTGACTGTTTTCAGTTTGTTTCATTCCAAATGAGCGCAGGAGATCGCTCCCGGACCCCCGCTGGACCCCAATGGACTTTTGGCCAGCTTGCGGGGGCCTCCTGACCCCCACAAGACTTGCCAAAAGTCCAGCGGGGGAGTCCAGTAGGGAGCGACCTACTGCACTGGGGCCGTATTGCAAAATGGCGCCGGCCGTATGGCCATTTTGCAATACAGCAATACGGCCATACGGCCGGCGCCATTTTGCAATACGGCCTCAGTGCAGTAGGTCGCTCCCGGACCCCTGCTGGACTTTTGGAAAGTCTTGTGGGGGTCAGGAGGCCCCCCCAAGCTGGCCAAAAGTCCATGGGGGTCCAGCAGGGGTCCGGGAGCGATCTCCTGCGCTCGTGACGTCGGGGGACAGGAACCAAAATGGCATCGGTGCTACCTTTGCCCTGTCATATGACAGGGCAAAGGTAGCGCCGGCGCCATTTCTATTAATGCAGCCATGGCCCGAGAGTGGAAGATCACACAGGGACCCCCCCCACTGGACCCCAGGTAATTTAAAACATTTGGGGGGGGGGGTTTGGGAGGGTGGGGGATTTATTTTAAAGGGTCGGGGTGGGTTTTAGGGTTGTTTTAGTGTGCCGGTTTTCCCGCCCTCCTCCGATTTATGATTTAAACGATTTAAAAAAAAACAAAACAAAAAACAAAACCGCGACGATCAGATTCCCTCCCCCCCCCAGCCAAAATCGAACGTTAATACAATCGATGACACAATTCACATCTCTACTATTTACTCTTTCAAAAAATACAAAGACTAAGGGGTACTCAATGAAGTTTGTAAGTAGCATATTCAAAACAAATCAGAGAAAATTATTTTTCACTCAATGCATAGTTAAGTAGTTAAACTCTGGAATTCATTACTGGAGGATGTGGTTAAGGCAATTAGCATAACTGGGCTTTGAGAACGTTTTGAAAAATTCCTAGAGAAGTCAATAAACTATTAACTAGGTAGACTTAATAAATAGCCACTACTTATCACTGCACGATAGCGACTTGGGATCTATTTACTGTTTGGGATCTTGCCAAGTACTTGGAATGGCCATTCTTGGAAACAGGATACTGAGCTTTATGTTTCCTCTGCAAGTTTTTATGTTCTTACCTTGGATTTGTGGTTAGTTCTGGAGACTATAATGAGTAGTTTGTTATGGAATCATTGTCAGTGTTTATAAGCTGTTTGCATGCTCTTTGTTCACTTGTTCTCTATTTCTCCGCTGGCTGCCTTCTCTTTATGTCACTTTGTCTAACTTTTCTGTTTGTGAGTTTTTGTATGATAGCTGTTTGTGCCTGATGTTTGTTAGTCTGTGTGCCTGTGTATGTCTGCTGTTTGTGAGTCAGTGTGTAGAAGCTATGTGTACTTTTCTGTGTGCATCTGCTGTTTGTGAGTCTGTGAGTGCCAAGCCAGCTATGTATGCCTTTCTGTGTGTACCCGCTGTTTTTGAGTCTGTATGCCTGTTGTTTGGGTGATGGGTGCAGGCGTACTTGTGGTGGGTAATAGTAAGACTTTGAGGGCTGCAAATGTTTGGATTCTATGGAAACTGCATCAGTGGAGGGAGAAGAAACAGAGAGGAGGAGGTACCCCATGAAAAGGATATATAGACTCAGGATCCAGTTTTTTTAAATTGTCAGAAGAGGAGTGATACACATTACAATAAAGAAACCATTGATTACCTGTGCCAGCAGTTGGAGGAGGTTTTGCAGCCTTCCACACAGAGGAATCATCTTTACAGTCTTCCTCAAAGTCATTAGAGTGCTGTTTTGGTTTTTTTTGGCCACCCACAACTTCCTGAACACTCTTGGGTACACAGCGGGAATAAATAACTCAGTCAATAACTTGCACTGTATTACACATTTCTAAGAGCCAGTCTCAGAACAAATCAATATATTTATTTTCCTGCAGATGTACGGCACCAAGCGCAAAGAATGACAGAATTAAAAGCTGAAGATTTTGCTCTTCCAACACTTCATTCACAAGTTCTTTGCTGAGAAATGGGACTTCCTGATCTGGGGACCCTTCTTGGCAGTCATTGTGCAAGAACCGGACAGAGGATATATATACTATATAGATATAAAATACCTGCTTTTGCATGTAAATTGAGGGTAATTACATGCACGTATCAGAAATTGTTTGGCACAGTAATTATATCTACATACTTTTATAAAATACATGAACATATTATGCACAGTACCTGTACAAGTGTACTTTTCATAAATGTATGCGCATATATTTCCAATTTATGTGTGTACATTCTTTACTGTTTTCCAATGCCCTCAAAGTTCTTTTGGCAGAGTTTCTTGATTTTATATGATGTGCTCAACCTTCTTTTGACTAATGCTAATAGTTTTGTTTAGATTTTTAAAGTTTTGGCATGTCTAAATCTTGTGCGCTTCTCCCATCCTTTCTTGAACTTGGTTCTCATTTCTGTTTCAAGCACCTCCCATGGAATCCCAAGCCATGCAGCCATCACCCTTTCCAAAACCATATCTGTAGAGTAACGTAGTTCATACTAACATAAAAAAAAAAAAATAAAACCTTGCCCCTCCAGGCTGCCAAGTTATACTGTCCCCAGTGATAAGGATATCTCCCTGCTGTCAAGCAGAATTTGATCACCTGTCAGATTTCATCATCTTCCTCCATTGTCACGAACTATCTACAGTAGATAAGCATACATGTTCCCCATATAGCTCCTATCAGCATGCACCTTTCCTATGCCTTCTGAGAATACCTCCCTGAAGGCACAGGTTATGAAGCCTGGTGGTTAAAGTGACAGAGTAGGATCAATCAGGCATAGGACATCCTTTTTTGTCTTCTCTTGATAACCATGGGTGGGGAAAAGGTGGCTTTCATCTGCCATGATCAGCTGGGCCAGCATCTTCAATTATAAAGACTGAAGTTGAGCTTACAGCTCCATGGTTCCATTTTACTGTTGTCCTCCCTCACACATTCCCTGAAGCAGAAATCATATGTATGGAAAGTACATGCGGGCCCTTTTAATGCATAAAAAGTATGCATGTACTTGTGAACATATGTGCATAAGTTAGGGGATGGAGATACACATATTTTTTAAACCGTAAGGCTCATGCCACAGAATTTATAAAATACAGATGTAACTTAAAGGGATATGAAGAAGTAACATTTTCATTTTAGTTTTGTTTATTTGTTTGTAGGTCACCTTCATATGTTTGGTTTGTTTCAGCTGAAGAACATATTGCTTATTCATTCCATTTTTTTCCCATGAAAGTCAATTGGGGAAGTAATGCAGCTTATTTTGAGCTCCAAAATTGGGGTGTTCTCAACAATTCTAGTTAAACTTGTGCATAAACATCATCAGAAGGGGGAAGGGAACTCCAAGGCACCAAGACTGTGGCAAAGTGGCATCAAAAGTGGCATTAATAGTCTATGGCACCATAAAAGAGCAAAAGGGTAGCAGTGGTGGCAGTTCTCCAAGGTACTGTGAGAGGAGAAAAACTGCCCACCACAATGGCAAGAACACCCTAAGGTGTAAAGCCTGGGAATGGCAGCAATGCTGAGTGGCAGAAAGATGCCCAAGGTATAGGATAAGGGATATGACAGCAAGGCAGAGAGACAGCAAGACCCAAAAGGTATAGAGTCTGGGGTATCGAATCAAAGCTGAGTGACAGCAAGACTCCTAACATGGTATATCGGCGGTATGGCAGCAAGGCAGAGTGAAAGTAAATCCTTGAAGATGAAGAAGGGGTGTGACAGCAACACCACCAAAAATGGGCATTTTCTGTTGTGGGCTGCACATTGTGGAACCTGGGTACTTGCCAGGTTCTTGTGGCCTGGTTTCGCCTCTGTTGGAAACAGGATGCTGGGCTTGATGGACCCTTGGTCTGACCCAGCATGGCATGTTCTTATGTTCCCTGCCTACCGAAATTAACTGGCAGACCCTCATGCTTCCTTTAAGAAAGAATTGATACCTTTCTATTCAAGCAGGCTTATGGTTTGATATGCTCAGGCTCTCTGATATAAATATTTCAAACTGTCTATCCTGTTTCATTTTTAGTTATTTTATATTTATCCTGTTTTTTTGTCTATTATTATTATGTATATTTTTAATATTTTGTAATCCACCACGAGCTATTGTTTGTGATATGTGTAGACAAAGTTTAATAAATATTAAATGCTAAGATGTAAAGTCAGGTATGACAGCAAGGTTAAGTGGCAGCAAGACCCCCAAGGTGATATATCAGGGTTATAGCAGAAAAGCAGAGTGACAGCAAGATCCACAAAGTGAATAGTCTGGAGTAAAGCACACCTCCTCACTGGAGGCTAAGATGCTACTGACTAAAACTTCCAAATACTCTTCAGGTACTAGCTCTTCAATATCTTCATTTTCAGGGAATCAGTTTTTGAAAACAATGCCTCTATTACCTTATAAGTAGTAACCCATTCAGGAGCGACATCCCAATTTTGGGTATTACACTCCTGCTGCACTTGTCCTTGTCCTTGCCTTTCTAATACCAGCCTCAAAGGGCTCTCCTACCTTTGTCCCTGCTCCAAAGCAAGAGGGAGATAAACAAATGGAGGTGGCACATGCTTCCCTTATTTTAATTTCTTATGACTTGAGCTGGCTTCCACTTTTGGCTTGCTTTGGCTAAAAAAGTCTCTCTTTGTTTAGGGGCAGAACTCCCTGTTTTCTCACTGCTGCTTTTGTTTGTACTTCTGATAGGCTGGGCTGACTCTGCAGGAATATCCAGTCCTCTGCTCCAGCCATTCTTCTGCCCACTGCCTCTTCTCCCTTTTGCTCACAGTGGCATGATTGAATTGGGACTGGCTACTGGAGTTTTGATGTCAAAATCTAGTTCATTGATATACTTAACCATTCACAATTATCACTGTAATAATGTCTGAGTCGCCAAGCAGAGTTTGCAGCTTGGTAATGGCACCAACTCAGTCTCTCTCTTTCTAAGGCTATTCCTCACAGTATGCACAAAAATGTCTCTTACAAACACACACATGCACAGTATATGTGTGTGCACTGCACACACAAAAAGAGCTGTCAGAAAGAGAATAAACTGAGAAAGCTTGCAAGACTGCATTTCTCTTCACTGCAATCTATCTGTAGATAAACTATGTATTGCATTGTGTAGTCAGGCAGACAATTTAAATCACTGTTCACTGCTTCTGTTCTCTAGTCCACTACCCTGCCCAAGTGAACAGACAGAAAGAGTGCTTCTGTTTTTCTTTCATGATGATAGCATTGTGACTGCAATGAAGGAAAGAAAAAGACCATTTACAATCCTAAAATTCATATCATTTTTCTAAACTTTTTTTTTATTCTAAGATATCTTCTTGAAAGACTTGCTTTCCTTCTGAAATTCATCAGAAAAAATTGAGTATTTTTTGAAAATGTTCAGATCTTTCAGTGGGAAGAAATCCTCATCAATTGATTTAGATGCCAGCTGTAGGCTAGTTAAAAAAAAAAAAGCTTCACCTTGATTGGTCTTACATCTTATCTACTTGCCTACATCTCCTACCTCAGCTCCAGCCCGCTGCTATCACATATAGATATACACTTGAAAGGGAAACAAACAAATAAAAAGAAAATTGTCATTTAAATGTGTGGGCACTCTCCATTCATTTCATGGTCTACAAATTAAATGAGAAGGGTCTCATTCATTGCATTTTACTTATTAATTTCAAATCAATACATATTCTTACTAACTTATGTGCTGATGTAGGCATACCATTGAGAAATTACCTTCAAAGAAGAGAATTTTCAAAGTGATTTATGTGGGTAGTAAGTGTTTTACCTGCATTAATTAAATATCTAAAAATGACCCTTCCTCAGGGTGCCATCACCCAGTACATCAAAGAAAGCATCCTTGGGTTTGATTCTGATATATAAAACATTAGTAAGTCACCTTTGAGTCATAGAGCCGGCAGGAGGGCTGTATCAACCCTCCTGCTATGGAAAAGGAGATCCTCCAGAATTGAAAGTACATATTCTGGAAGGATAATGGTAAGGTGGGTCTAGGAGTAGGGGAGACCATTGGGATACTGAAGGGGGATTATTTTATTTATTTATTTATTTATAGGCTTTTCTTTACCGACATTCGTAAGGCACATCATGCTGGTTTACAATGAACTGAAAGGAGGAAAATACAATAAAACGAAAACGCGATTAGGCAGGTAGGGGAGAAAAGGGAAAGGGAGGTGGAGGTGAAAGGAAGGAAGTAGAAATCAGTAAAACTGAGTACATAGCAACTATGTACCAGAGAGAAGTGACTGCAACAAGGAACTATATACATCTTATGTATCATTATATACCATAGTGGTGAGTACATAGAGGAACTATGTATATCCTATAAATCACTATCTTTATCAATGGAGTTTGTATGCTAAGGCTGTTCACAAAGTGCATGAGTGAAGAGGAGAGGCTGAGGAGCAGGAGGGAGGTTAAGGGGAAGCTAATGGTGGGAGGGAAAGCGGAGGTGAGGAAGGGATTTCTACCATTCAAATCCCTGGATGGGGATCCAGGGATTTGAATGGTAGAATATCTTGTGGTTCTGGGAGGGAGGGATAGGACTTTGGATAATTTTAAAATATATATTTCAGGTACCAAGAGAGTGGGAGGAAGGGAGAGATTGGAGGTAAGGGGGTCATTTCTTTGATGATTTTGGTTACAGGCAGTAGGGGAAAATTGAAGCTCAAGGGACACTTATTTGATATATCAGGTGCAGGGATGGATGGATATTTGGGGAGCATGCATTTTTATTTGTTTGGTGCCAGAAGGGAGGATGGTCATATTGGGGGAGTTTTTTTTTTTAAAGGACAAGGCTGTCCTGAATTTAGCCAGTCAAATTTTGATTGGTTAGATTTATCCAAATAAGTCAACTGAAAATGTATCCTGTTAGGCTTAGTTGAAAATTCAGCTAAAGATAAACAGGAAAATTACCTGGTTATGTGCAAAGCAGGTTTTTGAAAATTTACCAGAAAGGATTCAGGATTTTTTTTCTTTTTGCATTCAGCACTATCAGCAAGTAGCAGCCAGTTGTAAGAGCCAACAAATGAAACATTTGTGGTTGCCATACAACACACAATGAAAATACCAGTATAAAAATCTTGTAGAAAAAAGTCATCTTTTTCACATATATAAAAAATTCCAGTTTCTAAAAATGATAGTGTTCTATGTAAGATTAGTGGCATTGATAATATTATACTCCCATACCTTTACTAAGATATCTAGTTTGGTTAATAAACATTTATCTTATGGTAAAGCCAGCTACCACAAGGATTATCACTTAATTTTGAAAGTGCACCTGACAAAATTCAGCACAGTCCAAACAAAAATAGTTGGCTGTCTTGGTGGGTTTTCTCAGTAGTGTGTTCAATAAATAAGCCTTTCATTTGTTATGCACTGGATTTGTTCCATATGGATAATTGTAAACAAGTAATTAACAAATGAGCAGGAACAATCCCCCCATGCAAATTTTGTCATGAGGCTTTGTAAAATGGAAGAGCTATTATAATTCATAATGGGTTAAAAGCTGTGTTTATTGAACAAAATGTGGATTGCTGAGCAGATTCCTAGCAGGGTTCCCTAGTTTTTTATTCTTTAAAAGCTGTAAGTGTATTTAATTTAAGAAAGGTAATGCTCTGAACTTCACCTTCTGAATTGATGAGCTATCTGTCCTAAGTAGGGGCTTTTAAAGGTTTTATTTGAATGTAAAAGCAATAAAGATTGGTGGTTAACCAAACCAAAACAGATAACTAAATGCCAAGGGTTTGGAAAAAGACTTCATGTGTCCAAATGTTTTTGCTTTTCCAAATAGTATATTTTAATATATTCAATAAACATAACCAAGTTGCATCTTATAAATCAAGTTGACTGTCCCCCAAAATTGGGAAACTGAGTCAGGAGGAACCAGTTCTGCAAATGAAAACAAATGAAGTGAATCAAACAATGGACAGACAAATGGCATACATAACAATCCAAGCAAATTCATGCAGATATAAAGATAGCATATCTCAGAATCTTTTAAAAAAACCTCATTAAATTGCAAAAGATAAACGATAAACAAAGACAAGCTTACCTTAAATATAAATGTCAAAACACATGAACAGCATAGATACTAATACTTCCGGTGAAGGGATTTAAATAGTCAGGCAATTAAGCATTTACAAGGAAACCTCAATAATAAACAGGCACCCAAACCTACCTCCTCAACTCGCATAGAAAGAAATGTCTTCCTTTCCTCTTAGGTTGCCCTGCAAAAATCAGGAAAAATCCATACTTTGAACCCCATAAATGGTAAATGAGCAGAATGAAAAAAAGTCTAAGCACCATATCACAATCCAATAAAAAAGAAATGTCACTAACCTAGTAGCTCAATGGTCTTCATTCACAAAATTGAACTCCAGTAATGAAGAAGTATCCCACACTGAACTCTCAGATGATCCTACTTCATGGGCGGTGCTCGTAGCCTCAGGCCTGCTTCTTCCAGGAAGATAGAATGCCTTAGATATAGAAGGCATCATCCCTTGAGAAAGTCCAAGAACTTCATGCATAAATTACTTAAACAAATCTACTTGAGATAGAATCACAATTCTGGGAAAATTCAATACATGTAAATTTAACATTCTAACAGAATTTTCCAATTTTGTAACCTACAAAATCGATCACAATTTTATCTTGGTCAAGAAAAGCTTGAACTGTAGGTAGGTTATCTGTGGTTTGCTACAAATTCTCAATCAAACCAGAATGAGCCATCAAAGAGGCTTCATGAGTTTGAATCTGATTGTAAATATTACCAGTTGTAACCATCAAACAGGACAAAGACTGCTCAACAGGACTGTCCAAATGATGTCTAGTGTGATTGGAGACGGTTTAGATGAACACAGTCTAGTGGGAGGAAGCATAGCAGCCATACCTTGCTGTGAAGAGGAAGCTGAAAACTGCAGAGAATGAATCCATCAGACACAACTTGTACCCAAGTCAACAGATCTCAAGCTGCCACCAGCGGAAGGCTGCTGGTAGCTCAAACTACTGCATATGACCTCCATGAGTCTTAAATCTTCTGCCATTGTCATCCCCCTTGCACCTCCATTCAGGCAATAACCAACAGCAACTTCAGTGCAGACTGATGATGGCACTGCAAGAAGAGGTGGGGTAGAATAAACTCTGTTGTTGGGCTCAGGGACACTTCCGCATCCATTCCAGGCACACTGCTCCCTCAGCAATGGTCGCAATGACACTGGCACCCAACCTCACCGGGGAAGGCTGATAGAGCTTGGGAATCTGTTTGTCATAGTGGAATTGTCTGTGGGTGAGTAGGGGGATCCCCTGTAGTCTTCCCTTCCTGTTAACCATAGAAGAAATAGGTAATAGGAAAAAGAAATGCTGAGTAAACCGGAGCTTCTCTCAACACAGCCTCTCATGGCACCATCTTGGACCCCTCAGGTGTGTGTTTTATGCATGTAAATATTATGTGTATACAATTAAAATAGGAAAATTACTTGCTTTTATTGTTATTTGCATATATACATGTAACTTTCACGTGCAACTTCTCCTTAGTGATGTGGTATATGTATATTATTTCTACTCCTCAGTGCAGAGATGGTTTATACCTTGGACTCTTAACCCAGTCAGTTCTACCAACACAACTATGTAGTCAGGTTTTCTGGATATTTAGAACGATAAGGCATGACACAGATTGGTATACATGTACAATACAGTACATGATTTTGCTCATGCATATTCATTTTGGATATTCTGAAAACTGAATACCTAGGTATGTACCAAGGACTGGGTTAAGAGTCTTTGATCTATACTAGGGAAGATAGCTGGATCCATTTTCTTTGGACTATAGGATTTGCCCGTTCTTTATCCACAAAGATAGCAATGTAGGAAAAACCTTGACTGGATCAGCCAGTCCCTGATGCCATGGATGCAGCTGCTAATCCACCATTACAAAGTATATCTTTTCATTTAGGACAGCATGGAATGTGAAGATGAAGATATAATTATCAGAGGTCTGAATAAATATTAATATGGCCTTGTCCTTATTCCCTGTGGAGCAGTTTTTCTCTCTATCTGCAAAAGGACTGTATATTTGCCACTATGCATTGCCTAATCCCGAGGTGACTATCTCCGGTCCTCAAGAGCCACAAACAGACAAGGTTTTCAGGATATCCACAATCAATATGCCCGAGATATATTTTCATGCACTGCCTCCATTGTATGCAAATCTATCTCATGCATATTGATTGTGGATATCCTGATAACCCAGCCTGTTAGTATCTCGCGAGGATCAGAGTTGTCCACCTTGGCCTAGTCATTTAGATGTGCCTTATGTCCTCATGTGGGACATAAGACACATCTAAATGACTAGGCCAAGGTGGACAACTAAATGACTAGGCCAGATTTTCTTGTCACACTATCTTTTCTGCTATCCTTCCAACCCCTTGCCCTCTTAAATCAGTATGAATGGGAAATAGCTGTTGCCAATTAAACTTCAGACCAACTTCCAGGTACTAGACAAGCTCTGATGATTCCCTTAAATCAGGTCACTGTTCTAGTCCTTTCCTTTTATCATTGACGAAAAAGGGTGAGGGGCCAGCTAATTTGATCACCAAGGAGTAAATGATTTCTCTCATCTGGGAGCTTTGGTCTAAGAGTCCTAAAAAAGCACATGATCCTGGATGTCTTGTAAAGCAGAAGTTGAGCAGTCTTCCAGCTGACAGATGTTCTCTGAAAAGTAGGTGTTTGAAAGCCATGGTCTGGTTTAGTCTTTGAAGGCATGTGCAGATGGGAGCTGGGAGCCTTCAGCAAAAAAAACTGAACCTTAACTGCAAAGACAGGCTGTGCGAGCCAGTGGCGTAGCCACGGGTGGGCCTGGGTGGGCAGCTGCCCACCCAATTTAGACCCAGGCCCACCCAACTGACACCGGAACTGCAAGGCTGTCGCGGGATCCCATCCCCGCGACAGTGAAGAGGAGAACCCATGCTTGGCGCGCCATCACGGCACACGTGGGGAAACGGTCCTACAACCATATGGCCGACCGATCTTCATGTTTGCGGGGGGAGGGGGGAGCGGAAGCGCCGCGCACAGTTTCCGCTTCCTCCCCCCAGAGCAGGAAGATCAGCTGGCCTCTCCTGCAGCCACTGGCCTACTGCTATCTTTGGGCCGTATGGCCGACCGATCTTCCTGTTGGGGGGGGGGGGGAAGAAGAGCGGAAGCGCCGCGCACAGCTTCCGCTTCCCCCCCCAGCAGGAAGATCGGTCGGCCGTATGGCTCGAAGATAGCAGGAGGCCAGTGACTGCAGGAGAGGCCAGCTGATCTTCCTGCTCTGGGGGGAGGAAGCGGAAGCTGTGCGCGGCGCTTCCGCTCTTCTTTCCCCCCCCCCCCCCCAACAGGAAGATCGGTCGGCCATACGGCCCGAAGATAGCAGGAGGCCAGTGGCTGCAGGAGAGGCCAGCTGATCTTCCTGCTCTGGGGGGAGGAAGCGGAAACTGTGCGCGGCGCTTCCGCTCTCCTCCCCCCCCCCCAAACAGGAAGATTGGTCGGCCATACGGCCCGAAGATAGCAGGAGGCCAGCTGATCTTCCTGCTCTGGGGGGAGGAAGCGGAAACTGTGCACAGGCTTGAATGTGTATGTGAGAATGAGAATGGGAGCCTTGTGTGTGTGTGGGTGAAAATCGGACCCTGGGTGTGTATGGGAGTGAGAATGGAGTCTTGAATGTGTGTGGGTGATAATGGAAGCTTGAATATGTGGGTGAGGATGGAAGCTTGAATATGTGGGTGAGGTTGGAAGCTTGAATGTGTGTGTATATGGGTGAGGATGGAAGCTTGAATGTGTGTATATATGGGTGAGAATGGGAGCCTGGGTTTGTGTGTGTGTGGGTGAGAATGGAAGCTTGAATATGTGGGTGAGAATGGAAGCTTGAATATGTGGGTGAGGATGGAAGCTTGAATGTGTATATATATGGGTGAGAATGGGAGCCTGGGTTTGTGTGTGTGGGTGAGAATGGAAGCTTGAATATGTGGGTAAGAATGGGTGCTTGAAAGTGTGTATGTGTGGGTGAGAATGGGACCTTAAATGTGTGTATGTGTGGGTGAGAATGGGAGAATGGGTTTGTGTGTGTGGATGAGAATGGGTGCCTGGATGTGCGTCTGTGTGTGCATAAGAATATAAGCCTGGGGAGGGGTGAGAAAGTGAGAGCTTGTATGTGTGTCTGCAGAGAATGTGAGCTGGGGGGGGGGGGAGAGCATATGAGAGTTAGAGCCTGAGTGTGTGAGGGAGTCTGTGAGAGAAAGCATTTATGTATATATGTGTGTGTGTGTGTGGAAGGGAAGAAGACAGTAGTAGAAAAGACACTGAAGAGGAATTAGGAAATGAGCGACAAGGGAAAAAATGGGAAAGAGAGACCAGGACCAACTGATTAGAAAAATACAAAGATCAGACAACAAAGGTAAAAAAAAAAATAATATATATATATATATATATAGAGAGAGAGAGAGAGAGAGATGTTAGCAATTTAAATATGTCATCTTTGGGAATGTGCATTCTTATATTTTTGTATTTTGCTCTTTCTTAAGTATTCCACTGTTCAGACATTTTAGTTTCTCAGGCTTTCTATTTTGGCTTTATCTACATGTTTCTGTTTCTAATTTATAGTCTCTTATTTCTATATTAGGTAAGGGTCGGTCTCAGTTTTGCCTGTTTGTGACAGAAATGAGTATTTCTAGCATATAGTTTCTCTGTAGTAGTAGTCCAGCCTGTTCTGTTATTCCCGTAGGTGATGTATTAATGTTCTAGGGCCTGGTGTAGTATTTGCATTGCTGCTTTTTCATAAGGTTGCTGTTTGAATCCTGAGAGTCAGTGCTGTGATTGTTTGGCAAGGTTCCAGATGCCTCTTTCTTTGCAAGAGTTTGTTACTTCACAAAATAGCAGTGGAGGGTTATTTTTTGCTGAGATTACACCAGAATTTGAATTTTTTTTTTCATGTTACTTGTAATGTGAATTGCCGCAGCTTTGCGCTGCACCTGTTCTGATGATTAATTATATTTTATTGTATTTATGAAGATTTCTGGGTTTCTGCAAAGATGGTTCATGAAAGAATACATTAATTTTTGTTTTATTATATGATTGGATTTGATTGTTTTCTATACTTGAAATAATTGAAGTAAATTATTTTAAAGTTTCATACATGACACATAATGGCTGTTGCAAACTACTTAGAAAGCCATTCTAGGGTGCAGTATATGGCATTATTTATCAGTAAGAAAACAACTAGTAGACCTGCATGCCTTGTGCCCACCTATGTTAACCTTGTGCCCACCCAAAAAATCAATTCTGGCTACGCCACTGGTGCGAGCATGAAGGGGGATAGGAGGGGTGCAGATCATTAATCAGATACCATTTTAAGCCTGGTAGGCCTTCCATTTCTGTAGTAATTGCAAAATTGCAATTCTTTTAAATTACAGCAGAAGTGTATGGGACATAGAGGTAACTCAATAGACCTTTAAGCTGCAGCCTGCTTCAGGGGAATGCAGCTTACTTCATCTCTGTTGTGAAGAGTAATGATTGTGAAAAGGCCACTTGTTGTTTGCTCCTTATTTCTCTATGCTAAGATTTAATTGAAGGGGATACCTAACTCTACCACCTTAACATATAAAATCCTTGCTTGTCACTTGCCATCATTCACAACTGGTGACCTTTGGAGAGCTAAGTTGTACTAGAACACCTAGTACACTGTACACCTTTTAATTTGAGTTCTCCATACAGGTAGCAGTTTTAGAGGTGTAAGGTTAGCACAAGTAAACCAAATACATATGCAGATCTCAGGTTAGATAAGAGGTATCTAACAAATATTTGACAAGCCAGCATGACAAACAACATGCAGGGCTATGTGTAGCTCAATGAATTCTGGCTTGGTTATATTTTAAGAGATTTTACTGTTGTAGAAAATAAGCCATTGTTACGTTCGCCGCCCACGGCAGCCCCGCAGTGCGGCCCTCTCACCTCTCTGTGTAAGCTTCAGGCTCCAGCTCCTCATCACTGGCAGCAGTGGGCCACCAGTCCTGACCTCGGACTTCCACCAGCACCT
Organism: Rhinatrema bivittatum; assembly: GCF_901001135.1. NCBI lineage: Eukaryota > Metazoa > Chordata > Amphibia > Gymnophiona > Rhinatrematidae > Rhinatrema > Rhinatrema bivittatum. Next base: position 101,016,102 of record NC_042623.1, read on the forward strand.
CCGGCCCTTCTCTGCTTCCCGGGTTCGCAGAGAGACGCCGCCGGCAGCACCGCACCCCTCCCTAGGCGCGCACCATTGAAACCTTTGAAGGGCCCGCAACGGGAACCTGGCCACAGACCCGGATGTTGACATCAGTTCCCTCAACTTATAAAAGCTCAGGCAGCGCTCCTCAGTGTTGCCTTTGCAACAGGTCTCCTCTGTTTACTGATTCAGGTCCTGAGTGCTCGTTGCTTCCTCATGTCACCTGATCGTTTCCTGTGTCTTTGGTTCCTGGTTCCTGTGTTTGTCCTGTCTTCGTCTACTGGATCGACTACCTGGTTCTGACCTCTGCTTTGCCTGACCTTGCCTGCCTTCTCCAAGCCTGACCTCTGCTATGCCTGATCTTGCCTGCCTTCCCCAAGCCTGACCTCTGCTACGCCTGACCTTGCCTACCTTCTCCAAGCCTGACCATTGCTACATCTGACCATGCCTGCCTTCTCCGTGGCTTGGCCATTGCTACATCTGACCACGCTAGTCTTCTCCGTGCCTTGACTATTGCTACGAATGACTTCGCCTCAGACTTTCTTGAGTCCAGAGTTCCACATTGCTTGCTACACCGTCCAAGTTCCGCCAGCTTCCATTCAAGCTTGACAGTGATGCCTCTGCCCCTATCCTCTCGACACAGACTATTAAGGCTTCGGCCTTCTTCTGCTCAGGCACCTTCAGTTCCTTCTTGTCCCTTGGTGCTTGAGTTTCCGTTCCTCGTCCCGTCTGGGGTAGGACCATGCCACCTGCTGGCTGCTGTCTCTGGGCTTAACCATCTCCTACCTGTACTTAACCTTGAGGCCCGCCTAAGTCCTGCGGGCCCCAGCACCCGAAGGCTCAACCCGAGGGGAACTTGGGCTGGTATAGGTGAAGCTCTAGTGACCTCCAGCTTCAGCCCACTCCGCCTGCTGACAGTGGGGACCCGTAGGCCCTCACCTACGTGTTACGTCATCCCCACCTCAGCCCAAGGATCCACCTCCTACGCAACAGCCATTATGGGCCGGATTTTAAATGCCCTGCACGCATAAATCCGGCCGGATTTATGCGCGCAAGGCCCTTGTGCGCCGGCGCGCACAAGGGCCTTGTTGTGTCAATATTTTAAGTATAAGACTGAGAAATGATGCAGGGCAGCTATGCAGATATTTCCAGATATCTCAGGTGAGGCACAATTGCATTGGAGAGCTTTTTTGTCTTTGAAAGTTAAGGCTCAGTCTCTGGGGGGTTTATTTTTCTTAAAATTTCCCTGTAAATATTTAATCACCTTCCGAGGGAATAAGTAAACCTTCATTGACTCCACTCATTTAGAAATCTTTATCAGGGATAAGTCTTCTAATGCTTCAGCTACCTCATAGGAGGCATGATAATTCAAAGGCTATAAATATGTATAATTGATAAATTAATAGCAGGGATGGATTAGTAATTGTTTATTTTGTATGCAGATTTCTTTGTAGGTTCCAATTATGTGGACTTAAAGATAATGAAACTATATATGTTTCCAAAATAATGTTTTCCTTAGTGTAAATGTACATTTTAATTTTCTGTTTATTCTCTTTTTTCCTTTATTTTGGTTTTAAGTAAATTCTGTTTAAAAACCAATAATGATTAAATTAAAAACATTGGCATAAAACACTTCAGAAAAAAATTGGAAAGTGATAGGGAGCATCATAAGAGGCGCTGGAGATCACAGGGTAACAAATCTCTTGGGTGGAAATATTTTAATTTTTAAACTGGGTGAATGGATGTTATTGGGGCATTTTTGAGGGGTTTATGAGTGTTTGAGTGATATCAGGACATTCCTGGATGGTGTCTTGGTTGGGGTGAAGAATTTGGACCATTCTGGGGGTTGGCCTGGGATTTTTGGATTTTGTTTTGGTAGATTTATTCATATTCATTATGTTTGTATTATTTATTTGATTTATATTCTGCCTTTAAGGCACTTTGAAGTGAATTACATTCAGGTTGGCCAAGTTTGTAAAATGAAGTCAGTGCATAAGTATTTACAAGCACAAGCATGCGCCGGGGTCCCCTACCGTATATCTTTACTTCTGCTATGGACGGCGTATAAATCATGTAACAAAAAACATAGGCTAGTCAGCAGGGTTTGAAGTGTCAAGGCTAATAGGGTGAAAGGGAGGTAAGTTAGCTAGGGGGTTTAGGAAGTCCTCTCCTTTACTGGGGCAAACTGGGAGCAAAATGGGAAAAAGGGCTATTACGTCGACATGCATAGCTACTAAAATTTCCCCCACTTACAGGCTCAAAGCGGCATTTACGTGCTTATGTGCGGGTCAATATAAAATTGTGCACACATATATGCACGTAAAGCCAATTTTATAACACGTGTGTATGTTATAAAATTGCCGTGTCCATGTGGTCCTGCGTGCCGGTCTTAAGATTCACCTCTATACGCGGGAAGTACTTGGGTTGTCTCATATTGCCCTTATGCTAATTTTTAAGGCCTATTACCTCTTTGCAATTAAAAGGCCTGAGGAAGCAGGTGTTACTCAAGCTGTACCAAGCTCTGGTGGGGAACTTTTGGATAGTTCTGCTATGCTGGAGACCACTACTGTTGATGCGTCATATAGATCCACTTTAATAGTGGCTTTTTCTTCAAGCTTTGATCGCAATTTAATTCTTGAATTGTATTTTCAAGCATGCATATTTCTTTCATAGGGCAAACCATATTTTTCCTGATTTCTGTAGGGCTACACAGGCACAAAGGAAGCATTTCTAGATATGCAACAAGAGGTAGTAGATTTGGGGGTTTGTTTTTTCTTGCAATTTCATTGCAAATGCATTGTTACTTTCTCCTCCGAGAAATTTGTCTTTTTAGAACCTATTCAGCTCAGGTCATTCATTAATGCTCCATTCCTTGATAATTATTAATATTGTGATTGTGTATTTTCTTATTGAAGAGAATTTGGTTAGGATAGGCTTTGTTCTATTATGATTTAATTAAAAATTGTATAACATCCTCACTGGAAGATGTTTTTCTTTTTCTTTTTTGGGGGGCTATCCCCTGTTTCTTCTTGCTTTTTCTCCCTTTTTGGGCTCCTTCAATTTGTGGTGGTATACTAGCTCTTGATTGTAATTATTGTCCTTTTGTTTATTTTCCAGTTAACATAACATTCAAACGCTATTTCTGTAGCATGTTTGTGCTTGTGTATATGACGTTAGCAGCTGCTACTTGCTCTTTCGTCACTTGTCACATCTCCAAAAATTAAAATTGTAACCCCGACACCGTTACCCCTTTTAGTCATTATACTCCATAACAGTAACTACGCGGACTCAGTTCTTGGTATAAAATTGGCCGCAGCTTTTATTTTAAACATAACATGATAACATTTTGCAGGATACCCGAGCCGGCAGTATGTTCTGCTGCTGCCTGCCGCCTGGACCAAGCAAGGCAGCCTGACGATGAGGGCCCCCCGCCTTGTTCCTGAGCAAGGAGGCCATTGCCTTATACGCCTCCCGGTGCCCACGGCTACCCCGCCGTCATGTGATGACACCAGCCACTACATGTAATCTGACTGCACCAGCCCGGATACGCACCAAAACATGAGGTAGGGAGAACCCTTGCCTCGTGTCCCCCACTAATAAGCTGCCACCATTTTTATGTACCTTGAGCCTCAATGGCACCTTGTAAGGTAGTATTGAAAATGTTGTATCCAATATCTGATAAATGGATCTGGTCAGGTCTGAACAGGCCTGGGGACATGTCATCGGCCCACTGATGATGTATCTGTAATCCTCCCATTTTTTGTAACCATGCCCCGATCTGTCTGTTAACTTTCTTCCTCCCACGTCCCCATAATTTTGAATGTTTCCATTTTGGTCTGGGAATAATATCTGACCAGCAGACCCGGGCACCTGGGAATAGCTCGAAGATGCTGGCCAGGTCGCCTTTTATCCGCTGAACCAAGCACTTACATGTCCATGTACGCAAGTCATTGCCTCCCAGATGAAGTATTAAGACATTGGGCGGCGCTCTCGCGTCCTTCAGATGGTGTAGGGAGAGCAACAACTGTTCCCATAGCATTCCGGGTTTGCCCATCCATTCGAAGACCCAACCTTTTGGTGCCAGACCCAAGTGAATTCCGTAAGTTCATTCACATGCTCTTTTTGCAGCCCAGCGGACATACGAGTGACCAACAATCCAGGCAATACTGTGACGGGCATCTGAAAAATAAAATTAACAAGTATTGTTAACCATGTGAACTCTGTCCAAGCGAACATAGGAGTTGACCGCATTAGATCGCCAGCGGCCAATTTTCTTGATTGCGTCTGTTTTAAGTCCGGCTTGTGCCGCACTTGTGGCGGCACCGATTCTGAACAAGTGGGTGGTGAAAATGTTTGGGTCCATTTTGATCTGAGTTACCGCAGCTCGTAGGATTGTGGAGAATTGAAATCTGGTGAGAGGCATGCCATTAGCATGTATTAACGGGTGGGCACCGCCCTTGGGCCGAACATTGAGATACCTTCTCATATTATCTATTGGACATGTAAAGCAGGCAAGTACTTTATTGATTGATAACGTAGTGCCCCGGCCACCTTGGTCCATTTTAGATTTTTGAATGGTAATAGTTATCTTATCAGGAGTATAAACGACGTTCTTTAATAGCAATCCGCTATTTCCTATGTCGTCCTTGTTGGCGGCCACCAGTTCACTCACTCTGAAGGCACCAAAGAATGCCAAGGAGAATGCGAGGCGAAAAAGCCCGGTTTCGAAAGGAGAAGAGCAGATAGCTGATAATTGTATCCATAACGTCCTGAGCATGCTGTGTGTGATGGGATGCCTGCTATCCGTGGTTGACCCTTCTTTTTGCGCCCATCTGGTCATCATTTTCCTGATAAGGAATGATTTGGTGGGATCATCCCAACCATGGGTTTTGGTGAAAAAAGCCAGTCCGGCCATGCATTTCTGAACAGTGGTTCTTGTTACTCTGGCCTGCTTTGCAGATGCAATGGAGCTGACCAAGAGGTCATCGCTTATTGGGCCTTGCTTCCAACCCATCTCCTGTAAGAACATGGCCACTACCTCATAACCTCGGCAATAGGACTTCCAAGTGGATGGTGCGACAGATCTGCGAAGTAAGTCTCATGTCGTTTGTGTCCAATGCTCCATAAGCGTGCTGGCATTGGTGTTCCCAGTTCGTCTGCTGTTGGTACCTGCATACGAAACAAAGGCCATTTAGCATGGGAGAGGGAATCTGCAGCGCTATTACGTGTTTCCGGCACATGTCTAGCGGGCAGGGTGATGTTGTTAAGTAAAGCTGCTAAAACTATCTCCCGTAGTAAATTAACCACCATCGGGCACTTGGCAGATTGAGAATTTAATACATGCATAACCGCCATGTTGTCATACCAGAAAATTATGTGCCTATTTTTTAACCTAGAGCTCCAGAGAACAAGGGTCACCGAAATAGGAAAAAGTTCCAGAAAAGTGATATTCTTGGTAATGCCTTGTGATATCCATTCCTCAGGCCATCTTTCCATGCACCATGCATTTTGGCAAATGGCTCTGAAACCCCACCCGCCAGATGCATCAGTATGAATGTTTAAATCCACATTGGATAATGGTGCATCCTGTAGCATGGATATGCCATTGAAGTTGGTAAGGAATGAGCTCCATATATGGAAGTCAGCGCGGATGTCTGCCGATACCCGTAGAAAATGATGTGGTCGTTGGACTCCCACTGTAGCCGCAGCAAGTCTCCTCATGAATGCTCTCCCCATCAGAATGATGCGGCAAGCGAAGTTTAGGGAGCCAAGAATGGACTGAGCAACTCGTAGGGTAATCTTTTTAGCTGTAGAAACTTGCTGGATAATGGTTCGTAACTTGTCAATTTTTTCCTCTGGCAACTTGGCAATCATCTTATGAGAATCAATTTCGATTCCTAGGAAGGAGATAATAGTTGTAGGACCTTCTGTTTTTGTGGGAGATAGGGGAACACAAAATCCTGGGAAATGTTCCGAAATTCTGTTAAGAGGTTGAAGCGTGAGTTAGCATCGGTCGGCCCAACAAATAGAAAGTCTTCAAGGTAATGAATAATGTTGTGTGAGGCTGTCCTTTGTTCGGTAACCCAGTGTAGGAATGAGCTAAATAATTTGAAGTAGGCACATGAGACGGAACATCCCATGGGCATACATTTGTCAAAGAAGTAAAGGTCGTTGAATTTGAAACCTAGTAACGGAAAACTGTTTGGGTGGACTGGCAGTAACCAGAATGCAGATTCAATGTCTGCTTTTGCCATGAGGGCACCATATCCACAAGTGCTCACCAATACTACAGCGGAATCGAATGAAGCATATTAAACGGAACATTCTGTCTGTGGCAAATGATCATTCACTGAACGACCAGGTGGGAAAGATAGATTCTGTATCAGTCGATATTTTCCTTGTTCTTTTTTTGGAATGACCGCCAATGGGGATAGAAACATGTGTGGAAAAGGTTGTTCGTTGAATGGCCCAGCTATTCTACCCTGTTCAATCTCCTCCTCTAACTTGGATTGAATGATATCCCTGTGGGTGGTTGTTGAGCGTGCATTGTTGGTGTGCAATTGCTCAATGCTACCTTGGAAGGGAATAAGGAAACTGTGCTGAAAACCTTGGGCTAATTTCTATGCCTTTTGCTGATTTGGATATACATCCAACCATTGTAGCATTGCCTGCAGTCAGATGGGTGAGGGTGCTTTGTCAAAGGGGGACACTGGAGGTAGCATTTGGCTTACTCCCCGTAGCCTGTCTCTTAGGACATTTTTTGAAAGGGTGAGGTGCGGCACATCCTGTGCAGACATGCTTAAATTTGCAATCGGGGAAGGTACAGACTGTCTTGTTGAATCTCCAGCAGGTATTATCTTGTCCCGGTGTTTGTCGTGGGGGAAACCTGCCAGGCGATGTCCGCCTTGTAAGCCTTGTTCTTGTACCGTGATCCATGGGTTTTCAGGTCATCTGGTTAATCCATAAGCTTAAGTCTTGGGTACCCCAAGTCATAAATCTATTCTCCTCCATCTTGTCCCGGAATTGCTCATCATAGTTGAGCCAAGCCCAACCATCGTGCTGTTGATAAGCCCACAGAATGTTGACAGCATAGCTCAGCATGGGACCGTATTGAGTGGGATCTCAATGTCCTATCACACTGGTCACATGCATGAAAGCCATGATCCAGTTGATAATGGTCTTTGGTATTTTGACCTCTTTTCCTAAGGTTGCAGATCGGCTCTTTGCTTCTTTCTTTCTTCTGGCTTTCGCCTCCCATGCAGTATGGAAAAGATGTCAATGTACTTGTGCTGTTTGATTTTCTTTCTTAATCTTTTGGGCACACTCTCCCATAGTTCTGACAGCGTGGTTAATGCTGGAGGACCCCTGGAATCCTTGTCAGGGTTGTTAACGTGTATATGCATGTCGCTGTTGCTAGAGGACCTGGAGGTGGAAGAAGAGGTGGAGCTACTGGAGCTGGAACTATGTCTGCACTTGCACTTGGACCTGCGTTTTGATTTTTTGTGTACTACCGCACCTTGCAGCGCCTCAGGTTGTTGCCTATGTAACCCAGACTCACCGGTATCACCCAGATTGCTGCATGGGCGTTTTTCTGCTTGCGAGCTGGTAGAAGGCCTTTCACCATCGCATCTTTTTTCATGTGTGGATATGATATTGCCTTGTCTTGTCGGGTGTACTCCCTCTGCGGAAGAGGAATGGTAGTAAGGTGATTCTCTGACGTAACTGTCTGGAAACGGTGAAGGGCGCCCTGTAAATTCCCTGTCATGATCACAGTATGTATCCTTTTGTGGTGATTGCCAATACCACCGAGGAGGCCATTCGTAGTGTCGAGGATGGGTCCCTTCCCACCTGTTGTCTTGTGGATCCCATTCTGGCTGTGTGTACGGGATGTTGTTGTCCCAAGGAGGTCTTGCATCTGCATCTACCTTGTGGCTAGGGGAAAAATTTCTATATCTGTTGTCGTGTGTCATGGTATCCCAGCTATAGTCAGCTAGCACAAGCATGGAATCTGCCCGGGAAACACCTGGGTCAGCAATCCTGTCAGCGGTAGGCAGAATGGTTTCACGAACTCTGTGCCTTGTAGGAATCAGAGGTCCCTTTTCCGAAGTGAGAGAAGGGGATAGAGCGGTGTCAGAAACCGTGAGGGGTGTAGGTGGAGCATCGCCATCCATTGGCTGTGCGGTATCAACCCTGTGTTCCTCTGCCACGTAACGAGTAATTCCTCTGGCTGGGAGGCTTCGTCCTTGGCTTCTCCCTCTGGCTCAGCTTCTTCCAGAACTTCTTGTACAAATTGGGTGTCGTAAGTTGTCATGCAAGTCAGCCTGTAAGGATGGAGGGTCCTCGGGAACAGTATTTGTTTTGGCGGCCCTCCCACTACGGTGGCTAGCAGTCCTTTTTCACCCGGTTCTTCTTGGTGCCACCCTATATAGAGAATACGAACGGAACTCCTGCTAAAGCTGGAAAAAGGTGAGATTAGTTAGACAGGGGAAACAAAATTAAAATGAAAAGAAAAAAAAAATATTTTTTATGTGAAAGCTCAAGCAGGAGTTGAGCCTGGGTCTCCTGGTTTATAAACCACAGGTCTAACCAGGAGGCTGCACCTTCCCTGATACACAACCTGTGTCTAAAAGAGAAATAAATAAAGCAATTTGATAATATATAATTTATTTTTTTTTATACAGAGGTCAAGTCATGGCTCCCCCGGTGTATGTCAAAAAGCTTGACTAGTACCTGTTTTTTACCCCCCTCCCTTTTTTCCTAAGCTGGATTCAAAGTAACGGCCCCTGGCACACAGAGAACCAAGCCCTTACTGACCCATGGGGATTGAAGGGGGGTGGAAGGCCTAAAAGACCAACCAAATGCCATATGGAGACAGGCCAAATAATTGTAAAATGGAAAATTTGGAAAATTAAAAAAAATATATATTTGTACGGAGAAGAAGATCGAAAGAAAACAGCCACCTGGAACGGTTAAGCAGAGCCCTAAAAACATGGAAAATCTCAACAAGGAGCCAGAAGAATCGCCTGAACAGCTCCGTCATGTATAGGTGTTTAGCGCAAGAGGCGCCCCACATCCATCCACCCCACCAAGGAAACGCCAGCAGAATCGGAGTGGAGGACTGCAATTTGTGGCCCCCCAACGATGCAACGAGAACTGGAGCACCCACTTGAGCAAGCGGAGGAAAAGGAATCCCTGTGAATGGGAAAAGGTCCGCGCCAGGACGGAACGTCTCTCATTTTTAAGACAAAATTTGTTTTTTTTATTTTATTACCCCCCATTCCAAAGCAGTCCAACATTGGTCACAACAGTGGGATACAAACCCTGGGTCATAGTCGCTGCTGTAACCACTAGGCTACATGCTCTCATGGAAAAGCAAAGCGGAAACGAGGCCTCAGACCCGCGAACACCCCCGGATATCGGATGTCTTGCGCCGCGCAGCGCCGTCCTCGGATTTAGACTCGGGGAAGGCAAACAAGCGTGTAAACAAATGAGGGAAGAATTTCGGGATCAAAAGGCCTATCATGCTAGCAGACGGGTGGCCCTACCTCGCAGTGCGATATCGTGTTGTGTGGAACGCGATGCAAGGCAGGAGCGACACGATTAAAAGCGGGAGCCTCTTTTTGTCTTGTCGTGCTGAGTTTTTGTCTTGCTGAGCGATCCAAAAGGATCGCTTACCGCATGTCGCGGCCCTTTTAAGGGGCCGCAAGCGTCATCCGAGGGTGCCGACGGCGCCTCCTTGTGATGTCAAGGCCCCCCGGGGTGGGGCCTTGGCGTTGCCTGTTGCAGACATTCTCCTGGGGGCTGTAGGTAAGCGAGCATGCAATCGCCCCCCCCCCCCCCTTTTCCCCCCCTCTTGTCCTCATTCACCCGCACGCTGCCATCATGGGTGGGCTCCGGGCAATTGTCACGGGCCCACCTTTATATATAAAATGATTAATAAAAATTTTAAAAAGTGTTTAATGTTATTAGAAATACAGAAAAGGTAAGCAGAGACAGAGTGTCAAACGTAAATTGCAGTTGATCTCATTATTTATCACAGTTGAATGAAAGAAATTTGCAGGAAAGAATACTAGAGGGGTTTAACACTGTAGCTAAGTTGAACTAAGGAACCTCTAATTTTGTAGGAGAGGCATAAGATTGGTGACCATAAGCCTTTTTCTACAATAAGCCATGCCTTACAGTAAACCCAGATAAAAAAGAATCTTCTGTTTTTCCAAATATTAAGATTTGGATTTAATATAGTCAATGTGGGAATATTCCACCTGACTTGCACTTGGAAGACTAAATTGGCCCTGGCTTAAATCAGCCAATAAAACTGTTAGCTATCCAGTTTAAAACAAAGTTTGGGTTAAACTAAGAGTGATATTAGCTATCCAGTTTAAAACAAAGTTTGGGTTAAACTAAGAGTGATGATTAGTTCCATATTAAGATCATTTATTTATTTATTTATACAGTTTTTATATACCGTTGCACAGAACAGGTTCCATCTCTATGGTTTACATTAATTCATATTATAAAAACACAATAAAAGGAATAAAATGAAACAATACAATATCAGTTAAGATCAAATTAAAATAGGAATTAAATTAATATTAAAAGATAAGAACAGATGAAGAACAAAAAGTCCATTTTAAAAGTTTGTCTAAAAAGCCATGTTTTTAGATCTTTCCTAAACCTCTTCAAATTTTCTTGCAACTGTATTTCTGAGGGCAATTTGTTCCAGAGAGTCGGCCCAGTGATAGAGATAGCTCGTGCTCTGACTTCACTTAAGTGTGCAGACCTAACTGTCGGAATTGTCAAAAGTGCTTTATTTAATGACCTCAGATTGCGTTGAGGGATATGTAGTTTTAATGTGGAGTTTAATCAAGCAGACGTGTCACTGTATAAGATTTTATGGATAATACATAACGCTTTATAATTGATCCTACTTTCCACTGGTAACCAGTGTAAATCCTTTAAGACTGTGTGATATGGTCCATTCTCCTAGTATTCAAAAGGATACGGGCAGCTGTATTTTGAAGAACCTGTAGGGGACGAAGTGTTGCTTTTGGTAGTCCTAATAGGGTAGAATTACAATAATCCAGTCCAGTTAATAACAAAGTTTGAAGTATTGTTCTAAAATTTTCTCTAGAGAGGTAAGGTTTTAACCGTTTTGGCATCATCAGCTTGCTATAACCTTCTTTATAGTGACAAGGTGTGAGACATAAATTTATTTAGTTTATAATACTAACTGGTTTCTCTACGATGATAATAGGAAGAAACTGAAGAAAGTTAAAGAAATAATAAAAGGAAAGAAAATGTTTTAGTTAATAACTATATGAGTGTTGAATATATCCATTGACATAGATCACTTTTCTTTTGGAATATCTGTGTGATATTGTTAACACTATCTCAGCATCTCAGCCTGATTAATATCTGAGTCTCAGGTTAAATACATATATGACACGTCTCCAAATTATAGAGCCTCCCATGAAATTTAGACAGGGTAACAATTATCTTTTGGTTTTCTTAGCTAGTTTTTACAGTTCAATACACCATTGAGATACACTGAGGGCTACATTCTAGATAATGGAAGATCAATCAAGCTGAGGAAGGTAGCATTTCTTTTTGAATAGGTAAAGTTAGATAAGTAGATGGTTTCATAGAATGATGTGGTCAAGAGAAACAACTGGTTCCTGTCCATGCTCACCAGCTTCTCAACCTCTGGGTATTCCATAAACAATGCTAGCTAGCAGCATAAACAAGTTCTGCCCCCTAGCTTCAGCTTCAGAGAGTAACCGAGCTAAGTGTGTACATTCACAAACTGGGACATTAGAAACACATGCAGACAAATATTTGAAAGAGATATACACAGGAATTGGCTAGAAAGAGAAGAAAATTCAAATATAGGTAAGGAGAAACACAAGAATATAAGAAAACGTCAAAGAAAAATTTAAGGGTATCATTTAAAATTTACTTAACTTTAGCTGAGGTTCTGATTTTCACTCGCGGTGTACCCACGAAGGAGACGCTGCCGAACGCTGTCCAGACTCCGCCCCCCTATGGTGTTTCACTGAAGTAACCCACCATATTGAACAGACTCCTGAGGCCAGCTTGGATCCCTCTTATCTCATCCACCATTTGCATACCCTTCCCATAAGCCTGCTGAGACACTGCCTCAATACCTGGAGTGGGTGACTGAGACAAAGAACCTGGCTCAGGAGTCCCAGAGAGAGCATTAAATTATGGTGGGAGAGATAGAGGGATACAGGCCTTCCTTGGCCAACAAAGGTTGGTCATTCTGAGTCACAGCATCCCTACATCTCTAGCCAGAACAGCAAGGAGGCCCTACCAGAATAGGGAGAGCAATGATATCTTCCTGGGACCTGGGCAGGGCCGGTGGAAGCACTAGGCGAACTAGGTGATCGCCTAGGGCACCTAGCATTAGGGGGCGCCGAGCCGCTGGTGGCCGATAAGAAGGCTCATACGGCCGCCGAAGATCGGCAGGGCCGTGGTGGACCTCACGTCACCACGGCCCGAAAAAAAAGTCGCTCTAAGCCTGCAAATACTCCTCCTCCTTCCTGCCCTTGCGGCCCCGTAAGAAAAATGTTGCCGGAGCCACGTGGGCAGGAAGGAGGAGGAGCATCAGCCGTGTGCTGGAAGAGGAACATCAGCCGCGTGCCGGAAGGAAGAGGAGCATCAGCCACGTGCAGAAGAGGAGCAGCGCTTACGGGCTGCCGCAAATCCCACATTGCGGGCGGCCCGAGAAGACCAGGGCCGCTGCAGAGCCCATCCTGCAGCGACCCGTGAAGAGGAGCCCAGAGGTGAGAGAGAAGCTGAGGGTGTGTGTGTGCGTGTATGAGATGAGTTGAGAGACTGTGTGTGGGAGTGAGGACCTGAATGTTTGCAGAGACAGCATGTGAGAGCCTCTGTGTGTGTGAGAGAGACAGCATGTGACAGTGAGAGCCTGTGCTTGAGCAAGACAGCATGTGGGAGTGAGAGAGAGCCTGTGTGTGTGAGTCAGACAACATGTGCCAGTGAGAGACTGTGTGTATGAATGACTGTATGAGAGAGAGCATGTGATAGTGAGAGCCTGTGCTTGAGCAAGATAGCATGTGGGAGTGAGAGAGAGTCTGTGTGTGTGAGAGTCAGCATGTGCCAGTGAGTGACTGTGTGTATGAATGATTGTATGAGAGAGAGCATGTGACAGTGAGAACCTGTGCTTGAGCATGTGAGAGTGAGAGAGAGTCTGTGTGTGTGAGAGTCAGACAGCATGTGCCAGTGAGAGACTGTGTGTATGAATGATTCTATGAGAGAGAGCATGTTAGAGTGAGAGCCTGTGTGTGTGTGTGTGTGTGTGTGTGTGTGTGTGTGTGTGTGTGAGAGAGAGAGAGAGAAAGCACGTGAGAATGAGAACCTGACTGTGATTTTGAGGGAAGAAGACAGATGGAGAGAAAAGAAATAGAAAAAAAGACAATATAAAAGGAAATGGCAAAACAAATAAGGAAGGAAAGGTGGAAAAAAAATCCTGTGACCAACCGATTAGAAAACTAAGATCAGACAGCAAAGTAAAAAAAAAAAAATTACTTTTTACTGATTGGCACATGTAATCTTTGGGAATGTGCAAGAGCAGCACTTTCTCTATGCAGATCTCACAATGTAGGAGATCAGCATGGAGGAAGTGGAAGCCCACGGGGCCTGCAGAAAGGAAGCAGCAGAATGGGCTTCAGTGCCAGTAGCAGCAATCAGTAGGGATGTGAATCGTTTTTTGACGATTTAAAAAATCGTCAGATATATTTTAAATCGTCAAAAATCGTTAGAGTTGCGATACAATAGAAATCCCCCCGATTTATCGTGAAAAATCGTAAATCGGGGGAGGGCGGGAAAACCGGCCCACCAAAACAACCCTAAAACCCACCCTGACCCTTTAAAACAAATCCCCCACCCTTTCGAACCCCCCCAACATGTTTTAAATTACCTGGTGGTCCAGTGGGGGGGTCCCGGCGTGATCTCCCGCTCTCGGGCCATCGGCGCCATTTTGGCTGCCACTAATATAAATGGCGCCGATGGCCCGATAAAAAAAAACCCCACCCGTCCCTTTAAAATTACCCCCTTAGCCTCCCCCACTCTCCTGACACCCCCCACAAACTTTTTAAACATACCTGGTGGTCCAGGGGGGCCGCGGGCAGCGATCTCCCGTTCCCACGCTATCAGCTGTGCTAAAAAAAAATGGCGCCGATGGCCCTTTGCTCTTACCATGTGACAGGGCAAAGATAGCGCTGGCGCCATTTTGAATATTGGCAATACGGCCCACATGCAGGAGATCGCTCCCGGACCCCCGCTGGACCCCCAGGGACTTTTGGCCAGCTTGGGGGGGGGCCTCCTGACCCCCACAAGACTTGCCAAAAGTCCAGCGGGGGTCCGGGAGCGACCTCCTGCACTCCGGCCGTATTTCCAGTACTCAAAATGGCGCCGGCACTACCTTTGCCCTCACAATGTCACAGGGGCCGACCGTCGGCCGACCGTCGGACTTTTGGCAAGTCTTGTGGGGGTCAGGAGGCCAAGGAATCTAGCAGGGCACAGACATTAACACTTATTTTACCTTACTTACGTGATCCTATTAGCCTAGGAACTCACACTCATTTGTCTTAGCATAGATTTATTATAAGGCATTAAGTTGCCAGGTCAAACATTAACAACTTAGTAATCTTAGAAACTTATAATGAGTATTTAGCAAAGAATATGCTTATGATGAAGAGCTCAATAAGTATGAATAAGTTAGAAAAAGCAGAGACACATCTTCTTAGCTGGAACTTGCATATTATTTATATATTTATAAACAATTCTAACTGACCAGACCCCAGACATGAACAGGAACTAAACCACAGCTGTGTGAAAAGCTGGCTGTGGGTCTCTGTACCTGGATGAAGGGCAGAGGGATTTCCTAGTTCCTTGAGGGGAACCAAGAAAGACACAGGGCTTGAGATGCTTTTCCCAGCAGTGTTATAGCACACTTAATCTCCTCCTTCAGCTTGGTTGCAAGGTAGAGCGAGGAGTGATGGCTTGGATGGCTTCTTGCTGGTTTTGGTAGAATCTTCTTCGCCGAGTCCTGAGCCCCTCTTCCCAGCTGCTTTTAAGACATATTATATGCATATTCCATAGCTTCAGTCATATGAAAAACTGGGACAAGTATCATATTCTGATTGTTTTTTCTTTTCACTGACTGCATGACACCCCCCCCCCCCCCCCCGGGCATGGCTTCTGCCCCCCTCAGGGAGATGCAACCTTCTGCCGCATGGCAGCTGATCTGGGAGTTGCCTTGGATCTGCTAATGTCTCTCTCAAGACTGGATACTAGGTTGACAAGTATTTCTGAGCCTTGGCTGAAGGTCAGGTCTGTCACCGCACAATACACACAGCAGACCAGAATTGTCTTTTCCCTTCTCTAATTGCTGAGAAAAGATTTCATTCTTTAACAGAGGCTTAGACAAACAATGGCTTTGGACAGTAAATGAGTTAGTCATGTATTGCAGCTTTATCAGAAGATCTACATCTCTATAATTCTGAGATACAAACCAGGGTCTAAATGTGAAGTAAAAGTTAATTTTGCTATATGGCACTGGTGAAACATGGGACGGTAACTTTGAAACAGCTGTGTGGGTGCACATGTACACACATAGGGTGACTGGTGCAAATGGATGCACCCATTTTATAATATACGTGCATATATGCATGCATGGCATAAAATAGGCTGTCCACGCATACACGTGTGCACAATTTTATATAGCCTTGCACATGTGTGCGCAAATGCCGCCTCTACTGTGTAAGTGGGGGATTTTAGTAGACAATGCACCCCAGTTTGTTCCTAGTTCACCAGGACTTCCTAATCCCCCTAGCTAACTAGACTACCTTTTTCTCTGTTAGTTCCAACCCTTAAAACCCTACTAACTTCTTTAGATTTTTTTGTTTCAGGACTTACATGCCATCCATAGCAGAAGTAAAGTTATGAGGTAGGGGACCCCGGTGGTCACTTGTGCACGTAAATACTTATGCACAGATTTCATTGAAAAATCTAGGAATGCCCATGTCCCTCCCAGACCATGCCCATGCCCCGCCACCTTTTGTGTGCGTACTGGGAGATACACGTGTACTTGCGCGCTTTTTCATATTTGCGCCGGCCCGACTTCTGCTCTTCTCCCAGCTTTAGCATGCGTAGGGCTTTTAAAATTCATCTTTATATTTTATATTCCTACAAAACCATATGGTATGTAATCACTGTTCTAGTTTTGGAGTTTAAAAGACAGGCAGGTAGCAGTTGTACATGCGTCATGTTCACAGGTTTTTAATAGTACCATATACTCGAAAATGTGGCCCCCACACCAGAACACCCCTAGCCTACTCCTAGCTACCCCTAACCCAACTCTTTTTTATATGAGCAAATGTATTCATGCACCATTACTTGCACAGGTACATTTGAGGTTTATAAAACAGCACTTTGAAAATATACACTATTTAAGGTGAATTTTAAAAGTCCAGCGCATGCATCATTCAGTGGATGTGCAAATAAGTTGGGCTTATGTGCGCAACCCTATTTTAAAAAGAGCACAGATATGCGCATAAGATCCGCTGCATGCATGTCTGAAAAGTTTCCAAAAAGGAGTGGGGCATGGACTGGAGGGGGCATGAGCATTCCGGGGCCTGGCCAAGTGATGTGTGTATAAATATTATGTTTGATTTATATTGTGTTTGTTTGACTGTGAACCGCCCAGAACAGATGATTGGCAGAGTATAAGTTACTATAACTAACTAACTAACTACTTATGCACCCTGGTGCACACTGAGGTCCCCTGCCACATAAATTTACTTCTGATGTAAAGGACATGTAAGTAATAAAATAAAAGGATTGAGTCATTTCTGAGGGGTTTAAAGGGTCTGGAAGTAACTGGGAGAAGTGTAGGCTATCAAGCTAGGGGGGTTTGGAGGACCTAGCTGTTAACTGGACGAACTGGTGAATAAACTGGCAATGTTATGGGCGAATACCCCTTTTAAAATTCCCCAGTTTATGTGGTAGAGGCGGGATTTATGTGCTTATGTGCACATCCGTGTAAAATTTGGCACACATGCATGTATATTTTATAAAATGAATGCGTATCTCAGCACACGCTGGCATGCAAGCCTGTTTGAAAGTTACCAGCCCTGTTTGCACAGGCATTCATTTTTATGCCTGTAATTTTCATCTTTATGACTTAAGCAGGAGTATATTGAGGGCATGGTGTAATTTAATGTCATTGTGTAGGTTTAGTAATAAGAGGTAAGCTCAAAAAATCTGTACCTGATATGTAAGTCTATGTTCTGCCAACAGACGAATGTGGCCATTCATTATTTTGTTAATTTCTTTTGTAAAGGTCACATTCATGTCTGGGTTGGTGAGTAGTCTGTGAGTCTGCATACCCCCCAACATATTATCATTATTCTGTTTGAAGATTCAGATACAGAATTAAGCCTAGCTCATTTAAATGTTTAATTGGACAGACATCTTTCAACAAATTTTGTTTAAAATATCCACTGAAAAATTAGTGAACATTGTGTAAAGACAAACTATTACACTTTTGGATACAGTACAAAAACAGGAAATTTAAACTCAATGAACCATAACAGGCCTAATTATAAAATGTGTATTTGCAGCAACTTTAATTATTGCAGACTATAGTAGAGTTTTATATAGCTAATATAAATGAAGTATTACACAACTGCCTTTTCAAGCAATATAAATACTCAAGTACTTAAAAATACAATTATATTCCTAAGTGCTCTCAAAGCTTATACTAAAAGAATAAAAAATACAAATTTCATTCTTTCTTAGATTTTATTTTTATTTGCATTAGTGAAATGATGCTTGTAGTTTAAATTATAACAGCAAAACTCTACTATTTCAATGCAGAGGCACTGAAAGTTTTAGGCTTACTGTATTTATGTAAAACTAAGAATAATTTGTTCAACATGTCCTGCTGTGAAGAAAATTGCCTTATGTCTTGGAAGGGTCATAATAGTTTCCATAGTTTCTACAAGAAGCCTATCATAGAACTGAAGAGATAATTGAAAAATCTGAATATATTAAAGCCACGGGTACCAATGTCAAAATGATAGAGTGACACCTATTCAGGTTATGATACAGTACTTTTAATAACTATAATATTCCAATACTATTAACAATTACTTCACATGCTGTATTTCTAAAACAATAGCAAAATAAGTCAACTTTGTTTTTATAAGCTCACTGTTAAATAAAATGTCAAAAATTCTCTT
Source organism: Rhinatrema bivittatum (assembly GCF_901001135.1). Lineage (NCBI taxonomy): Eukaryota > Metazoa > Chordata > Amphibia > Gymnophiona > Rhinatrematidae > Rhinatrema > Rhinatrema bivittatum. The sequence goes on from NC_042623.1 coordinate 101,034,407, forward strand.
ACAATAAAGCCATTTTCTCTTTCTGTAGTCTCTTTAGGTAAATGAGGCTTAAGTAATTTTTTTATTATTTTATTACTGATCGTTTGTTGGTTTGTTTGTTTTATGATATTGTTTTATTCATATTTTGTAATCTGCCTAGCAAAACACAGTTATAGATGGAATAGAAATGTTATAAATAAATAAATGAATAAATTATAAAATATATGTTGGATTTAGCATAGAAGCCTATCAAATATTTAGTTCAGTCAAGATTTGCTGGTGTGATTCAGTTCCTGTAACTATGAATATTGACTGTAAATTAAACCGTGACTGTGGTGATTGATTAAACAAACTAAAATATATCTCACATTTCTGCTGAAAATGTGATCTCTATGCTACTTTAACTCATGTTAGCGTGCCCCTTTGCGCTTCCCTTGGAGCCTATTTCTAGCCTCCCCTCCTCTCTCTCCCCTCAACTACGTTCCATTCCTACCAGCTTTTCCATTGCTCATATCTCTTACCACTCCACTCTGACACCACACTCACCACCCCTTACACTTCACCCCGCTTCGATATTTCAACAAACTTTCAACAAACCTCAACAAACCTTCCGCCATCATGCTGACACACTCAATCCCTAGCCTCAAACAATGGCTCTACAACCTTAGGAAACCAGCTACTAATCCTACCACCCCACATCCCAGAACCCTACTTCCCATCATGCTCTCCCCCTTCTCAATAGTTCCTAGGCCTCACTGCCTTCACCCTACTACTCTGCAACTCCCAATCCATCTAAAAAAAATACCCATCCTCCACGACATCCTCTTAGATTCTAACCCGGACATAATGGCCCTCACTGAAACTTGGCTCAAAGAAACAGATACTGTACTTCTGAACCAACTACCCTTACAATGCTATGACATATTCTCTATACCTTGACCTAAAAGAAGAGGTGGAGTTCTCCTACTAGCCGCAAAAACAGAACTTAAATTTACCTCACACCCCACTATCACAATTTCTAAACTATAAATTGGCCTTTTTAAGGCATCTCACTTACAAATATGCCTTATATATGCCCCCCCCCCCCCCCCCACAGCCTACTTGAAAACAACCCTTCACCATTCACTGAATTCATCATGTAAAACATCGATCTCGACTGCCCGGCCATTATCCTCGGCGACTTCAACCTCCATGTTGTCGCCACCCCCTGCACACCCACATGCAAAGCCCTCCTCTCCTCTCTCAAAGCCATGGGGTTCCTCCAAATAGTCAACACCTCCACACACAAAGCTGGCCACACTCTCGATTTAATCTTCATTAACTCACATATCCAATCCAACGCAGCCCCCTCTTGCACCCCCATACCCTGGTCTGACTACTCTTTGCTTTCAACCCCGTTCTCCATAATCCACAAGCACTCAGACCCCCACTCCAACAAAACTATCAAATTCAGGAAACCTTGCAGTAGAGATGACCTTATTACAACCCTCTCCAACAGCCTAGATAAACTTGACCTATCAGACACAGAAACAGCCATCTCATCCTGGAACAAGATCACCTCCAACATTGCCAACTCGCTATGCCCCCTCACATCAAAAGCCCTGAACTCTGCCAACAACACAAAAAATCCTGGTACACGACTGATCTCAAGAAACTCAAACAAACCCTAAGACTCCTGGAAAAAAAATGGCGCAATGACCCCACTCCTTCCTGCTTGTCCAATTCCAAGTCCACCTTACACAAATACTGTACTGCTATACTTAAAACTAAAAAAGACTTCTATGCAATCAGAATACATGATCTACAATTCAATGCGAAAGCCCTCTTCTCCTATGTATCTGAGCTTACCAAACCTTCCACTCCCACCCCTACAACCGCAGACACACAAGCAAAATGCGACAAACTTGCCCTGTACTTCAGGGAAAAAGTTGATAAACTCATACAACTCTTTCCCCTCGCATCCCTCCCATCCACACCCCTTACCACTACCTCACAAACCCCCTTTAATACCTTTGAACTGACCACATCCTCTGAAATTGAAATAATACTCAAAAAAATAAAACCAGCCCAACACCACTCTGACACCATACCTACCAAAGCGCTACTATCTATCCCCAGCACCATAGCAAAACCTTTCGCTGACATCATAAACTCCTCTCTGTCCTCAGGAATTATACCTGACTCCCTTAAGCAAGCCACAGTCAAACCCCTCCTTAAGAAGCCTAATCTCAACCCCAATGACCTTGCCAATTTCTGACCCATCTCCAACCTTCCACTCTTATCCAAAGTGCTTGAAAAAGTAGTAAACTCTCAGCTCTCCGATCACCTTGAGACATAACATCCTCTTCCTTTCTCAATTTGGTTTCTGTAAACTCTGCGATACAGAAACCCTCCTACTTTCCCTCATCGACACCATTCTGCAAGGCTTTGACAAAGGTCACTCATACTTACTGGCTCTACTAGACATCTCTGCAACTTTTGATACAGTAAACCACAGCATACTCCTAACACACCTCCAGGAAATTGGTATCTCTGACACCCCCCTCCTATGGTTCAAGTCATATCTCACCAACAGGATCTACAAAGTGAAAGTTGATGACCACGAATCTAAACCCATACACCTCCACAGAGGCATACCCCAAAGATCCTCCCTTTCCTCGACCCTTTTCAATATATACCTTTTTCCCCTCTGCCAACTCCTCTCCAACCTTGACCTCCCCCACTATCTCTATGCGGATGACGTACAGATACTCATCCCCATCACAGACTCTATAGCCTCCACACTTAAAAGATGGGAAAATGCACTTGCATCAATAAACAGCCTCCTCACCAGCCTTAACCTAGCCCTCAACTCCTCCAAAACTGAACTCCTCATAATCTCACCAACTCACGACAACATCAGTACCCTCCCCCCAAAATCACTCCTCACAGCATGCACAAGACCTAGGTGTCATAATCGATAATCGCCTCAACCTCCAAAAATTCATCAGCTCAACAATGAAAGATTGTTACTTCAAACTCAACAAATTAAAAAAGCTCAGACCTCTACTCCACCTTTGTGACTTCCGGACAGTACTGCAAGCCACTATTCTTTCCAAAATAGACTATTGTAACTCACTCCTACTTGGTCTACCCAAAGCCTCCATTAAACCCCTACAACTCCTTCAAAACACACCAGCCAGAATACTTACCAACTCACGCAAATTCGACCACATCCCACTCATTCTGAAAGAACTACATTGACTCCCCATCCACCACCGTATAACATTCAAAGCACTCACCATCATACATAAAAATCTCTACAACCAGAATCTGCCCTGGATGAAAGACAGCATATACTTCCACACATCTAATAGACCCACCAGGTCATCATATAAAAGCACCCTCCACACCCCCTCTCCAAAACAACTGCACCTCCTCTCCACCAAAAACCGTGCCATATCCATTGCTGGTCCTTTCGCCTGGAACTCCATGCCACCCGAACTCAGACTTGAGCAATGCGCACAGAAATTAAAAAAAAAAACTCAAAACATGGCTAGTCAAGGAAGCCTACCCTTAAACTGCCACATCCCTTCCCGTGTATCACATTCCCTCTCGACCTTCCCCAGCTAGTACCTCCTGCCCACCCCTTCTCCCATCCTCCTTCCTCAGCTAACTTATATAAAACTATCAAACCCCCTTCTCACTCTCGCAAGTGCTGCAGATATTCGTTTCGTAAGACAATGTCGCATTATTTGTAAATAGTTTCCCACATATTATACTCCATGATATATTCTCTGTTTAATTTGATATCTTTTTATTTATGCCTATTTACTTTGCTTTTACGTATATTACTTCCTCAACTCCCAGTTTTTCTGCTCCTTGTTTATTGTAACTACTTTCACCTCTTAGCCTCTCCCTTGTTAGATGTAAACCGGTATGATGTCCCTGACGAATGTCAGTAAAGAAAAGCCTTAAATAAATAAATAAATAAATAAATGTGCATAAACATCCTTGGATAATTCAAATGCTGGTCCAATGAAAAGCATCAGGAAATAAAAAACAGAGATAGGATGGACTTGGAGGGAGTGGAAAAAGGAATAGTGGTATGCAATCCACTGCTTTATTGTTTTCTTGGGAGGGGAGAGGAAAGGAAACTCTCCCCATACTTGTCAGGTTAAAGTACTATTTCCAGGTTGGTTTAGGAAGGGATTATAATAATCCCAGCAAATGAAATATGAGGCTTCAAAGTAAGTCACTCACTATTTGCATTTCTTACAACCTAGCTTGTGTGACTCACAAACCATTCATGATTGTAGCTACCTTCCCCTCCTTCTCCCTCCTGCCATAGAATTTAAAACTGTTCAGGTTTGTCACAACAATTACATCTATTTCTAACATGAAAATATTATTCTGATTGCTTCATCACCTTTGTCTTTCCCTAGCATAAAATTGATTGGAGATGGCTGGATACGATTGATTGAGTAACTGGTGGGAATGGGCTGGGAGAGAAAGAAAGAGAGAGACTGGAGATAAGCTGGGGATGTGGAGGGAGGAGAGAATAACTCATAGGGAAGGACTTGGGAGAAAGAGAAAAATATAGAGAGTCTGATGGCGATGGACTGGGGAAGAGATAGAGAGAGATTGGTTGATAGAAATGAGAGAGGAGGTGAGAGAAACTGCTGTGGATGAGGTATAAGGTGTTTCAAGAATGAGGAAGCCTAATGAAAGCGAGAGAGATTTGAGATAGATGGAAAAGTAAACGGAATGGTAGTGATGTATAGAAAATCTGCACAAGTACCCCTGCACCACCTCCTCTCCCTGCCCTTTTGATAACTTCCTTTCCAAACCTGGTATCTATCTATCTATCTATCTATCTATCTATCTGTCTGTCTGTCTATCTATCTATCTATATTTTTATCTATAGCTATCTATCTATATCAATCTATCTATATCTTTATCTATATCTATCTATATATTTATCTATATCTATCTATATCTTTATCTACATCTATCTATATCTATCTATCATCTATCTATATCTATCTATATCTTTATCTATATTTATCTATATCTATCTATATCTATCTATCTATCTATCAATCTAACCATATATTTTTTTTTCAACATAATCACCCCAGCCCAGATAAACATGTATTAGCAAAAACCTTGGGCTACTTTTGACCAATAGAGAAACCATTTTTGTGACAACTATGAATGAATCCAGTCAGATTATTTCCTGATTTCATTTGGAGAAGTAAAAATACTAGCTGAGCCTTTAGCTTATCAAATTCATTTTTTCATGGTTCAGAATATAATCTAATGGCAATGTCTGCCATGAAATTGCCATCTGTAAGAGAAGCAGTTGGTTACACTTTTGCATGATACACACGTCTTTTCCCAGTCAGAGGTTACTCTTGGCAAACACGATGAAAAATTGGGATCTAAGATATTTACTGTAGGATTGCATAACTTTAGAGATTTGAACTCTGTAAATTTATTGAAAATAATTTTATGTTTATTAGAGGACTGTGACCGTATGTTGCCCTGCTGCCTTTTGGGAAGTGCTCCTACAAACAAAACCATAGTCTCTGTAGAATTTTGTCTGGTTCTAAAAATGAGCTAAATAAATACATCTTGAACAGTTTCTCATGTAATAAATTCAAACAGAAATGACTGAAAATATGCTCAGTTTTGCTTTACTGGTAGATTTGCTAGCACACCATGAAGTATTCTCTATATTCTAGTAAGTATGGCTGTAACTAATCTTTGCAAATCTGTTCATATTTGTAAACATGAATTTCCTAGTTTGTTGATTTTTTTTTCTCAGCAGGTTCCTTCTTGCTATTCTTGGGTATTTAGCTCAAGCAGAACTGGTTTTTACCAGGCTATGGCGCCATGAGACTTCAATCACTGCTATCTGGGGATTTTTAGAAACAGTCTCCTTGTATAGGAAACTGTCCTTGGTCTGATGCCACAGACTTAGCTCCTTCTGGAACTCGATATGCATACACTAGGGGTCACAAATGAGCAAAGGCTGAGACTTAGGGGGTAATTTTCAAAAGGAGTTACATGCGTAAATGTAGCTACTATTGTAGCAATTTTCAAAAGCCATTTACTCAAGTAAAGTGCACTTATGTGAGTAAATCCTATAGACAAGTCAATGGCATATATTGTAGCAATTTTCAAAAACCCACTTACTCAAGTAAAGTGAATTTACTCCAGTAAACCTGGTTTTTACTCGAGTAAATGCTTTTTAAAATCAGGCCCTTAGAGAACGTGAGCTCAATGTGTCTGAGCAGTACTGAATTTTCACTCTGTAGCTTTATTTTTGAGGGTATATCCATTTTTTTATAGACACGTGCTATATTAATTGTTACCCATCACTCTAATTTTAACCATTGATGTCATTTCCAGTTCTTATATAATTTAAATGTGACGCTGTGGTATGCTGTTTTCAGTGACCAACATGTAAGTCATCAGAGAAACATTTTGAAGAGCACCTCAAAATATGGCACCATGTCAGAGCTGAGCAAGATTCTGAGCATTGTAACAAAGGCACTAAATTCATTACACCAGATAAGTCCATTCATTTATTTGGAATATTTTGCTAAAAGTTGATCACTCTTTTGGGGGCATTAAGAATATCACTGGGCCATGTCCTCTGCTTCTGCTGCCTGGGCCCCAATTTCTAGGGATGTGCATTCATTTTATTTGTTTTCATACGTTTCCCATTACGTCAATTAGATGTGCATTTGTTTCATATGTTTCATACGTTTCATATTACATGTCAATTAGATGTGCATTTGTTTCATACGTTTCATACGTTTCCCATTACGTCAATTAGATGTGCATTTGTTTCATATGTTTCATACGTTTCCCATTACATGTCAATTAGATGTGCATTTGTTTCATACGTTTCATATTACATGCTTGTATAGGAAACGTATGCAACGGATGAAACAAATGCACATCTCTACCAATTTCTGCTTTCAGTCATGAGGCTATATACTGTCCTGAAGTTGAGAGCAGCAGACAACCTGGGCTACTGAGGAGGAAAATGCAATCTGACATATTGCCACTCTCCTCCTCCTCTTTGTTGTAAGGAGCACACTCACATGTGAGTGTGCATGCATGCATGCAGGGGGATAGGGGGGATCAGGAAGGAATTTGGCAGTGCTGGCAACCTTCTCCAATATGCTGGCCTCAACCGTATCTGGCTGGACCCAACTTCCTGGTCTCTCACAATGATTCTGCAATGCCCATCAAAAATTGTGTGCCCCTTCCTGCAGCCATGAAATTGCAGGTGACCAAGGGCCCAAATGGCTTGAGAAACAGAAAGCAGACTTGAGAAATGAACCCAGGTCTTTTGCATGACATTATGCAGCACTGCCACTGAGCTACTAAGTTGGCTTCTTACTTGCTTGTTAGAGGTTTTTCAGTCTGGCATTTCTCAGAGTTCACTAAAAGAAATATGCAATTTGTTCCTGCAAATTTCAACTAATTTTGGGAATATTCAATAAAAACCAAAACAATTAATATTTAAAATGAAGAAAATGAAAATTGCTTGCACTGCTATATAAAGTATGTATGTGCATGATTATAGGCAATTCTAAATGGTAGCTTTCAATACAGTTTTCTTCAGATTGCATACTAATGTATTTCCATGAAGCATAACCAGTAAGCCAAATTGTAAGCTGTTTTATAAAATACCTTGTTATTTGAAGCAATAGCATTACAAAGAATTGTACTCCTTACTCATAAAGGACTTTAATCCAATCTATGCTTATGGAAAAAAAGTCTTAATTGAATGTAAACTAGTTTTCTGTATTAAGAAGTGTACTGAACTAAGAATATTGAAATTGCTGTCTAAATTATGATAGAGGATTCCCTCTGGTTTGTGCTAACAACTGAGTCAGGTTTAGCCATTTTAGTAAACATTTTAAAACTAAGCTATATGACATCATAAGACTCAAGTCACCCAAATTAATTCTTGCAGAGAGTTATTTGAGTTTGGTGAATAAAATAAAATCTACTTTTGTTAATAAGAGGGCTTCAAGAGAGTACATATCAGAGAAGTGTCATATAAACCCCTTTGTAATGACCCTCACCTCTGGTCTAATTCTCAGTGGAGCACAGGACTTGGTGAGAGAGGTAATGGTGGTGGGGCCGCTTGGCAATAGTGATCATAATATGATCAAATTTGATTTAATGACTGGAAGAGGAACAGTGTGCAAATCCATGGCTCTCGTGCTAAACTTTCAAAAGAGAAACTTTGATAAAATGAGAAAAAATTGTTAGAAAAAAACTGAAAGGAGCAGCTACAAAAGTAAAAAATGTCCAAGAGGCGTGGTCATTGTTAAAAAATACCATTCTTGAAGCACAGTCTAGATGTTTTCCACACATTAAGAAAGGTGGAAAGAAGGCAAAATGATTGCCAGCATGGTTAAAAGGGGAGGTGAAAGAAGCTATTTTAGCCAAAAGATCTTCATTCAAAAATTGGAAGAAGGATCAAACAGAAGAAAATAGGATAAAGCATAAATGTTGGCAAGCTAAATGTAAGACATTGATAAGACAGGCTAAGAGAGAATTTGAAAAGAAGTTAGCTGTAGAGGCAAAAACTCACAGTAAAAACGTTTTAAAATATATCCAAAGCAGAAAGCCTGTGAGGGAGTCAGTTGGACCATTAGATGATCGAGGGGTTAAAGGGGCAATTGGAGAAGATAAGGCCATCAAGGAAAGATTAAACAATTTCTTTGCTTCGGTGTTTACTGAAGAGGATGTTGGGGAGGTACCCGTAATGGAGAAGGTTTTCATGGGTAATGATTCAGATGGACTGAATCAAATCACGGTGAACCTAGAAGATGTGGTAGACCTGAATGACAAACTAAAGAGTAGTAAATCACCTGGACCGGATGGTATACACCCCAGAGTTCTGAAGGAACTAAATAATGAAATTTCAGACCTATTAGTAAAAATTTGTAACCTACCATTAAAATCATCCATTGTACCTGAAGACTGGAGGATAGCAAATGTAACCCCAATATTTAAAAAGGGCTCCAGGGGCGATCTGGGAAACTACAGACTGGTTAGCCTTATTTCAGTGCCAGGAAAAATAGTGGAAAGTGTTCTAAACATCAAAATAACAGAACATATAGAAAGACATGGTTTAATGGAACAAAGTCAGCATGGCTTTACCCAGGGCAAATCTTGCCTCACAAATCTGCTTCACTTTTTTGAAGGAGTTAATAAACACATGGATAAAGGTGAACTGGTAGATGTAGTATACATGGATTTTCAGAAGGTGTTTGACAAAGTTCCTCATGAGAGGCTTCTAGGAAAAGTAAAAAGTCATGGGATAGGTGGCAATGTCCTTTCGTGGATTGCAAACTGGCTAAAAGACAGGAAACAGAGAGTAGGATTAAATGGACAATTTTCTCAGTGGAAGGGAGTGGACAGTGGAGTGCCTCAGGGATCTGTATTGGGACCCTTACTTTTCAATATATTTATAAATGATCTGGAAAGAAATACGATGAGTGAGATAATCAAATTTGCAGATGACACAAAACTGTTCAGAGTAGTTAAATCACAAACAGATTGTGATAAATTGCAGGAAGACCTTGCAAGACTGGAAAATTGGGCATCCAAATGACAGATGACATTTAATGTGGATAAGTGCAAGGTGATGCATATAGGGAAAAATAACCCATGCTATAATTACACAATGTTGGGTTCCATATTAGGTGCTACAACCCAAGAAAGAGATCTAGGCGTCATAGTGGATAACACATTGAAATTGTCGGTTCAGTGTGCTGCGGCAGTCAAAAAAGCAAACAGAATGTTGGGAATTATTAGAAATGGAATGGTGAATAAAACAGAAAATGTCATAATGCCTCTGTATCGCTCCATAGTGAGACTGCACCTTGAATACTGAGTACAATTCTGGTCGCCGCATCTCAAAAAAGATATAATTGCGATGGAGAAGGTACAGAGAAGGGCTACCAAAATGATAAGGGGAATGGAACAGCTCCCCTATGAGGAAAGACTAAAGAGGTTAGGACTTTTCAGCTTGGAGAAGAGATGGCTGAGGGGGGATATGATAGAGATGTTTAAAATTATGAGAGCTCTAGAACGGGTAGATGTGAATCGGTTATTTACTCTTTCAGATAGTAGAAAGACTAGGGGGCACTCCATGAAGTTAGCATGGGGCACATTTAAAACTAATCGGAGAAAGTTCTTTTTTACTCAATGCACAATTAAACTCTGGAATTTGTTGCCAGAGGATCTAGTTAGTGCAGTTTAGTGGTGCTTAGTATAAATTCTGTTCTTCAAAAGCAGCCATATAAAGATTGGCTAAATCTGGAGCCATTGTGCCACCCATGGCAGTTCCAAAGATTTGTTTGTGAAAGATGTTATCAAAGCTGAAATAATTCTCACGTAGCTCCAGAGTAGCTAATGACATAAAAAATTCTGTGTGTACTCATTGTGGTCTCATTCTAGTGTCCAGAACCTGTTGAATAACTCAAAGGGCTTGATCTTAGGGAATGCTAGTATATAAGGCTCTGATGTCTAAAGTGACTAAAAATGCATGTTCAACATTTGTCACTGTCTCCAAAATTGGCAACGTGTTTCATGTCTTTAATATAAGATCAAGTTAAAGACACAAAAGGTTGCGCGCGCATGTTATAAAATTGGGCGTAGATTTGTGTGTGTAGGGTTGCGCGCACAAATCTACATCCACGCATATGTTTTAATATCTGGCCCAGAGTATATTAATCCTCCTCCCCTCTGTTTACAAAATCATATTGAAGGAGATGCTTTTAATTTCTAAATTATCTTCATAAGCATCATCAGTCTGTGTTACCACTTATAAATCTGCATTATATATAACATCGGTCATTGTCACAGTCTCTATTTATTGAATTTGAAACTGCAACATTTTTTTTATATAATTTTTCTTGCAAATAAAATATACAGTCTTTACTGCAACTTCTCTTTCATTTCATTTCTTAAGAACAATTGTCGCTAAACTTATCTTGATCGTTTGTAGCTTTTTACTTGTAATCACACCATGAAATGTAGAATCTGATGCCTGCTGCTGATTAGATCATTAAGCCCGATTCCTGCTGCAGATCTTAATCTTCCAGCCCGACATGGGACCGTGTTTCAAACTTAGCAAGTTCTTCTTCAAGGGGCAAAAATAGCATCTACAAAAAACATATGGGGTAAATTTTAAAAGAAGCGTGCGCCATGTGAATATACTGATTACACTACGCCTAATGTCATCTACGTGATTTTATGTCCTTGTGCTAAACTTTATGTGGGAAGAATGAAGCGTCCCATTCGTAAATGGTTGATTGAACATCGCAGTTCTATGCAAACATCAAAACAACAAGCTCCTATGGTATTGCATTACATCCAATTATTCAATTATCACACCAATTTAAGGATATGAAGTGGTGGGTTATAGAGAAGGTTTCCTTGAACCCATGGGAGGAGGGTGAGATCCTAAAATCCATTTAAATAAAAAAGAACAGCAGTGGATTTTCCATTTACTAACCGTTCACCCTCATGGACTAAATAATGCTATCAATTGGTATTCTTTATTACAGTAATTATGAGTTTTTCACAAAAATAATTTTCTTGATGCAATATGTTTGATGTCATTTGAGTTACACCTTTGTCCTTTTAAAAAGAGACTGGTTACATTCTCTTTCGGTAACCATCATTTCTGGAAAAAATGCCGCTAAGAGCTGAGAATGGTAACACATAAAATTGTTTGTTTTTAAGTTTTTCATGTTATTTAGAAATAGCTGCACTAGGATGCTATTTGTTTTTTTGTAGGTGCTACTTTTGCCCCCTGCAGAAGAACTTGCTAAGTTCAAAACATGGTCCCGTGTCAAGTTGGAAGACTAAGATATGCAGCAGGTATTGGGCTTGATGATCTAATCAGCAGCAGGCATCAGATTCTACATATCATGGTGTGATTATAAGTAAAAAGTTACAAATGATTAAGATAAGTTTAGTGACAATTGTTCTTCAGAAATGAAATGAAAGAGAAGTTGCAGTAAAGAATGTATTTTAATTGCAAGAAAAATTATATAAAAAAATTTTGCAGTTTTAAATTCAGTAAATAGAGACTGTGACAATGACCAATGATTATATAACAGTTATAAGTGGTCCACAAACCGGTGATGCCTATTATGTTGCTCAAGAACTTTTTCTAATATAATAACTAACACCTTTCCTATTAATTCTAATATTGTTACCTAACTTGCACAAGTATTATACTCTGTTGAAACCCTGATCTTACTTTGTCCACCTATTATGATTACTGTAAACCTTTATGATGGCGAAACCGAATGACGGTATACAAAACATGTTAAATAAATAAATAAAATAAAATGAATGTCATTTAGAAATGAAAAGCATCTCCTTCAATATGATTTAGTGAACAGAGAGTGTTTTTCAATATATATATATATAAATGATCTGGAAAGGAATATGACGAGTGAGGTTATCAAATTTGCGGATGATACAAAATTATTCAGAGTAGTTAAATCACAGGTGGATTGTGATACATTACAAGAGGACCTTGCAAGTCTGGAAGATTGGGCATCCAAATGGCAGATGAAATTTAATGTGCACAAGTGCAAGGTGTTGCATATAGGGAAAAATAACCCTTGCTGTAGTTACACGATGTTAGGTTCCATATTAAGAGCTACCACCCAGGAAAAAGATCTAGGCATCAGAGTGGATAATACTTTAAAATCATTGGCTCAGTGTGCTGCATCAGTCAAAAAAGCAATGTTAGGGATTATTAGGAAGGGAATGATTAATAAAATGGAAAATGTCATAATGCCTCTATATCGCTCCATGGTGAGACCACACCTTGAATACTGTGTACATTTCTGGTCGCCGCATCTCAAAAAAAATATTGTTGCGATGGAGAAGATACAGAGAAGGGCAACCAAAATGATAAAGGGGATGGAACAACTCCCCTATGAGGAAAGGCTGAAGAGGTTAGGGCTGTGTAGCTTGGAGAAGAGACAGCTGAGGGGGGATATGATAGAGATCTTTAAGATCATGACAGGTCTTGAACGAGTAGATCTGAATGGGTTATTTAATAGAAGGACTAGGGGGCATTCCATGAAGTTACAAGTAGCACATTTAAGACTAATTGGAGAAAATTGTTTTTCACTCAACACACAATAAAGCTCTGGAATGTGTTGCCAGAGGATGTGGTTAGTGCAGTTAGTGTAACTGGGTTCAAAAAAGGTTTGGATAAGTTTTTGGAGGAGAAATCCAGTAGCTGCTATTAATCAAGTTTACTTACGGGCGGATTTTAAAAGCCCTGCTCACGTAAATCCGCCCGGATTTACGCAAGCAGGGCCCTCGCGCGCAGAGCCCCGGGACGCGCGTAAGTCCTGGGGTTTTTTGAAGGGGGAGTGTCGGGGGCGGGGCCGAATGACGCGGCATTTTGGGGGCGGGATGCGGCATTTCAGGGGCGGGACCGGGGCGTGGCGCTGGCCCAGGGGTGTGGTCGAGGCCTCCGGACCAGCCCCCGGGTCGGATAATGGCGCGCCAGCAGTCCGCTTGCGCGCGTAGATTTACGTCTTCTTCTAGCAGGCGTAAATCTAGGGACGAAGGTAAGGGTTTTTTTTTAGATAGGGCCGGGGGGGTGGGTTAGGTAGGGGAAGGGAGGGGAAAGTGAGGGGAGGGCGAAAGAAAGTTCCCTCCGAGGCCGTTCCAATTTCGGAGCGCGTGCAGGCTGCCCAAAATCGGCAGCCTTGCGCGCGCCAATCCAGGATTTTATAAGATACGCGCGGCTATGCGCGTATCTTATAAAATCCAGCGTACTTTTGTTTGCGCCTGCTGCACGAACAAAAGTACGCAATCGCACTTTTTAAAAAAAATCTACCCCTTAGGGAATAGCCACTGCTATTAATTGCATCAGAAGCATGGGATCTTCTTAGTGTTTGGGAAATTGCCAGGTTCTTGTGGCCTGGTTTGTCCTCTGTTGGAAACAGAATGCTGGGCTTGATGGACCCTTGGTCTGACCCAGCATGGCAATTTCTTATGTTCTTATGTTTTCGGGGCCCCTGCGGGAAATTTTGGTTTTCCTGGAGTTAGCAGGTTTTTTTTCAGGGGCCCACGATTTTTGGGTTAGTGCGCACTAAGTCCCAATAGTGCGCACTAATGGGTCAAAGTTAGCACGTGCTAACCTAAAAAATTCCATTCATTTTTCAGTTTCCCCGAACCATGCAGAATTAGACAATTTTGTTGAAATTGCCTAATTCGGGAAAAACGAATGCACATCTCTAGAAATTAGAATGTCACCCCCCAAATATAAATACAAAGGAAATGGGTGAAGGGGACAACAAAAGTCATCTGAATAAGACACAAGTCTAATTGAATGAGAAAAGCTGGCATTAGTATACAAACATTTCAAAGTTTGTTTTTTGTTTGTATTTTCATTCTGCTTTTTAATTGATAGGGATAAGTTAGAATTTTTTAGCTTAGGTGAGGTTTTAGTTAGAGGCACTTGGACTACTTTTCTTATTATTGGAACCTCACTGTCGGGATGCCCTAATTCTAATGCATCATTAGAATCCTTTGAAGATACCTCTCTCCAAACCATGCGCTGCTGAGCGACTGTCGGCTTTCTAGTTTAAAAGCTGCTCTATCTCCTTTTTAAAGGTTATTGCCAGCAGTCTGGTTCCACCCTGGTTAAGGTGGAGCCCAACCCTTCGGAAGAGACTCCCCCTTCCCCAAAAGGTTCCCCAGTTCCTTTATTAGTTGTTCTGGTTGGGCAGTTTGAGGAAGTGAGACGGAATGGCTCATCAAGCCAATTGGAGTTATGTCTGTAGATTGATTTGTGGATGATAGTAAGGGTTTTATAGAGGATACATGATGGGATAGGGAGCCAATGAAGGTCTTTGAGGGTGGGGGTAATGTGGTCATATTTGCGGGCGTTTGTGATAGTTCTAGTAATAGAGTTCTGTAGCATTTGAATAGGTTTTATGGAAGAGTAAGGGAGGCCAAGAAGGAGGGAGTTGCAGTAGTCCATTTTGGATGATAGAGTTGCCTGAATGACAATATGGAGGTCATGAGTGCACAGTAGGGGTTTCAGTTTTTTTCAGAACTTTAAGCTTGTAGAATCCTTCCTTGAGGATGGAGTTGATATATTTTTTCATGTTTAGTTGTTGATCAATTAGGACACCTAGGTCTCGTACAAAGGGCTTGGAGGAGATGGTGCTGAAAGCTGGGTCACCAGCAAATGAGGGTAAGGGGGTTGGGATATAAAGAGGAGTTCAGTTTTAGTAGTGTTTAGAGCAAGGTGGAGGTTGGAGAGGAGGAGGTTAATGGAGGTAAGACATTTCTCCCAACATTTTAGTGTATTTGAAATCGAGTCTTGAATAGAATTTAAGGCCAATGTCAGAGAGGAGCTGGCAAAGGGGGGTGAGATATATATTAAATAGAGTGGAGGAGAGGGAGGAGCCTTGAGGGACTCCTTGGGAGAGGGAGAGATGAGTGGATTCTGCTTTGCCTATTTTGACAGAGAATTGTCTATTAAACCAAAGGAGGGCTAGGCCTGAGATGCCAATATTGGAAAGGCAGGATAGGAGAAGGTTATGGCTTATAGTGTCAAACGCTGAGGAGATGTCTAGTAGGGCAATAATGTAGCAGTGTCCTTGGTCCATGCCTCTTAATAGGTAGTCAGAGAGAGTGAGTAAGAGGGTTTCAGTGTTGAGGTGCTTTCGGAAACCAAATTGTGAGGGGTGTAGTATGTTGTTGCTTTCAAGGTAGTCCATGAGTTGTGTGTTGACTATCTTTTCCATAATTTTTGCTATAAAAGGGAGGTTGGAGATTGGCAGGATGTTGGAAGGGTCACTGGGGTCTAGAGAAGGTTTCTTGAGTAGGGGTTTGACCACTGCATGTTTGAGGGAGTCTGGCACTCTGCAGGTGGATAGGGAGCAATTGATGAAGTCGGCTAGAGGTTTGGTGATTGCATTGGGGATAGCTAGGAGGACTTTGGTGGGAATAGTGCCTGTGGGATGGGAAGCGGATTTCATCTTTTTAAGGATGGATTCAATTTCCTTGGAGGAGGTGAAGTCAAGAGAGTCAAGGTTGGTGGGGGTGAAGGGTGGGCCGGGGGGGGGGGGGGGCAGGTGGGTGGAGGGGAAGCTGAGGAGGATGTTGACTATTTTTTTATGGAAGAAGAGGGCCAGCTCCTCACATTTGTTTCTGGCTTCATTGTCCTGGATAGGGGGAGGGGAGGTCTTGGTGAGGTCAGCAACATAGGAGAATCGTGCCTTGGGGTTGTTGCTGTATTCATGAATTTTGGATGCATAGTAGTCACATTTGGCTTGGAGGGTGGCGAGTCGGTAGGTGTGCAGGGCAGATTTGAAGCTGGAAGTGTTTTTATATTCTGCTTTTGGGCACTTCAAAGCATATTACATTTAGGTATATAGGATTTACAATCTAATTTTGTATCTGAATCAATAGAGGATAAAGTGTCTTGCCCAAGGTCACAACGAGCAACAGCAGGATTTGAACCCTGCTTTCCCTGGCTTGTTGTTACGCGCCCCATCCGAGGCCGTTCCACGCACTGGCCTGCTCACTTTCACAGCCCATGGCAGGTCCTGGGTCGGCCTCCCTAGCGGTAGTTGCCAGCTTCTCTAGGCCCCGGCTTCCCGCGGCAGCGGTCGCCAGGAGTTCCACTGCATGCCAGGCCTCACGCCAAGGCTCAGCGTCCTCAGTGATGTTGGCCATGCCCCTATGTGTGCTCGCATGGACCACCCAGCCTCTTGTAGGGCCAAGGGCGGGCCTTAGCTCCATGGCGCGCCCTGATTGATCCCCCGATATAAGGAAGTTCCTGTCTATGCTTCCTTGCTTTGGCAATCAGGTCGGCTTGTATGCTAGATTGCCTCTGTGTTTATTCCTGCTCTAGTCTTGTTCCAAATCTCGTTCCAGGATCCTTCTGCTCCAGTCCTATTCCTGCTTTGTTCCTGCATCCTAGTTCCTGCTCGTTTTGTTCCTGTGTTCGTCTGTACATTTCCCCAGGTAGTACCTCCGGACTGTCTAACTGGTACTGACCTCAGTTTGTTCCTGCCTGTCTGCTGCCTGCCTCAAGACCTCAGCTCATCCCTTGACCTGCCTGCCTGCCTTCTGACTTCGGCCTGCCTGTGACCTCTTCTGACCTCCGGTATCTGACCTCTGCCTTGTTGACCATCCCACGGACTGACCTCTGGACTCTGACCTTTGCTCGCCTGACTTCATCCCTAGATTCTGGCTCTGTTCCTTGCCTTGTCATCACCTATGCTGTTCTGATCCTCCTTGCTCCATTGGACCTCTAGTCTCGAACCCGCCCACGCTCTCCCTGTGACTGTGGGCATGCCAGACTTCTACTCTCCCAGAAGGCCCACCTAAGTCCAAGCGGCCCGGGTCCCTACGGGCCCCTCTCGGGGGGACCTCGGGCTTCCAGTGGTGAAGCTCATCCGAGCCTCTGTCTCCTACAGTGCTCCGCCCCCTGGGGGCAGTTGCCTTCTGTTCCCTATCAGGAGGTGTCTCTCCACTGCCCCAGGAAAAGGGTCCACCTCTGAGCGCAACAGGTTGCCAAGGCCATGGACTCGGCAGAGTCTCCCACTTCCAGGGTCCTACCAGGACTGGCCGCCACAGTGAAACAACTTCACCAAGCATTGGATACACTGGCTTCTTCGGTGGAAGAACTGCGCTCCCAATTACAAGATACAGCAATGGCCAACCCAGTGGGCCTCTCGGCTACGATGCTTCCAAAAGCATCTTTGGCACTTCCTGCACCCCCCAGATACAATGGGGACCCATGCTCCTATCATGGTTTCCTTAATCAGTGCTTTATGCAGTTTGCACTGCAACCTTCAGTGTTTTTGAAAGAGATCTCCCTTATGGTAACGACCTGATCCCATCCTCTCCAAATTATGTGATTTCATTGCTCTCTTCAAGCAAACCTTCGGAAACCCAGGACATCTGGCTATCGCCAGTCATAGTCTACTCCACCTCCATCAAGGGTCAGGGACCCTCTCCGAATACACAGTGGAGTTTAGGACCTTGGCCACAGAACTTGGGTGACAAGAAGATTGTCTGCAAGCCATCTTCCTAGATGGACTTTCTTGTGCTCTGAAAGATGAGCTCTCCATCCGTGAGACTCCCACGTCTCTAGAGGACCTAATCTCCCTTGCCAGAAGGATTGATCATCACCTCCAGCAAAGATGCCTAGAAGTAAAGGCTCCACGCTCTCCTTCAGCATGTACCACAAGCGTACCCAATAACCCTGTGAAGAACTCTCCACTACTTCCCTCCACGGTGGAACCTATGGAGGTGAATCATGGGTGCTTGTCTCTGTCCGAGCATCTTCGTCAGCAGAAGGAGAGTCTCTGCCTTTACTGTGGCACTTCTGGACATCTTCTGCAGTTTTGCCCCATCCGGCCAGGAAACTGCAAAGCCTGAGCCTGGCGGGGGTCCTGAGCTTGGGCACAACTGTTTCTGGCCTTCAACATTTGCTTCCAGTTTCATTGGGCATCAAGGCCCACACTTTTGCTATGACTGCTCTCATTGACACCAGAGCGAGCGGCAGCTTCATTATGGATGACATCGTCAAACTCTTGAATATACCCCTCCGACCACTGGAAGCGAGTCTTCATATCGCCTCCATCCAGGGGGACCATCTCCCTGGCCTCATCACTCACCAGACGGTGGCTATCCGTCTCGCCGTGGGTACCCTCCATGAAGAGGAGATGTCTTTCTACGGCTTGAAGTATTCAACCCATCCAGTTATCCTGGGGCAGCCCTGGCTTCAGACCCATGAACCCCAGTTCAATTGGCAATCTTAGCAGTTGATACAGTGGGGCTCAAAATGCCAAAAGTCTTGTTTGCATTCCATTTCCCCTGTAATGCCTGTTTTCAAGTCTGTTACTGGGCAAAGGTTTGATAGAAGTATTGGGGTTCATCACTAGCAGAATTAAAAGTTATTACCAGGGGATCCTGCTTGGATAAAACCCCTATACTTAAATCCTCCCTTCTACCCTTCTTGCCTTATAGACAAAAAGTTTATTTAAAGAGATGTGTTTTTGTTTTTACTCTAGAACTTTATTGACCAATAATTCATGCAGCACAGCATGCATTTAGAATAAAACCAAACAATTTGTAGTAAAAATATTTTCTTTATTTCAGATAAAGAAAGATATCAATATTAAAATCTCTAAATGATTCTAAGAAACACTCCTATGTTCAAACCTTAATTTTATCAGACTATACCCTACAATCAACGTGAAAACCATTAATAGGGTGGCAGAAAAAATTAAAATTAGATAAATGTCAACTAATAACATTATCTTTAATTAATTAATGCATTTCTAATACATATGCCAATCTAGAAACAATAGCAATTAACGGTTCTCATATGCTTGAATATAAGATAATATCTTTACCAGATATCTGAAGCAGTCCCGCTCTTTGACTCTCTCTCTCCACGTGTAAGGAAAAAACCAAAGTCCCAGTTTTTCTTTCTTTGTCTGCTTCCTGTTTTATATCCTAAAATCCTCTGATCTAAAGCAACTGTATTATTTCTGTCAATACATCTGTCTTTAGCCTTTGAAGAAGTTAGTTTGAAACCTTGAAAAAGGTTCAAACAATTTAATAATATCAGGATATGGAAAATAAAAATATAGGAGTTTTTCCCACCCGATTAAAGTGTTGCCCATTTTCCAGTCTTTTATTCAATGCCAAGGTGTACCAGGCAAAAAAACACTCTTAAAGTATTTTTCTTTTCTTCTAACAGTTCAGAGACAAGAGACCACGTACTCCCCTCTATCCTAGGATATATGCCTGAGCAACCAAATGGTTGAGGCTGCCCAAGGCCATAAAATTAAACATTCCTTTCCCACTATAGATAAGGGATTAGCTGTAAACAGCTCTTCTCAAGGTCTGTAAAGGGGGAGAAGAGGGGACTGGAATTTTTCCAGCAGAGGCCTTGATTAATGCTATGGTTTCTCTTATGGCCTATTGATTACTGACTACACTGAATATAAGTATTTATCAATAAAGTACAAAATAATAACATATTTCCTGACATTACTTTACCCGACTTGCCTCCGCAGTACTCTGACTTCAGTGAAGTGTTTTCTAAGGAGAAAGCGGATACCCTGCCTCCATTATGCAAGTTCAACTGTCCTATTGAATTTCTGCTGGGCACCATGCCTTCCAAAGGCAGAACCTACCTGTTGTCTCAGCCTGAGACTCAGGCTATGTCTGAATACATTAAAGAGAATTTAGAGAAAGGCTTCATCCGTCCATCTGATTCCCCTGCTTCTGTGGGGTTCTTCTTTGTAAAGAAAAAGGATGGTGGGCTACGTCCCTGTATTGATTACAGGGGTCTCAATGCTATAACTTGCAAGGATCAATATCCACTACCTCTCATCAGCGAACTGTTCGATTGCCTAGAAGGGGCGCAAATCTTCTCCAAGTTGGACCTGAGGGGTGCATACAATCTGGTACACATCCAACCTGATGTTATTTGGAAGACCGCATTTAATACAAGAGATGGTCACTACGAATACGTGGTGATGCTCTTTGGGCTTTGTAACACTCCAGCTGTCTTTCAGCGCCTTATGAATGAAATCTTGCTAGATCTTCTGACAATTTCATGATCATATAGCTGGACGACATCCTGATCTCTAAGGTCTTAGAGTCCCATCATAAACATGTCCATATTGTCTTTCAACATTTGAGAGAAAACCACTTGTACACCAAGTTTGAAAAATGCCTGTTTGAGCGCAATCACTTACCCTTTCTAGGGTACATCATCTCTGATTGTGGGTTTTCTATGGACCCAGAGAAAGTCCAAGGTATCCGTGACTGGCCCCAGCCAGTAGGCCTCTGGGCCTTGCAACATTTTCTTAGTTTCATCAATTATTACCAGAGCATCATTGCTAACTACTCCTCCATAGTTGCCCCACTCACCGCTATAACGATAAAAGGGGCCAACACCCGGGTATGGTCACCCAAAGCACTTGTGGTCTTCCAGATGATTAAGGAGGCCTTCAGTTCCGGTCCTTGTCTCCATCACCTGGATTCCAAACGTCCATTTGTTGTAGAAGTGGACGCCTCCGCGATCTGTGCTGGAGCCGTTCTGAGTCAACACTGTCCTAAGGGCAATTAATTCCCTGCTCTTTCCACTCTCATAAATTCTCCCCCACGGAACAACGCTACACCATGGGTGATCGTGAACTCCTCACAGTCAAGCTAGCACTTCAGGAATGGTGCCCCTGGTTGGAAGGGGTGCAACATAAGTTTACCATCTTCACACACAAGAACCTTGAGCATCTCAAAGAAGCTCAACTTCTGAACCCTCGTCAATCCCGCTGGGCACTGTTCTTCGAACGATTTGACTTCAATTTCTGCTTTCGTCCTGGCTCCAAGAACCTGCACGCTGATGCGCTATCCAGATCATTTGAACATGAAGATGTCCCTGAAGTTCCTAGCTTCATCATTGACCCTGCTTGTATTTCTCTTGCCGCCACTAATACAGTCCCGGCTGGGAAGACCATCACTCCTCATAGGCTATGTGAGCGAGTGTTAAGATGGGCTCAAGACTCCAAACTGGCAGGTCACCCTGGTCATGCAAGGACCTTGGAAATGCTGTGAAGACAGTATTGGTGGCCTAATATGGTGCAAGACTCTCAAAACTACATGGACTCGTGTCCCACCTGTGCTCAACAGAAGCCACCCATGGGAAAGCCATGGGGCTTACTTCAGCCACTTCCAGCACCTACTGAGCCATGGTCCAGCATCTTGACAGACTTTATTACTGCTCTGCCTCCTTCCCAGAACAATACTGTAATTTGGGTCGTTATCGACCGCTTTTCAAAGATGGGTCACTTTATTCCCTTGCTGGGCCTTCCTTCAGCCCTGGAATTGGTGAAGCTCTTCCTAAAGAACATCTTTCGCCTCCATGGACTCCCCAAGGAGATTGTTTCCGATCAGGGACCACAGTTTGCTGCCAAGTATTGGCGTTCCTTATGTAAAAGGTTCGATATCTCCTTAAGCAATACATCAGCCTACCATCCCCAGGCCAATGGGCATGTCGAGAGGACCAATCGGACTTTAAAGACATTCCTTTGTTCCTATGTAAATGATCAGCAAAATGTTTGGTTGGATCTTCTCCCCTGGGCCGAACTGTCGCACAACGCTCATGTTGCTGCAGCCATCGATATTTCTCTGTTTGCGGTGTTTTTTGGACGGCAGCCTCGACTGCCTCTTCCTGTTCCTTTGACGGTTCCGTCAACAGCGGCACAATCTATGGCTCATACTGTTTGTCAAGTTTGGACCCAAGTAAAAAAGCATCTCTTGCAAGTTGCTGAACACGCTAAGCGCACTTCGGACCTTCACAGATGTCCTGCTCCACTCTGCCGTCCCGGCCAGAAGGTGTGGCTGAGTGTTCGACATATCCGATTGAGACTTCCCTCTCATCGTCTTGCTCTGAAATATATAGGACCATTTCCTGTGATCCAAAGAGTGGGAGCCATATCATACCAACTCCAGCTGCCTCGTTTTACGGGCATCCATAACACGTTTCACGTGTCCTTGCTAAAACCGCTGGTCCTCTCCTGGCCCTCACGCAGAGTTCCTCCTGCTCCTCTGGTCTCTGCAGAATCTGACTCTTCCCTCCAGGTAAGAGAGGTCCTCGATGTACGGCGATGCCGAGGCAGGTGGGAATACCTCCTTGCATGGGAGGGTTATGGGGGCCGAGGAGAATTCATGGGAACCATCACAGAACATCCTTGATAAGTAACTTTTTAAGGCTTTTCATAGAGCCTACCCTGACAACCACAGCCGCGTAGGGGGAAGGCATAGAAGGGGGAGTATTGTTATGTGCCCCATATGTGGCTGTCCCGAGCATGGGCCTGCTTACCTTTGCGGTCCCATGGCAGGTCCAGGGTCGGCCTCCCTAGTAGTAGTTGCCAGCTCCTCTTGGCCCCGGCTTCCCACTGTGGCAGTCACTGGGCCTTTCACTGTGCGCCAGGCCTCACGCCGAGGCTCGGCATCCTCAGCGATGTTGGCCATGCCCCTACGTGCACTCGCACTGACCGCCTGGCCTCTTGTAGGGCCAAGGAAGGCCTTAACTCTACGGTGCACCCTGATTGATCCCCTGATATAAGGAAGTTCCTGTCTGTGCTTCCTTGCCTTGGCAATCGGGTCGGCTTGTATGCTAGATTGCCTCTGCATTTGTTCCTGCTCTCGTCTTGTTCCAAGCCTCGTTCCAGGATCCTTCTGTTCCAGTCCTGTTCCTGCCTTGTTCCTGCATCCTAGTTCCTGCTTGTCTTGTTCCTGTGTTCGTCTCTACATTTCCCCAGGTTGTACTTCCGGACTGTCTAACTGGTACTGACCTTAGCTTGTTCCTTGACCTGCCTGCCTGTCTGCCGCCTGCCTCAAGACCTCAGCTCGTCCCTTGACCTGCCTGCCTGACTGCCTGCTGCCTGCCTTCCGACTTCAGCCTGCCTGTGACCTCATCTGTCCTCTGTATCTGGCCTCTGCCTTGTTGGCCATCCCACGGACTGACCTCTGGACTCTGACCTTTGCTCGCCTGACTTCATCCCTAGATTCTGGCTCTGTTCTTTGCCTTGTAATCACCTTCACTGTTCTGGTCCTCCTTGCTCCATTGGTCCTCTAATCTCAAACCCGACTGCGCTCTCCCTGTGTCTGTGGGCATGCCGGAATTCTACTCTCCCAGGAGACCTTACGAGGCCCACCTAAGTCCAAGCGGCCCGAATCCCTATGGGCTCCTCCTGGGGGGACCTCGGGCTTCCAGTGGTGAAGCTCATCTGAGCCTCTGTCTCTTCCAGTGCTCTGCCCCCTGGGGGCAGTTGCCTTCCATTCCCTATCAGGAGGTGTCTCTCCACTGCCCCAGGACAAGAGTCCACCTCCGAGCGCAACACTTTTAGCCCACTGCTCTAACCATTAGGCTACTCTTTCATACCAAAAACAAATGAGCACAAAATGAGGAAGAGGGTAGGCAAAATTACCAGAAGAAACAAATGGAGGAAGAAGGGCAATTAGACAGGCAATGACTCAAATGGAGAAGCAGTCTATTTCTCATTTAGTAAAGACAGGGGAGAAAACTTTCTTCAGATATGCAAGTGAAAACAGGAAGACCCAAAAGGGAAGACAGTTTAGTGATAGGCTATGTGAAGAGAAAAATCTGAAGAAAACCAGATATCTTAAGCAAATTCTTTTCTTTGTAATTTACATTAGGAGAGGGTGAAAGACCTAAGGCAAGAAGGAAGAACATAAAAAACTGTGGAGTGAACACATTACTGTTTACTGATGAAAAGTTATTCAAAGTACTCGCACAATTAAAATTAAATATGTGGGGTACATCACAGAATCGTAAAGAGGCTAAAGGAGTTACTGACTATACCCTTCACAGGTTTCTTTTTTTAATTTATCACTTCATAAAGAAGAATTTCTAAGAGAATGGAGAAGAGCAGATGTAGCACTACTCTACAAGGCTGGGATCAAGGAGGAAATAGAAAACTGCTAGACCTGTTGTTATCAGGATGGAGAAAGAAACACTTTTGGTATAAAGAATAGTGTAATTTTTGAATCTAGTGAATTACAAGGTCATAGGTAATATGGTTTCACAAGGAAAACGTCTTGACAAACTTGATTTCTTGGATGATATGAGCAAAATAGTTGATCAGGTGGTACAGCAGATATAACCTACCTGGATTTCTGTAAAGCCTTTGACACCACTCTGCACAGAATACCTGTAAGCAACATAGTCATTCTGATAGTTGGAAGGCAAAATATAAATTGTTCAGAAGTTGGCTGAGCAACAGATCTCACTTATAGTCAATGGGGTCCACTATGGTGAAGGGAAATTGACTACTGCTGTGTGCCCAAGAGTTAATATTAGACCCAGTCCTCTTCAATGTCTGTATGGGAACAATTTTCAAACTGCTATTTTTGGGATAAAGACTGTAAATTACTTTTTATTTGTTGCCTTTGTACCAATTCTTTAAGCAAACAGACAGTTTATGTATTATTTCTCCTTGAAACTTGCCCACATGAAGCTTTTCCTGCAGATAGAATATTCCTAGAAATTTATTCATGAAAGCAGTAACTTTTCAATAGGCGTGCGGGCGCACATGTGCGTGTGTTTGCTGGCTTGCTCCCATGGATGAAGCTATTTTATAACATACATATGTATATGTGTATATGTTTTAAAATAGGCTGAGTACACACAAGCAATTTTAAGAGGACATGCATATGTGTGTGCAAATCCTGCTTCCACCTTCTCAGTGGGGGATTTTACAAATGGTGCATGTCCATGCCATGGCCAGTTTCACCAGTTCATTCCCAGTTTGCTCAGGCAAGTGATAAGGCTTCCGACCCCTCCTAGTTTAATAGCCTCCCTTTTCCCCTGTTAATCCCAATCCCTAAAACCCTGCTGACATGCCTAGATTTGTTTTGTTTTATGACTTATACGCCATCCATAGCAGAAGCAAAGTTATGGGGTACGGGACCCCAGCATGCGCTTGTGAGAAATCTAGGACCATGCCCACCCTACCCCTTTTTTTAAATCTTTTTATTTGTGCATGTAGTGGGACATGGGTGGTTTTTCAAAATCCACTCGGCATGCATTAGCTCAGCTTGTGCACATATTTCCCACTTTTAGAGCATGCAGGGCTTTTAAAATTTACCTTGAAGATTTGAAAATCCAGTCTACATATGCACCTTTCCTCCCCGGAGCTAAAGAAGACTCCTAGAATGTCTCCTCTCAATATGTCTGAAATTGCACACATCACAGAACAGCACACAAACTTTTAGCTGCATTGAGGAAGGGCAGTTTTCAGTCAGCAGCTTACCGTATGTAAAATACTTTTTACCCATGTAAATCATTTTGAAAATTGATTTCTCCAAAGTGACATTGGAAAAGTTAGAAGAGAAATTGTGCCTGTTTGCAGATGATATGAAAATTTGCAGTTGACATGTCAGCAGGAGTATAAGATAAAAGATTATTTTAAAAAATTAGAAAAATGGTCAAAGGTATGGCAACCATGCTTTAATACAAAATTTTAGTAGCAGAGGTAGGAGAAGACAATGAATGAAATAAAACCTGACAACACAGTAGGCAGGAACAAATGGGTGAACTGGGAGAGCTAGGTTGTCCTTTTCTGCAGACATTTTCTTCTAGCTTAGCATAGATAAGGTAAGATTATCTTCATAGACCAAATTAATTGATTGTGGCTTTTAATTATGAAAACAAGAACTTTTGGAGTTCAAGTAACATAGTTATATTTCTTGGTTTTCAAATCTTTCCTACTTCAGGTGAAATACATTCAGTGAATCAATTAACTGTTATCTTGCTATGGTTGACAACATCAGGACTTGATAGGTGAGTTACTGGCTTGAAAGAATTTCCATAGATGACCTTAACTCTGCAGAAGTGTTTAAAAGCTGATATGGAAAACTGTGATTCTGTAAATACCATTTAAATGAGCAAAGGTCATGCAGAATGGATATTTCAGCTTAAACTAACCTGTCAGCTGCATTTAGCTCCTAATCAAATGTATCACTGGGTACAAAATGTGTACTTTAGTGGGTATTGTAAAAATAATGATTTAAATGTATCCAAATAAGAATTCCAAACCATTTCACATTTGTGCTGAATTACATCAGAAGTATACATTAAGGGGCAGATTTTTAAAAAGTATGCCCACGAGTACTTTTGTTCGCGCACCAGGCGCAAACAAGAGTACGCTGGATTTTAATAGATATGCGCGTAGCCACGCGTATCCTTTAAAATCCAGGGTCGGCGCACGCAAGGCTGTGCAAAATCGGCATTATGTGCTTGTATTGGCTCCACATGTTTGCATATTGCCAGTAGGAGGGAGGTAATAATTGAGAGTCATTGGGTGTTTTGGTAGGTTTTGGTGAACATCCAAGTTTTTAGTTCTTTTTTGAAGGTTTTTAAATTTTGCTGTGTTCTAAGTTCGGTTGGAGGGTGTTCCAGAGTTTGGGACTTCCTAGGGATATGGCTCTCTTCCGAGTTGAGGTTGTAGTTGTTTAGAGCGCGCAGGTGGAATCTTTAATAGACCTTTGTTAGCTGAGATGAAGGTTTCAGTTTGGAGAGTGGAGTTATATAGATGAACTTAGCCAGTTTGTTTGTTTTTCGTATATTATTTTGTGTAATATGGATAATATTTTGTATTCTATCCTGAATTTTATTGGGAGCCAGTGTAGTGATATAAGTGTTGGAGTGGTCGGATGGTGGTGAGAGGTAAGTTGAATAGTAGGGAGTTGCAGTAGTCTAAGTTGGAGAAGATGAGTAGTTGAAGGACTGATCTGAAGTCTTTGGGTGAAAGGAAATGCTTTAGATGATGTAGGGTTAGGCATTTGTGATATCTGTCTTTGATTTTAGTAGTAATGTGATTCTTGAAGGATAGTTCATTGTCAATTATGACTCCTAGGTTGTGGGCATGAGTGACAGGGGAGATTGCCGCTTTTTCATTCATTATGTTGAGTGGTGGTAATTGAGGAGAGTTGCTCTTTCTATCCAGTATTATTATTTCTGTCTTATCGATGTTTAGGATGAGTTTCATGTTGGTTAGTAGTTGCTTTATATTTGTGAGGTAGGTGGATGTTTTTTTGTAGGTGTCTTCCAGAGTGTTGTGTATTGGGATTAGTATTTGGATATCATCCGCATATATGAAGTGGGTCAGTTTAAGGTTTGAGAGGAAGTGGCATATCAGGAGAAGATAAATGTTGAAGAGTGTCGCAGATAGAGCAGAGCCTTGGGGAACTCCGGTGTTAAGGTTTATTTTCTTTGAGAGGGTGTCATTGATTGATACCTGGTAGGTTCTTTGTGATAGTGTTAGTGTTTGTGGTAGTTGTGGGTGGATCCTTGGGCTGGTGGCAGATGACCCCCCCCCCCCCCCCGGGGGAAGATCCCAAGAGGGACCACTGGTCAGGCTCAGAGTATGGAGATAGACACACACTAGTTCTTTTATTAAACAGTATATGGAACCAACAGAGGTGGAAGTAGTGAGCTGGAAGTGCCCGACTGGGCTGTAGTCCCTCAGATACTGGAACAGCGATCCTGGATAACTGAGCTGTAGAGAAACTGAATATAGTGAGTAGGCAGAGTATGCAGAGTTCATGAACAGAACCTTGATGGTAACACTCACACAATAGTCTCTTAGAAGCAGCCCAGGAGCTGGAATAAAGTAGGCCCTCGAGGAGCGAGTACCTGGTTCCAAGGAACGCTCTGAGAGAAAGATGGTAACTCACTGGTGTTGTAGGCAGCGATGACTTCCTGGCAGACGTGGTATTCAGTAGCAAATCCGGGAACAAGGGCCCTCGAGGAGCGAGTACCGATTCCAGACTGCAATCTGAAAAGCAAAGAGAAAGCGAGGTCCCCGAGGAGTGGGTACCCATAAGTCCGAGGAGGCAGAGTAGCAAGGTATGCGGAGAGCGAATCCCATCCGTCGATACCTGGAGGAAAACCCTTGCTAACTCGATTCGTTAGCGATTTCAGAGACCTTAAATATCTGGTGAGGATGATGTCACCTCAGGGGGACACCCCTGAAGTTCGTGCCACTGCTGGTACTTTAGTCGGGGCCGCACGGCGTGTGTGCCCTTAGACTGCTGGGAAACATGGCAGTGTGCATCGTCCAGCCGGTCCAGGGACACCGGAGGGGAACAGCAAGATGACGCCGCGGCAGCCAAACTTCCTACAGGCAAAGAGGGAGTCGCCAAAGAGGTAAGGTGGGTGTAGTGGAGATGTCGGGTAGCGACGGTCGCAACAGATAGATAAGATGAGAACCATTGTAGGGTTTTTTCCTTTGCACCAATTTTGGAGAGACGGTCAATCATGATTGAGTGGTTTACCGTGTCGAATGCTGCTGATAGGTCAAGAAGGACTAGAAGGTAGCTGTGGCCATTGTCAAAGCCTTTGAGCATGTTGTCATTTAATGATAGGAGTAGTGATTCAGTGTTCAGGTGTTTCCTGAAGCCAATTGTGTGGGGAGTAGGATGCTGTTCCTTTCCAGGTGATTGCTGAGTTGGGAGTGGATGATTTTTTCAATAATTTTGGCAATGAATGGTAGGTTTGATATGGGTCGGTAGTTTATTGGGTTTTCTGAATCAATGTTGGTCTTTTTTTAGTATGGGTTTGATAATTGCCGATTTTAGGCAGTCGGGAGTAGTTCCTTCTGTGAGGGATAGGTTCATGATGTTGGTTAATGTTTTGGTTATTGATGTTTCGATGGCTTTGATTGTCGGTATGGGTATGCTATCGATAGGGTGTTTAGCTGGGTTAATTTTTTTGATGATAGATTGGATTTCCAGTGAAGATGCAGATTCAAAGTTGGCCAGCTTGGTGTTTGATTGATTTGTATTTTCAGGTCTTGCGTGTTGTCATTGAGGTTGTTATTTATGAGGTTTTTGTTTTTTCATTAAAGAAGTCTGCAAAATCGTTGCTTGTAATCTTGGAGGTTGATGATATTTGGTCATTGGAGAATTTGGTTATGCTTTTTACGATATTGAAGAGCATTCTTGGGTTATGTTGTAACTTGTTTATTTTATTTGAGTAGAAGTCTTTTTTTGCGTTGTGGATAAGTTTTTTGTAGTTTGCTAATTGTGATCTGTAGGCATTAAGTAGTGCAGTTGTTTTGTTGTTCCTCCATGTTTTCTCTTTTTTTCAGAGTTCACGTTTGGCTGATCTGATGTTGTCGTTGTACCATTGGTTCTGGTGTTTTGGGTTTTTTATTGTTTTCTTTATCATGGGGTTTATCTTATCTGCTATTGTTTTAGTGATGGTGAGCCAGGAGGAAGTGGCGTTTTCTGTGTTAGATAGGTCTATGTTTGTTAGTTCTGATTGTAGATTCTCTTGAAGTGTCTCGATGTTAAAGTGTGGTCTGTAGGAGAAGGATTTAGGTGGGCTTTTTTTCATCGTAACTTTGCAGCTGGAAGTCATATTGGAGTGGCTTAGAGAGTGGTCCGACCAGGGGATATTAGTGATACTTGTTTGGTGAGTAGCCCATATGTCAGTATTGATGAAGACGAGGTCTAGTGTGTGACCTGCTTTGTGCGTTGGTCCATTGATGATTTGACTTAGGCCTAGGGTTGAGAGAGCATCTGTTATTGAGGTGCATGTGGGGGAGTGGGGGGTGGTGTCTATGTGGATGTTAAAGTCTCCTAAGATGATGATGGGTTTGTTAATAGTTAGTTTGGTCAGGAAGAATTCTATCAGTGGTGAGCAGCTCCAGTTCAGTGAATTGGGGGGATAGTATACAAGACAGATTTGTAGTTTTGGTGAGTCAAATAGTGCAATTTCCAGTGGAGTGTGGGTGCTAGTTGGGAGTAATTTCATTTGTAGGTTTTTTTTTTTTTTATCATTAGCATTAGACCACCACCTTTCTTTTTTGGTCTGGGGATTGAAAATGTTCTGCAGATAGGGTTATTGATTTGGTTGATTAAGACTGGGTCGGTGTTTTTTATCCATGTTTCCATGATGGCTATGAAATCTGGTTTGTAATCATCGAGTAGGTCGGTGATTATGGGTATTTTCTTTACAATGGATTGTGCGTTGAATAATAGGAATGATAGTGTTATATAACTGCTATAGGTCTTAGTGTTGATGTGAGTGATGTTTGTGTTTTGATACAGTCTTTCTTTGGTTTTCTTCTTGTTTCATTCTGTCAATGGCACCTATTGCTCTAAGATCACAATGTTGCCTAAGTAGACCAAAATATTTTCTGCTACACACTGATCCAGACAGAGAACCGGTGAGTAAAAGAGACTGAATTGATCAGCCAGAACAACTCTGTTGGGTTCTCTTCCATGCAAGTGCAAGGACTAGATGATGATGGAAAGGCAAAGTAGTTATATATAATGCTTTGATGAAACTCGCTGCCAGTCTGTGTGGTCTCCCCAGCTTCTGCTTGGGACATGGGGGATTCTGAGGCAGATCTGGAAGAATGTCTAAAGGAATGCCTTAACGTAGAGCCAGATTATTAAATACACAGCAGACAAGCACTATATCTGATACTCTGGGTGGGGCATACATTAAAGCACCCACCCCATTTTGTCCAACGAGTGAAATCTAGTTTTGAGAACTCCAAAGGTACGTTCAGTGACACAGCAGGTAGAACATAAGGCCTTGCTATAACTTGTCTCTGCTGGTGTGTTCAGATTAGCAATGGGTATGACACACCAGGTCTTGCACCCATATTCTGAATCTCCTGCGGCAAAGAGAGAAAAGCTGTATCAGTCACATTCTCATGACTTTATTATCTCGCTGCCAACCCACAGCATGTTATAAGTGACTAGAAGCTAAGCTATAGCTTGAAATGAGCCAACAAAAGCTATTTTCAAACCCTAAGTCCATGCTGCCATTTATTGTAGCACTATATGTATTAGGGATGTGAATCGTGTCCTCGATCGTCTTAACGATCGATTTCGGCTGGGAGGGGGAGGGAATCGTATTGTTGCCGTTTGGGGGGGTAAAATATCGTGAAAAATCGTTAAAATCGTTAAAAATCGAAAAATCGAAAAACCGGCACATTAAAACCCCCTAAAACCCACCCACGACCCTTTAAATTAAATCCCCCACCCTCCCGAACCCCCCCCCCAAATAACTTAAATAACCTGCGGGTCCAGCGGCGGTCCGGAACGGCAGCGGTCCGGAACGGGCTCCTGATCCTGAATCTTGTCGTCTTCAGCCGGCGCCATTTTCCAAAATGGCGCCGAAAAATGGCGGCGGCCATAGACGAAAAAGATTGGACGGCAGGAGGTCCTTCCGGACCCCCGCTGGACTTTTGGCAAGTCTCGTGGGGGTCAGGAGGCCCCCCACAAGCTGGCCAAAAGTTCCTGGAGGTCCAGTGGGGGTCAGGGAGCGATTTCCCACCTCGAATCGTTTTCGTACGGAAAATGGCGCCGGCAGGAGATCGACTGCAGGAGGTCGTTCAGCGAGGGTTCCGGCGCCTCGCTGAACGACCTCCTGCAGTCGATCTCCTGCCGGCGCCATTTTCCATACGGAAAATGGCGCCAGCCATACGCGTATGGCCGGCGCCATTTTCCGTACGAAAACGATTCGCGGCGGGAAATCGCTCCCTGACCCCCGCTGGACCTCCAGGAACTTTTGGCCAGCTTGTGGGGGGCCTCCTGACCCCCACGAGACTTGCCAAAAGTCCAGCGGGGGTCCGGAAGGACCTCCTGCCGTCCAATCTTTTTCGTCTATGGCCGCTGCCATTTTTCGGCGCCATTTTGGAAAATGGCGCCGGCTGAAGACGACAAGATTCAGGATCAGGAGCCCGTTCCGGACCGCTGCCGTTCCGGACCGCCGCTGGACCCGCAGGTTATTTAAGTTATTTGGGGGGGGGTTCGGGAGGGTGGGGGATTTAATTTAAAGGGTCGGGGGTGGGTTTTAGGGGGTTTAATGTGCCGGCTCACGATTCTAACGATTTATAACGATAAATCGTTAGAATCTGTATTGTATTGTGTTCCATAACGGTTTAAGACGATATTAAAATTATCGGACGATAATTTTAATCGTCCTAAAACGATTCACATCCCTAATATGTATGCTATACCACTTTGTTATGGTGTGTCAGATCTTCATGACAGAGCACTAACAGGGCACATTTGACCTGGGAGTCACTGCACTGTGTGCCCAAAAAGGTTTGAATAAACAAGTGACATTTCAACAGGTCCAAAAGAGAGTATTTGAATTGCTACTTGTTTTAAGCTGACAAGTTGAAATTCTTTAGTGCTTGGTCACACATTGACCTTTGCAGAAAGTGCTTTGTATGGATATATAACATTAGCAGGACTCTATGGCATGGAGAGAGAAATCTGTGCCCTGGCACGATGGCTTGTTTACCTGTAGTTGTGTTGACCTCACTTGTCTTGCCTGCCTGGTGCAGTGGTGGACCTCACGTGACACCTAGATAAGATTTTAGATAGTACTGGGGAAGAGCCGGCTGTCATGGTACATGTGGGCACCAACAATATAGGAAACTGTGGGAGGGAGCTTCTGGAAGCCAAATTTAGGCTTCTTAGGTAGAAAGCTGAAATCTAGAACCTCCAGGGTAGTAATCTCTGAAATGTTCCCTGTTCCACACTCAGGTCCCCAGAGGCAGGGAGAGCTCCAGAGTCTCAATGTGTGGAAGAGATGATGGTGCAAGGAAGAAGGATTCAATTTTAAAATGTACTGGGGAATCTACTGGGGAAGGGAGAGTCTTTTCTGAAAAAATGGGCTATACCTTAACCAGAGTGGAACCAGGCTGCTGGCACAAACCTTTAAAAAAGTGATAGAGAAGCTTTTAAACTAGAAAAAAGAGGAAAGCCGACAGTCGCTCAGCAGTGCATGGTTCAGAGGGAGGTATCTTCAAAGGATACTAATGAGGCAGGAGAGGTAGGACATCCCTACAGAGAAGTTACAATAATAGCAAAAGTAGATCATGTGCCTGCAAAGCAATTGATTTGTACAATGCAGTTATCAGAGACTGCAGTGTATAATCAATTTCTCTTGGTAGAATTGTCATCACTTATAAGGTCTAAAATTCTTTAATGATGTCAATTTTACAATGAATATCTCTCAATGTGTCTTTAACACCCCCCGAACCCCAACCCACCTCCTCTCTCTCTCTCTCTCCTTTCCCCCTCTCTCTCCCCACCAGACTCCTACTCCTACTGAGGAGCTGTAGCAAAGTTAAATGTGTAACATACATGTACTAGCTGAGGAAAATTAAGGAGAATAGACATAAGTGCTGACCCCACCT
This sequence comes from Rhinatrema bivittatum, assembly GCF_901001135.1. Taxonomy (NCBI): domain Eukaryota; kingdom Metazoa; phylum Chordata; class Amphibia; order Gymnophiona; family Rhinatrematidae; genus Rhinatrema; species Rhinatrema bivittatum. Next base: position 101,068,192 of record NC_042623.1, read on the forward strand.
CTGGAATGCCCATGTCCGTCTTCTGCCTACTTTTTCTGGGTGCACGATTCCCAGCTCTTTAAAATTTATGTTGCTCCTGCATGGCCCATTTATGTACATATGTGGCTGTTTTTGTGCGCTGTTTTTGTTCATTGATGAATTTGTAAGCTGTGTTTATTTTGATGTTAAATTTTGAATAGGTATGTTATTAGTCATATTTCAGTTCATTTATATGTAGGTTATTCTTACGTTTTTTACTCTTTGTAAATCATGTTGGGTTGTTTAAAGAAAAATATATATAAATTGATGCAAATAAATACATAAATGCACGTTAGCACTTATGTCCTTTAGTACATACAGTAGACCTCTTAAGGCAATAAGCTTATACACTGTAGAAGAAAAGAATAAAATATCATACACATAGTCATCATATATCTAGCAGATTTCAATAAGGACATCTTATGAAGCTAAAGGGAGATAGGCTCAAAAGAAATGTGAGAAAATACTTTTTCACCAAGAGGATAGTGGACATCTGGAACACGTGAGATAGTAAGTACCAGAAAGGTGATAGAATTGAAGCATGCTTGGAAAGACACAAATGGACCTTAAAATAGGGGGAAAGAGTGAGAAGACCACTGACCAAATAACATCTGTGGCAACACAGTAGGAAGGCAAACTAATTAAACCAAGTGGCTGTTATCTGCCAACATCATCAGTTTCTATGCCACTACATCTTTTAGTTGTGTCAATAAAAATATATGTCAACCTATAAAGATTTCAGTGTCTCCAGGACCAGTACAGCTGCTAGAACTGATTTACATGGAATAATATACATGTCCTTTTTTAGCTATTTCAGAGAGGTTTAGAAGAATCTATAATGCTGCTGTTTACCTATATTATATGACACACTGTTGTATGAATGAAATATTGCAGAGCAGTTGTGCTGAAAACTAAACATCAGATTGTGTTGTAAAGATGATGATAACATTCAGAAGCTATTTAAAATTATGGAAATGAAGTTTGCTAATATTGTGGGTTTGACTATCTTAAAACTTCCATGTCTGTCCTCCAAAATACTTGTTTTTTTTGTTTGTTTACATCTCCTTTGACAAAGAAATGATACATATCAAAACATAGTTGGGTTGAGATTTGTGTTATGATTGACTTAATCGTTTTTTGGCTAGAGCATTTTTCATGATTTCATCTAGTTGCATTTGCTATACCTTGATAATTACTTAGGGGTGAATTTTAATCGTTGCTCACGTTAAAAGACCCATACATGTATCTGGGTCAAATGTGAGCAACTCATATTTTAAAACACCCCAATTACGTGCATATATGTGCGTGCATGAGCAACCCAACTTGCAGCAAAAAGGAGAGGAGTTAGGATATATCAGGGCCATTCCAGGGATGGAATATCATTTACGTGCTTAAATACGGATTTTAAATCCCACACGTTTATTTATTTATTTATTTATTTATTTATTTATTTATTTATTTTTAGATTTTTATATACCGGTGTTCCTATATGAAATAAAGATCACATCGGTTTACATTGAAACAGAACATGAAAATTGCCAAAAGGCATTACATAGAACAAGGTTATGAAACTTGGAACAGTGTACATAAGTTCAAAATTTAACAATAACGTTGTAACATTGATGACCAAAAGATAAAGGAGAAAAAAAAAAAAAAAGACTTAACCAATTAAGTTGACAGGTCTTATTGAGCATAAAAACACATGCAGCGCTTATCGAGCTGTTACCCACACTTATTTTCTTCTGCTCTAGATGAGGTGTAAGTGTAAAGAAAACTTGTTTTAGACCTAAAACACATGGGTAAGAGGTCTGGGTAAACTTGGGGGAGTACAGACTGAAGAACCAGAGGGTCTGGATGATCTAGAGAGAGGTTGGGCAAACTGGTGGACTAAGTGGACAAACTGGCTATTTCCTTCATGCATGTGAGTTTTAAAATATGCATGTTAAAGTTGACGAATTCCTAAGGAAGAAAGGCAAATAACATTTGCTTGTATAACCACTTAAAATTAGGAGTAAACATACATGCGTTAGGTGTATTTTAATAGTACATGTGCACTTGTGCAGATGATTTAAAATTCTTGCATATGTGCGTACATATGTGGGTGCATGCTCGCTATTTTAAAGTTACTGTCTTAATGAAAATAATAATGAAAACATTATATGGTCCTTCCATGAATCCTTTTGTGTTATGGCATTCCATACCCATACTGTAGCTCTATATTTGTTGCCTGCACTTTTTGCTGTCAGTTCTTTGATCAATATATTTTTTTAATTTAAAAAACAGTAGAACCATGAGTAACTAAAAAAAAAAAAAAACCCCCGGAAAAGATCTGTAAACAGAGGTTAAAATGTAGAAATGTTAAAAAACAAAAAAGTTAAAACTGTTTTTTTATGTGTTTGTGCATTGATGCAAGTGATGCTACTGTCTCTTTAAGTGGAGCTGTAGTAGGTAAGCTAAGAAAGCCCATGACTGTGTATGATGTCATGCAAGAAAAAACATGAAGCAGGCAGACAGAAGATAGAGAAAATGGAGGAAGATTTTGTAGAGATTAGAAGTTACTGCCCAGTGATAATCACATCAGGAGTTCTACAAGAGAATTGTGAGAGACAAAAAAGCTGATGACTTAATTGTTTAGAGGCAATATAAAATGGGCATTTATTATGTAGACACAGAGAGGCTGGGGGATCTGAAGACTCTCTTATAATGTGAAATAGATCTTGACAGAAGACAGCAAGAAAGGGAATTATTAAACTTCTTTTTCTGAGATAAGATTGAGAGTTGGGATAATGTTGGAACTGCATGTGTGAGAAAACCTAAGCATGCCACACTGAATCACTGTTGAAGAAGACAAACCCCAAGGGAAACCAGAAGAGATAAAGCCAGTACTTTGGGGCAAAGATTGAATGCCTGCATTAGAAAAGTTGCTGAACCTGTGACTGAATTTGGGAAAGTGGAGCTTGTGTGAGTAATTACTAGGAGAGGACCTATAAAGAATAATTTGTTTTGCATGAATGACTGCAAGTAGAGATAAGGAAACTTTGAGATTGTTTCTCACTATCAGGGTTATTCATCAAAATGTGTTAGGGCCCTACTGCCCATGATAATGCCATAATGCATGTGTTATTTTTTGCATCTCATGATGTGTATGCAAATTTTATCAAAGGGGAGGATTTATGAAAATGTGTAGAAATCTAATCTTTGTGTACCTTTCCTCATTTCAAATCACATTAAATATTCGCTGATGTGTACTTTGCTGTTCGTACCTCTGACTGTGCATGTGAAATTGGCCCCCAAACCCTAGACCAGTGGTTCTCAACCTTTTTTCTGTTGGGACACACCTGACAGATGGTTCTCACATGCGTGACACACTGACCCATGATCGTCATGGGGCTAGATGTAAAAGTACAGTTTGCATCCACGGGAACCCCCCTGACCCACAATAATGGATGTAAAGCAAAATTATGACATTCCCCATACAACTCACCCTACAAAAAAGATATTCTGGTTCTGGTGTCATCGCAGTAACAGCAACTCAAACTCCTTCTACTTCCAGGCTCAATAGCCCTACTTATGAAAAGACAGCAGTTTACCACCAATGCATGTCCTCTTGAGAAAACACAACAAATAAGACTGATAAAACACTTACATGCTAGTAAAATATCTCATCTCGGTAACAGACACAGAACCGACCTAACATACTCCCAGGATCTGTAGTAATGCACATAAACTAATCCGCACACAGTTACACCTGTATTATGGAATACACTCAAACAGGAGCAACCCTATCTATGAAAAGGCAACACAACAAATATTAAAACAGGCCCTAAAAACCAATACACCTCTTATTAGGAAAACAGAACTAGCAAGCAGCTATAGATCCCCACACAGAAATAATTGTAAAACTATACTAATAAGCAGAATAAATGTTTCAAAATAGCTATGAACAGAATAACATCCAACAATTAAAAACTCATTAAAACTATTAAAAATTCTCCAAACACCAATAAAATATTTTAAAAAAAAGCAGACACATCACATAATATTAAATAATTAAAATGGCAGTCAATCAAGAAAAATAAACTTAAAAAGCCACCTTTACTTACCGCCTCCAGCAGCTCTCCTACTCCTCTTCCATGCAGGCCATAGCACACAGCAGAAGAAGCAGTAGAGGCTAAGCTCTATACTCATTAGAGATGTGAATCGTGTGATCGATCGTCTTAACGATCTATTTCGGCTGGGAGGGGGAGGGAATCGGATCATCGTAGTTTGGGTTTTTTAAATATCGTGAATATCGTGTAAATCGAAAACCGGCACACTAAAACATCCCTAAAACATCCCGTACGGAAAAACGATTCGCGGTAGGAGATTGCTCCCGGACCCCCGCTGGACCCCCAGGGACTTTTGGCCAGCTTGGGGGGGCCTCCTGACCCCCACAAGACTTGCCGGCGCCATTTTGCGCAAAATAGCGCCGGCGCCATTTTCCGTATGGAAAAACGATTCGCGTGCAGGAAGTCATTCCCGGACCCCAGCTGGACTTTTGGCAAGTCTTATGGGGGTCAGGAGGCCCCCCCAAGCTGGCCAAAAGTCCCTGGGGGTCCAGCGGGGGTCCGAGAGCGATCTCCTACGCTCCTGACGTCGGGGGACAAAAAACAAAATGGCGCCGGCGCTACCTTTGACCTGTCATATGACAAGGCAAAGGTAGTGCCGGCGCCATTTCTACAACGCACCAGAGGTCCGAGAGTAAAAGATCACACAGGGACCCTTCCTCTGGACCCCAGGTAATTTAAGGCATTTTGGGGGGGGTTCGGGACGGTGGGGGATTTAATTTAAAGGGTTGGGGTGGGTTTTAGGGTTGTTTTAGTGTGCCAGTTTTCCCGCCCTCCCCCTTCCCCCGATTTACGATTTTTTGACGATAAATCGGGGGAATTGTTATTGTATCGCGGCTCTAATGATTTTTGACGATTTAAAATATATCGGACGATATTTTAAATCATCAAAAAACGATTCACATCCCTATGGTCCTCTTCCTTAGTCCCATGTCTCTCACACACACACCATACCAGTCATGCCCCCATGACCAGTTTCTGTCTCTCACACACCAATCATCTCCCAAACAGTCTTTGACACACACACCAGTCACCTTCCTGAACAGTTTCTCTCATGCCATACACACACACAGGCTTCTCACTCCTGGGTTCTACTTACATATATGGGCTTCTCACTCTCATAATCACTTTCTCTGTCTCACACACACACACACTCACCAGACTCTCACTCCCATGCTTGTTCTCTCCACATGCAGAGGCTTCTCATTCCCATAATCACTTTCTTTCTCTCACAGACACACACAAACACACACCAGTCACCTGATCTCTCTCATGCATACACACACACAGGCTTCCCACTCCCATGTTCTCTTTCAGATATACAGGCTTCTCACTCCCATGCTGTGTCTCACACACACCCAGGTTTCTCACTCCCATGCTCACTCTCTTCACATGCACAGGCTTCTGATTCCCATAATCACTTTCTCTCTGTTACACACACATACACACACAGACACCAGTCTATCTCTCATTTCCATGCTCACTCTCCACTGCACAGGCTTCTCATTCCCTGAATCACATTCTTTCTCTCACATTCACACACACCAGCCTCTTTCTCTCACACACACAGTCACCTTACCAACCAGTCTCTCGCTCATGCATGCACACACACACAGGCTTCCCACTCCCATGCTCTCTCTTCACATGCACAGGCTTCTCATTCCCATAATCACTTTCTTTCTCTCTCTCTCACACACACATATACACACAAACACACACCAGTCACCTGATCTCTCTCATGCATATACACACACAGGCTTCCCATTTCCATGTTCTGTCTTACATATACAGGCTTCTCCCTCCCATGCTGTGTCTCACACACACCCAGGTTTCTCACTCCCATGCTCACTCTCTTCACATGCACAGGCTTCTCATTCCCATAATCACTTTCTCTCTGTTACACACACACACACACACCAATCTCTCTGTCATTTCCATGCTCGCTCTCCACTGCACAGGCTTCTCATTCCCTGAATCACATTCTTTATCTCACATTCACACACACCAGTCTCTTTCTCTCACACACACAGTCACCTTACCAACCAGTCTTTCTCTCATGCATGCACACACACACACACACACACACACACAGGCTTCCCACTCCCATGCTCTCTCTCACATAATCAGGCTTCTCACTCCCATGCTTTTTCACATACCTAGATTTCTCACACTCTCGCATACACATCAGTCATCTCCTTGAGCAGTTACTTTCATTGTCTCTCACATATACACACACATCAGCTTTCTGACCAGTTTCTCTCAATCACACACATGCTCTCAATCAAATACATTCTCTCACACAGAAGCTGGCTGGCTGCTTCTTTCTCTCATTCACTTCCTCCTCCCCCCCCCCCCCCCCGAAATGGTAGCTGCAGCAGCCTCCTCCTCCAGCCCCCACAGGCCAAGAAAGAAGAATCCCATCGGCTGCGGGAGGCTCATGCTGCTGACTACTTTCTCGATTACCGGCTGCTACTTTATCACGCGGCACGGTCTTTCTCCTTCCCGCGCACCGCGTATCACTTCCTGTTCCGGGTCACGGGGGGGGGGGGGGCGCGGGAAGAAGAAAAGGCCAGCCGTAGGTGCCACTGCTTCTTCTACCATCGCTGCCATTCCCACTGGGCTTGAACGTGCTGATAGCCCGGCGGCAACGGCAGCAGGGAAGAAAGAGCAGCGGGAGAGACGGGGAGCAAGCGACACACCAACCGGTGCTTGGCGACACACTAGTGTGTCGCGACACACCGGTTGAGAATCGCTGCCCTAGACCACCACCAAAACCTCTCCTCGACTTAGTATTTGACCTTCCTACAGTGATATAAATAGTTGACTAAGATGAGTGCTTTGTAAAGAATCTCTCTCTCACTAAATTTAACATGTGTTGCAATAAATACCTATGCAAAGTATTATATTAACCATGCCCCTTTTTTATTCACAGGTGCTATTCATGTGAAAATTTAGTCTTTAGTGAGAAACATTTCTGCACAATACAAACTGCCGTGGTTTTGAAATAATAGGGAGACAGGTAATGTCTGGAAAACAGAGCAACAAGCTCAAGAAGTGCTGAGAGAGTCTGCATCAAGGGATATCCTTCATGGTATCTGAACCTATGTGCAGGACCAGATGTCAGCAGCTGTAGACCATCTTTAATTGGGCCACATCCAAGTATAATTGTGAGCTCAAAACTGTTATAGGCATACTTATGTCAGACCAGAAATTCTGATATGAATTTTATTGTTTTGGGTAAATCACACTAACATGTTTGATAGAAACTGTGTTATTATAAGAGTATTTTCCAGACAACAGTATTCTTCTATTGGTGTCCATGTGTATTATATTATTTGTGTCAAAAAGAGAGACAGGAAAAGAAAGTATTACAAAGAGAGTTAAGCCTGAAGTACAAGACTGAAAGAGAGATAGGGGCATACAATAAAAAAAATCTTTTTCCTGAAGCTGTGTTTTATAAGGAAACAAGTATATTAGTGAACTGGGAAGAATAATTGTTTTAGAACGTATGTGAAAAATGTTACATTTGCATCTTAAAATTTCAGAGATTCACCCTTTTTACCAATTTAATTTTTCTGCTAATGGTTGGTTTTCTTTCTTAACAGAAGAGAACAAATAAAAGTCGTTGCATAGATCAAACATTTGATTCATGGAACAGTAACATTTATTTTGTACACCCTCCAACCTCCAAGGAGTGGAATACCTTTCATTTTATTTTTGCATTTCAGCCTCTCCTCTCAACATCCAACAAGGACATTGACCATGTAGGTTTTCTCATTATTATATCAGTATGCATGGTAGAGTAGTGTCAGGTGGTCGGGTAGGAGGCCACTGTTCATGCAAATCTCTTGGAAAGCAGTGAGGTCCCCAGCTTCTATCTAATAACCCCAGAAGCCCCATTATGTCAACATGACTCAAAGGAGGGATACAGAACAGTGCACACTCACCCCTGGCTGGTTTACATTCCAGTTCCCACTAAATCACAATTCCTATGGGAGGGAAATTGGATGTAAGGCTAATTGGCTAGGCAGAATGCCATCGACTCTTACAAGAGTGCAAACTACATCAAAAAGTGACAAAAAGATGTAAAAGGAATATTGTTCTGAAATGTGTTTTCATCTTCATCTTTCAAAAACTTTACCGTATATTTTGACACTGGCTATATGGTTGCATGTTGTTAGATAATTGAAATTACAATCAAGACAGAATGAAGAAAGAGCTAGAGAAGGATAAAGTGAAGGTTAAATAAAAAAAAGAAAATGTAATTAAGAGAGAATTGTTTTCATGTACATTATTGTCAGACACTGAAAACATGCACATATTTGTGACTGGCCTCAAGAAACCTATAAACACTTTCATTTGAAATAAATGGAGCTCCTGAAGGTTTCTTGTACTTGGGCCAATGATCTCCTGCATCTGACGGGGACTGTAGAAAGAGAATACAAGAGTAAGGATTTAATGGGAAAAACTGAGGACTGCTACACTGTATTTGTAATTGGATATCATACAGGAAGACGTGTTCCCTTTCAGTTATAAAAGTGACATCTCGTGGGCAATAATACCTTCTGGCTGTATGTACTTACAGGCATAGCTTTTCTAATCAGAAATATCACCATAATACAAACATACTAGAAACTGTATTGAATCAAACTGGACTTTTAAATTGCCAATTTAGACATTTACTAACTCATTTAAATATTTGGCCCTATATATTAATTTCAGTTTGAAATCAAATTTAAGAATATCATCAAACACTTGTAGCAGATTTACTGTGTCACAGAAGGTAGTCAAAGAAGATTAAGAGTTGATGTACTAATTTAATTGACATGACTTCATCAATGAAGATATTTGGAAGCATTCTCAAAATAAATGCATGCAAAACTATATAATGAAACCATGTTCTCTATAGCCCCTCTATGTTATGTGCTTATATCCTGCATTTATTCATAATAAACAAACCTTTAAAAATGATCTACAGTATCTACTTTGTCAGTCTAACTTACTGTTAAAATATGCTTCCAGAACAGTGATCATTTTTTGTTTTATTAGTTAAATCCTACTAATGTATGTGCCTAATGGTTCAGATGGGGGAGGACATTCTATTAGTTTTAGGTGCATATAATTATAAAAAGCTGGATGAAATTCTACATAGTTTAAAGTGCTATACTATATTTCTAGCTCCATTTTGATAACTCTAATGTAATACAGTGGCATAAAAGTAAATTATACACAAAAAAATCAATTTCCATGCTAATGGAGTGTGTGCTACAGAAGATTGTTAGCACACTTTTAGAAAGCAAATAGACTTTTAGTTAAGAAACTCACTTCCTAGGATCAAGGTACACTTTAAAATTACAGGCCATAAAGATTCCAGTCAGCAGAAAACAAATCTACTCCTTTTCTAATGACATTGTTTATTTCAGCAAAGTGAAGCAGTCGGCTGCAGCTGATGAATAGTCAAAGATCTTGAACCTCTTTAATCATCATAAAAGCTATAGTCACTCTAGCTTTTGAAGCAGCTTTCATTTGAAAACCTTTAAAATATACCATTGACTAACCAGAAAAAAAGGAGTTCAAAGGGAAATAAAATAAATGGTCATTCTGCATGCAGAGGTGATGATTCTGTTCCTCATCACCCTTGTTACAAAAATGAAAATCTACCAAAAAAGCGCATAGAACCGTTTGACTGAAAAACACCAGAAAAATGTGAGTGAAAGCACATTATGAGAATTGTATTGACTGATCAAATGCGTCAATTTCATTGCACCGTTTATGTATGTGAGATTTCAAACAATTTGGCTGAAATCCATAATGGAATTTCTGATGTATTATGTTTTTCCAAAGAAAAGACATAAAATTCAAATGGAGACCAAAACTGTAAATGGCACAAACACTAGAGTGTCTACCGATAAGCTTTTGATCTCCTGCTGATTTCTTTAAGCTTAATTTTCTTTTTATTGCATAGAGCTGGCAAAAACTTTGCAAAGTAAATGGGGCAGCACCAAAACAGAGGCTTGTATCTAGGTTTAATGCATCTTTTTCTGCTTATGAAAATGAACATTTTTAGAAAGATGTAGATGTACATCAGAGAGGAGATATGAATGGTTTCTTCCATTAGCTTTGCAGTTATATTTGAAAAAAGGCCTATCACCTATGTAGTTTGCATGGAAAACATTTTTGGTTTAGTTACTATGCTTATTTCTCAGATCCCAAATCCATTCATTCCATTAGATTCCATTAAAATCAACAGAGAAAGAAATGAATCCAATTCTGAACTCTAACACTGGGATTTTCTATCCAAGTTTAATAAAACTGGTAGGCAGGCATCAACAACAGAGAGCACAGCTCTCCAAAATTGAGAAAAGGTGTCACCAATAATGGCATAAATAGTCCAAAGCATCATAATAGGGGCAAAGCAGAATGAAAATTTCAAGAACGCTCCAAGGCACCATGGAAGGTTCAAAGCAGAATGAAACAGTTATGAAAACTCCAAGGCACCATGAGAGGGAAAAGCCATACTAACAGTGGCACGAACAACTATGAGATAGACAAAGCAGCTCCAAAAGTGGCATGAACCCTCCAAGGCACCAAAATAGGGCAAAAGGCACCAACAACAGTGGCATGAACATTCCAAATCACCAAAGAGGATCAAAGCAACACCAACAGAAATATGAATACCTCAAGGCACCAAGACAGAAACAAAGCAGCGCCAACAGAGACACCAAGAGAGGAACCATACAGCGCCAACAGTGGCATAAACAGCTCAAGGCACCAAATGAGGGCTAAAGGGCACCAACACAGGTGACAAGGGCAGCCCCAAGCACCATGCAAGAGAAACAATTGCCTAAACAGAGGCAAGAACAAGCTAAGGCACCATAAGAGGGGCAAAGCAGCACTGACAGAGGCATGGGTACCCCAAGACACTATGATAAGTGCAAGTGAGCCCTCTGGGGACAGGGAAATAAATACAGTACCTGAATGTAATCTGCTTTGAAATGCCAAAAGGTGGAATATAAAAATCAAATAGATAGATAGATAGATAGATAAAGCAGCCCAAACAGAGGTATCAGTAGTGATTTGGGGAAAGGTCATGCCAGGTTGCTGTCCTGAATCATTTTGTGACCAGCCTGCATTCTTTTTAAGATTGCTTCCTTTCCCCATTGGAAAAAAGTAGAGGCTGTTGCTACGTCCAACCCAATAACTTTTTTATGTTTTAGGAAAAAACATTGTTTGATTTGTATTACTTTTTTTATTGCTTAAATGTTGTTTTTATGAATGTCATTTATGTACCCCACTATGGAATAAGGAGGGGCAGGTAATAAATATTTTAAATAAATAAATAAAATTGCCACTGAAAGATATGAACTTCTCGAGGCACTGTGAGAGGGGAAAGTAGCATCAATATTGGTAGAAACACCCCAAGGCACCAAAAGAGGGGCAATGAACACCAATAACAGTAACATGAAAACCCTAAGGCACAATGTGAGGTTGATCTGGCAATTTATTTATTTATTTATTTAGAAATTTTTCTATACCGTCGTTAAGTTAAATACCATCACAACAGTTTACAGAAGGGCACGATAAAGAGAAATTTGGGTGGTATAGATTACAAATTATTCGTGTGCCATCATAGTACGGTAACAATTTAAAATAATAAACTAGGTGTATAAGTTAAACCTGATTGTTAGGAGCAAATTAGGCAGTTTGATTTTAACATTAATATGCTTATGTAGGTTACTGAAAACTTCTAGCTTGGTGCATCCTTATTGCTCAACTATTTTTCTCCTTTTCTTTATCTTTATAAAATGCTTGTTTAAAAAGCCAGGTTTTCAGATTAGTTTTGAATAATTTCAGATTTGTGACATCTGTCAGTTTACTGATTGCTAGAGTTGATTTGACTGGCTTGGCAGGAGTCACCTTCCTCTTTCTCTACTTCATGCTTCTCTTTCCTGAAGCTGTGTAGTTGGTCGAAGAGGAAGAATTTCTCCAATAGAAGAAGTACCATTCTTTGATCAAGGATATACGAGTAGATTCACACCCATGCTAGAACATCCAAGGCACTGTGAAAGGGGGAAAAGCAGCACCAAAAGTGGCACGCACTCCCCAAGGCAGCATGAACAATCCAAGGCAGCACAAGAATTACAATGTGGCACCATCCAAAAAAGCATGAAGGCTTCAAAGCATTGTTAGACAACATGAACAATGACCTGAAGACAGAAAAAATTCTGGAGAGGGTCCATAGTGGTCTTGAAGTACAAATTGGTCCTTAGTCCTTGGTATGGGGCAAAAGGTTAATCAAACCATCTAGAACCAGGAAATTGTGAATGTTCAATCCCTGAGCAGGGCAAACCTAGAGGAATCCTCTGGAAGAGGAATGTAATGGTCCTGCTGTAGGTTCCCTATGCCATCAATTGGCAAGTGGCCAGGATGGGTGGGTATTAGAGATTGAATTTCTCTTTGTTATGACTGTGCCAACCCAATCTAACTAGATAGCCCAGCACCAATTCCCCTCCATATGGTGGATGCAGAAAGAAGACTGCTTCCTTGATGCCACTCAGGTGCTCAAGTTCTTCAGATTGAGATTTAGACCTTAAATGGTGATAGGCCGGTAGTAGCAAATAGCTCACAGGAAGCAGGCATTCTCTTAATTGGTTTGCTGGAGAATGCAGCCTAAAATGTATGGTATAATCCATTGAAGGCTAATTACTAGATGAGACCAATAATCAGTAGGGGTGGGCATTTGTTTGCAACAAAATAGGAAATACCAATAATAATTCCAATTTTGTTGCATTTTGGAATTTAAAAAAATGATAGGAAAAAGCACATTATATGTTGTTTTTCCTATTGTTTTTTAGGGGGGTGCCAAAAAAAAAAGCAAGTTTAAAAAACAAGAAAACCATAACCTGCCACAAACTTTCCCATGTATTAAATATTGAGGACCCCCCCCCCCCCACTAGCAGACTACCTGCCCACCCTAGCCCATCCTCCTGACTCCTCCCAGGACTCACCAAAAGACGTGGTCTAGCTGGCTGCCCTTTGCCCCTACCTTGTGACAGGGGCTGTGGGTGCCATTGAGCAGCCCCTGTCACTCGATGAGGCAAAGGACTTGTCTTTCTCATGTGACAGAAGATGCCCAATGGCACTGGTAGCCCCTGTCACAAGAATAGTCATGTGTTTCCAGTCTAGCTGCCAGCCCTCTGTCATCCACCTCATCACTGTTAAGATATGGGCTAAGGTATAGCTCTGGTCTATCACCTGGATGTGGACCACAGACTACTTGTACCCTGCTGTGTGCCCCCACTAGAATTAGTGCTTGACTGTGCCTCATCTAGCTGGTAAATGTAGGCATGTGTATTGTTTGGCTGGTCCAGATGTCACTGGTGAAATGGATACTACTCTCCTTCACCGTGTCTGCCTATGGATATTGCACTGAATGTACAGGGTGGTGATCACCCACCTATTAAATGTTATCCTGGAAGGTGTTTTGTATTAGGGGACTAAGCGATTCAGCCACTGCTTTAATCCCATATTCTCAATCATCTGAAGGAGTTGGTCATCCAGTGCACCATTTTATCAATTTTAATGTTCAATTCTGGTCACCGCATCTCAAAAAAGATATAGTTGCAATGGAGAAGGTACAGAGAAGGGTGACCAAAATGATAAAGGGGATGGAAGAGCACTCTTTCATAGCTTGGAGAAGAGGCGGCTGAGGGGGGGATATGATAGAAGTCTTTAAAATCATGAGAGGTCTAGAATGGGTAAATGTGAATTGGTTATTTACTCTTTCAGATAATAGAAGGACTAGGGGGCACTCCTTGAAGTTAGCAAGTAGTACATTTAAAACAAATCAGAGAAAATTCTTTTTCACTCAACGCACAATTAAGCTGTGGAATTTATTCCTAGAGGATGTGGTTAGTGCAGTTAATGTAGCTGGGTTTTAAAAAGTTTTGGATAAGTTCATGCAGGAGAAGTCCATTAACTGCTATTAATCAAGTTGACTTAGAGAATAGCCTCTACTATTACTGGCATCAGTAGCATGGGATATACTTAGTGTTTGGGTACTTGCCAGGTACTTGTGGCCTGGATTGGCCACTGTTGGAATCAGGATGCTGGGCTTGATGGAGCCTTGGTCTGACCCAGTAGGGCAATTTCTTATGTTCTTATGCTGCCTACATCTTACTCTGGAAAAATGATGCAGAACACTATCTGCTACATAATGGCTTGCTGCTGCTGCTGACATGTTGCAGGGGTCTGCTGGCCTGCCACCTCACTGAGGGAAGGGGCCGGAGGTCAGCTTGGGAAATGAACTTCCTCTTTGAATTGAGGATAAGGACCCCAGACTAGTATTAGCCTCCCCTAAAAACAAGAGTAATGGATGCTGATTTTGCCTATAAGAACCTAAGAACATAAGAAATTGCCATGCTGGGTCAGACCAAGGGTCCATCAAGTCCAGCATCCTGTTTCCAACAATATCCCCCCTAAGCCGTCTCTTCTCCAAGCTGAACAGCCCTAACCTCTTCAGCCTTTCCTCATAGGGGAGTTGTTCCATCCCCTTTATCATTTTGGTTGCCATTCTCTATACTTCTCCATCGCAGCTATATCTTTTTTGAGATGTGGCGACCAGAATTGTACATAGTATTCAAGGTGCCGTCTCACCATGGAGCCATATAGAGGCATTATGACATTTTCCGTTTTATTAACCATTCTCTTCCTAATAACTCCTAACATTCTGTTTGATTTTTTTGACTGCTGCAGCACCCTGAGCCGACAATGGTAAAGTATTATCCATTATGATGCCTTGATCTTTTTCCTGGGTGGTAGCTCCTAATATGGAACCTAAAATCATGTAACTACAGCAAGGGTTATTTTTCCCTATATGCAACACCTTGCACTTGTCCACATTAAATTTTATTTGCCATTTGGATGCCCAATCTTCCAATCTTGCAAGGTCCTACTGTAATATATCACAATCTGCTTGTGATTTAACTACTCTGAATAATTTTGTATTATCCGCAAATTTGATAACCTCACTCGTCGTATTTCTTTCTAGATCATTTATATATATATTAAAAAGTACCGGTCCAAGTAAAGATCCCTGAGGAACTCCATTGTTTACCTTTATCCACTGGGGGGTGGATTTTTTAAAAAAGCGCGTTCGCGTACTTTTGTTTGCGCACCAGGCGCAAACAAAAGTACGCTGGATTTTATAAGATACGCGCGTATCTTCTAAAATCCTGGATCGGCGCGTGCAAGGCTGCCGATTTTGGGCAGCCGGCGCGCGCCGAGCCGCGCAGCCTGTCTCTGTTCCCTCTGAGGCCGCTCCGAAATCGGAGCGGCCTCGGAGGGAACTCTCTTTCGCCCTCCCCTCACCTTCCCCTCCCTTCCTCTACCTAACCCCCCCCTTACCTTTGTCTGTAGATTTACGCCTGCGAGAAGGAGACGGAAATCTACGCGCGCCAGCGGAGTGCTGGCACGCCGTGCTCCGACCCGGGGGCTGGTCCGAAGGCCTGGACCACGCCCCCGGGCCGGCGCCATGCCCCCGGTCCCGCCCCCGAAACGCCGCGCCCCGCCCCGAAACGCCGCGCCATCGGATCCCGCCCCGACACCCCCTGACACGCCCTGACATGCCCCCTTCCGAAAACCCCGGGACCTACGTGCGTCCCGGGGTTCTGCGCACGCCGGCGCGCAAGGCCCTGCTCGCATAAATCCGGGCGGATTTACGCGAGCAGGGCTTTGAAAATCCGCCCGTGAGAAAATTGACCATTTAATCCTACTCTGATTCCTGTCTTTTAACCAGTGTGTAATCCACGAAAGAACATTGCCTCCTATCCCATGACTTTTTAGTTTGCTTAGAAGCCTCTCATGAGGGACTTTGTCAAACGCCTTCTGAAAATCTAAATACACTACATCTAATGGTTCACCTTTATCCACAGTTGGAAAGATGTCACAGTTCTTTTCTTCTACTGATGGTCTTCTGAAAGAATGAAAATGCTGATTTTTCATAACTCTAAATTGCATTCACATATCTGATGTCTTATGAGTTTCCTCTCTGGATCATTTGGTGCTGCTACTGGAGCTGAGGTTGAGAGTGGCAGATGGACTAAGAGGTGAAAGGCCAGGGGAGACTCTCATATGGGCCGATACTGTATAGTGCACTCCAACGGAGCGCACTGTTAACCCTCTATTGGACGCCCGTTTTCGACGTGCTAGCGTTACCCCTTATTCAGTAAGGGGCCGAAAACGTGCGTCCAACCCCCCCGAACCTAATAGCGCCCGCAACATGCAAATGCATGTTGATGGCCCTATTAGGTATTCCCGCACGATTCAGAAAACAAAATGTGCAGCCAAGCTGCACATTTTGCTTCAGAAATTGCGCTAATTTCTTTGGCACCGGAAAAGTGCACAGAAAAGCAGTAAAAACTGCTTTTCTGTGCACCCTCCAACTTAATATCATGGCGATATTAAGTCGGAGATCCCGAAAGTTTCCAAAAGTAAAAAAAAAAAAAATGTGAAGTCGGCCTGTGGCTGTCGGGTCGAAAACCAGATGCTCAATTTTGCTGGTGTCCAGTTTCCAAGCCCGTGGCTGTCAACGGGCTTGAGAACTGACGCCGGCAAAATTGAGCGTCGGCTGTCAAACCTGCTGACAGTCGCCACTCAGGTCCAAAAGGAGGTGCTAGGGATGTGCTAGTGTCCCTAGCGCCTCCTTTTGCCTGTTTTTACCGCCGGGCCTAATTTGAATGGTGAATCGCGCACACAGGAGAGTGGGCGTTCTCCTGCTCTCCCGCGGACTTTACTGTATCGGCCTGATACTCTCAATTAGAGATGTGAATCGGAACCAGAATCGGTTCGGATTCCGGTTCCAATTCACATGTGGGGTTTTTTGCATCAGGCCCGATCGCGGTTTTGTTTATCAGCTGCGCCCGATCCGATAAACAAAAAACCCACCCCGACCCTTTAAAACTAACCCCTTAGCTTCCCCCACCCTCCCGACCACCCAAAAAACTTTTTACAGGTACCTGGTGGTCCAATGGGGGTCCTGGGAGCAATCTCCTGCTCCGGGACTTCCTCCTGCTTCCGGGCCGTGGGCTCCACTAATCAAAATGGCGCTGATGGCCCTTTGCCCTTACCATGTGACAGGGTATCTGTGCCATTGGCTGGACCCTGTCACATGGTAGGAGCACTGGATGGCCAGCGCCATCTTGTGCTCCTACCATGTGTCAGGGGCTGACCAATGGCACTGGTAGCCCCTGTGACATAGTAAGGGCAAAGGCTATTGATGCCATTTTGAATACTGGCAGCCAATGGTCCGAGTGCAGGAGGTCGCTCCCGGACCCCCACTGGACTTTTGGCAAGTCTTGTGGGGGTCAGGAGTTGGTATTTTCTCTATCATTGTTATACTTTCTATGTAAACCGATACGATGTGAATACAATTACCCAAAGGTAGGCGCTAATTTCTCCGGGCACCGGAAAAGTGCATGGAAAAGCAGTAAACACTGCTTTTCTGTGCACCCTCCGACTTACTATCATGGCGATATTAAGTCAAAGGTCCAGAAAGTTTAAAAAAGTAAAAAAAAAATAAAAAATTTGAAATAGGCCCACGGCTCGCGGGTTGAAAACAGGATGCTCAATTTTGCTGGCGTCCAGTTTCCAAACCCGTGGCTGTCAGCGGGCTCAAGAACTGATGCCGGCAAAATTGAGCGTTGGCTGTCAAACCCGCTGACAGCCGCTGCTCCTGTCCGAAAAGAGGCGCTAGTGACGCGCTAGTGTCCCTAGCTCCTCTTTTTACCGCCGGGCCTAATTTAAATACATTTTTTTACTGTATTGCGTGCACAGGAGAGCGGGCGCTCGCCCGCTCTCCCGCATTTTTTACTGTATCGGCCCGATAGACTGGAGAATCCCTTCTGCAGGATCTAACAGAAATAGAGAGATAGTGGATGCCCTGCAGTGGGCTCTGTTCAAACAAATGGTAATGGAACGCATGAGGGAGGGAGCTGTACTCAATTTACTGCTCACTAACAGGGATAACTTCGCCCACCTCAGCACCAGTGATCATCAAATGGTATGGTTTGATATGGAAAATCGGATACGGAGAAGTCAAAGAAAGACACGAGTTTTGCATTTCAAAAATACAGACTTTATTGAAATGGGGATGTACCTGGAGGGAGAACTAGAAGACTGGGAGAAAATAAGAGAAGTGAAACAACAGTGGGCCAAACTAAAAGGAACAATTACAAAAGCAATTAATCAATATATTAGAAAAGTAAACAAAAGCAAGAGAAATAAGAAACCTATCTGGTTCTCAAAGGAGGTGGCTGATAAAAGCAAAAAGAACAGCATTCAAGAAATATAAAGGATCCCAAAGTGAGGAACACAAGGAAGAATATCTGATGAACCTGAGGGAGACGAAGAAAGAAATCAAGAAAGTAAAAATTCAAGCGGAAGAAAGGATTGGCAAAGAGGTAAAGCGAGGTGACAAAACATTTTTCAGATACATCAGAAAAAGGAGAAAGGTCCAAAGTAGTAAAGTAAAATTGAAAGGTGAAGAAAATCAATGTGGTAAGAGATGAAGAAATAGAAATATTAAACAAATCCTTCAGTTTGGTGTTCTCTAAAGAAGACCCTGGAGAAGGACTGTCGCTAGATAACAAGAAAATGCAGGGGGGTGGAGTAGATGAAACTCTGTTTACAGAAGAGAATGTATGGGAAGAGCTAGGAAACTGAAAGTAGACAAAGCCATGGGGCCTGATGAGGTTCATCACAGGATACTCAGAGTGCTCAGGGATGTGCTGGAGGGTTCGCTGAATGACATGTTCAATAGATCCCTGGAAAAAGGCGTAGTGCCGAGTGATTGGAGAAGAGTGGTGGTGGTCCCACTTCACAAGAGTGGGAGCAGAGAGGAGGCTGGAAGCTACAGGCTGGTTAGCCTCACCTCAGTGGTGGGAAAAGTAATGGAGACACTGCTAAAGGAAAGAATAGTGAACTATATACAGTCAGAAGAATAGCTTGGCCAGAGAGAGCATGGATTCACCAGAGGAAGGTCCTGTCAGATAAATCTGACTTTCTTGATTGGGTGACTAAGGAATTGGATCAAGGAAGAGCATTTGATGTGATCTACTTGGATTTCAGCAAAGCTTTTGATGCAGTCCTTCACAGAAGGCTTATGAATAAAATGAGAAGCTTGGGAGTGAGCGCCAAGGTGGTGGCCTGGATTACAAACTGGTTGACGGATAGAAGACAGCATGTGATGGTAAATGAAACCTACTTTGAAGAGAGAACAGTGTTAAGTGGTATGGCATAAGGATCATTGTTGGGACTGGTCCTGCTCAATATCTTTGTGAGCGACATTGCAAAAGGGATAGAAGGTAAAGTTTGTCTTTTTGTGGATGATACTAAGATCTGCAACAGACTGGACATGGCAGAAGGAGCAGAGAGAATGAGATGTAATTTAAGGAAGCTTGAACAAAGATATGGCAGCTGGGATTCAATACCAAGAAGTACAGAGTCATTTATCTGGGTTGTGGTAATCCAAAAGAGCTGTACATCTTGGGGGTGAAGGACTGTTGTGCACAGAGCAAGAGAGGGACCTTGGGGTGATCGTGTCTAGTGATCTGAAGATGGCAAAGCAGTATGACAAGGAGATAGCTAAAGCCAGTAGAATGCTGGGCTGCATAGAGAGAGGAATAACCAGTAAGAGAAAGGAAGTGATAGGACACACCAGGAGTATTATATTCAGTTCTGGAGATCCCATCTCAAAAGGGGGCAGTGACAGGATGAAGATAGTCCAGAGAAGGGCAACAAAAATGGTGTGTGTATGTGTGTGTGTGTGTTGGGGGGGTGTCTCTATTAAATGACTTATGAGGAGAGGTTGAAGGACCTAAATATATATACACTGGAGGAGAAGAGGTGCAAGGGAGATATGATACAGACCTTCAGATATCTGAAAGGTTTTAATGATGCACAATCGACAAACCTTTTCCATTGGAAGAAATTAGTAGAACTAGGAGTCTTGTAATGAAACTCCAGGGAGGATGACTCAGAACCAATGTCAGGAAATATTTTTTTTCATGGAGAGGGTGGTAAATGCTTGGAATGCCCTACCGGAGGAGGTGGTAAAGACAAAAATGGTGAAAGATTTCAAAGAGCATGGTATAAATACTGTGGATCCCTGAAGGCTGGAGGATAGAAATGAAAAAAAGAACGCATGGGGTAACTTGCTAGTGTGAAGGTTACTCCCTTAACCAATATGCCTGATCCTCTGGATGAACTCCAACACTGTAGTCTGCTTCAATGGCAAGAGGGAATTGGACTCAGAAACAAACAAGGGCCCTGACTTTGACGGTTTGGGAAACTAAGTAAGGGGGTGACTTGTATGGTGCAGCAGATGCTACCATAAGTTTGCTGGGCAGACTGGATGGACCGTTTGGTCCTTTTCTGCTGTCCTTTTCTATGTTTCAATGTAAGGCCTGAGGAATGGTGCAACAAGTGCGTTAAGCAACAGATGGCCAGGATAAGAGCAAGAGTTGAAGTATCACAGTGGAAGGGGATTTGACATGAACCTCAAAGACAGTCAGAATAAGGAATGCTTGTTTCAGTAGAAGGAATGTAGTTGATATTACCAGTAGACTAGCATATGCTTCTATCAAACTGTAAAGATCAAGTCATGTATGTGTTATCTACTCATGGCTGGTACAGTGAAACTGTGAATGGATCATTAAATTGATTATGTTTCCATCTGTTACTTGTATAACTGTGGTGATTGTAGAGATAATACATGCCAATGAGCACTGATCCCCAAGGCGTACAGTGCAGTCAATCACAAAGATATCTAAACCACCAAGGCATGGGGTGTGGTGAATTGTGAACAGCACAAAATTATGTAAAGTATCATGGCAAAGAGTACATGGAATTGCATACAACACAAAGGCCTAGGCAGGCCTTGACAGCAAGAAAGAAAACCATAAAAGAGGTGGGGTTGGAGAAGATAATTTTATTTGTTTTTATTTTTATTCTTTTTACATTTTTTTTCTGGAACAAAACACCCCTGCTGTGGGTACTAGTAAACACTGAATACCAACAGACAGAGAAAAATCTTTAATCTTTTATTAGAAGATATCAGAGACGGAGTAGTAAGGATTGTAAAACTGTATAGTTAATAATGATGGGGAGACTAGATAGGCTGTATGGTCTTTTTCTACCATCATGTTTCTATGTACAAACAAATGATGCAAAGTAATTAAGTGGCAAGTATTCAAGCCTAGATTTAGGAACAGGCAATAAAGGTAACTGCCCCTGGTGCCAAATATTTTGGGGCATAGGAGCATTACCACTGCTTAATGCTTAAATCTGCCCCTGTTGTCATGATACCAGCCCATAACAATAGTAACAGCAGCAAGTGGAGCTAGAAAATTCATCATGGTGCCTCCTGCAGTGCTCACTTGCTGAACTGTCCTGTGGTAACCCTCCCCTACATGGGTTTCCATTGTAATAGGAAAGACGAGAGGAGGGGGCAGGGTACCACACATTGGTCAGTGTACAAGAACTGTAGGATGCCTCCCACTGAATTTTCCTACTTGCTGCTGCAGGCAGGTGGGAACCACAACATAGAAGTGAGGGGGATGCCATGAGAAGGAAATGTATGAACAGGGGCAATCAGGGTTTGGGGAAAGGTGGGATAGGAAGAAATCCTCACTGCCACCCCTATTGCCTATAGGTACAGACAATGTAAATATGGCCCTGAAAGTACTGATGGTTCTTTTTGTTTGTGTGGCTATCAGAATCTGTTGCTTTGGGAAAGAGGATGGTGAAAACAGAGAGCACTAGGAGGGGAAGGAGAAGGGAGCACTTTATTACCTGCCGTTACTGGATTTCAACTTGCTAATATCGCTGCAGTTGGGGGCAGGGAGGACCTTGCCCCATCAGACAATTTTGCACTTCTGGGTGTGACGTCATCTTCGGGTCCTTAAAAGTGGACCACTGGTAAGCTTCCACGAGGGGAAGGAGAAGGGAGAACTTTATTACCTGCCATTACTGGATTTCAACTTGCTAATACCGCTGCAGTTGGGGGTAGGGAGGACCTTGCCCCGTTGGACAATTTTGCACTTCCGGGTATGACGTCATCTTCAAGTCCTTAAAAGCGGACCTTATACGGTGCGCGTCGCCCACGCCACATGCACCTAAGGGGCAAGCGGCTTTACCCAGAAGAACTGTTATTTTGTTGAAAGTGCTATCCTCTGCTCCTTGGGCCTGATTTTCAAAGGGGTACGCGCGTAAGATACGCACATACCTCCTGAAAATCTGGCCCAAACTCTCCCTGCGCACGCCGAGCCTATGTTAAGTAGGCTCGGCGGCAAGCGCAAGCCCCGGGACGCACGTAAGTCCCGGGGCTTTCCTGGGGGGCGTGTCGGGGGCATGTCACGGCCGGCGCATCATCAGGGGCATTCCGGGGGCGTGGCCGCGGCCTCCGGACTAGCCCCCAGACCGGACCCTGACGCACCGGCAGCCGGCCCAATGCGCACAAGTTATGCCTGCTTTGAGCAGGCGTAACTTGTATAACAAAGGTAGGGGGGTTTAGATAGGGCCAGGGGGGTGGGTTTGGTAGTGGAAGAGAGGGGAAGGTGGGGGGAGGCCAAATTCGGAGCAGCCTCGGAGGGAACAGAGGCAGGCTGCGCGGCTCGGTGGGTGCAGGCTGCCGATTTTGGATTTTTGGATTTTGGATATGCATGGCTACGCGCGTATCTATTAAAATTGCGCGAACAAAAGTACACGCGAGTGCAGATTTATAAAATCTACCCACTTATCCCCAAGTAAGTAATCTAATTTCAAAAAATTTTTTACTTCAGTATTGAACCGCTCCTGACTCTCCACTCTGCAGTATATATTATATATAGTATTGACTAAAACCTCGAAAAAAACACTTTTGAGAAGTTTTTCCATCTATATTATATATAAGACAGTATTGATTCTCTCTCAACTATTTCCTTGCATTTAGCTTTCTTTCTGGCATAAATATGCCACATACCAAACGGAAGGGAAAATTGAGAGAGGCTGTAGCTGCATCCTCTCCGGTAGACCCTTCTCAAGGGAAAATAGAGAGTTTCTCCAGTCTAGCACCCCCAAAAACCCAAGGGGGAGGCACTGTGATTCCAGAAGCTGAGCATAGTATGGAATTACCAGCCTCAATTGTTTCACTCAGCCCGGGAGCAGCAGCTACTCCTTCCCCTCCATTCCAGATACAATTGCAAGAAACAGATTTACCAGAAGGTAAAGATGGACAGGAAATACAGATTCTGGACAATGAGGGAAGGGTACTGGCAAGCATTACCCTGATGAAGAAGTTGGAAAACCCATCAATAATAACATTAGATTCTGTAGACTGCAATTATTACTTTAGAAAAAGCTATTTCCTTTTTCATGGTCTTAAATGAAATTTGTTTAATGATAAATATTCTCCTTTTTTATTATCTTTATATGATAATGAAAGATATCCGTATTCTATTTTGACAGTTATTGTCATAATTATTTGAAAATGAAATAAAACATAAATTTAAAAAAAATAAAAAACAGAGAGCACTAGTAAAATTGAGGAATATGCAAGAGATAGGCAAGAGAAAAATACAGGAAAAAGGAAAGATAGAGTATAGAACAATGAGGGAGAGGAGATCAGGAAAAAGAAGTAGCAAGGAGAGAGAAAGAAAAAATTAAAGAAAGAAAGAACAAGGAGGATGGAGACAGGAGATGAGAGAGAGAAGATAGGAAAAGGAATGATTAATTCAATGAAGGATTTGAAATTGGAAATAAAAAGGGAGAACTGAGACAACAGAGAGAAGGAGAGTGAAAGAGAAAGAGAAAGAAAAATAGGCATACAGAAGTGGAACAGATTTTAAGAAAAAGAGATAAGCATAGCGAAAAATATAACTAGAGAAAACAAAGATTGGAAGAATATTTTATTTTCTGAAAGGGAATTTTACATCAGTAAAGAATCATAAATAATCTTGGAAATCAATTCAAAGCATTATTATTTTCATGCATTTCCCACATTTATGAAAAAATTGAATTTGATGGACTAATATGACATTTTCTGCTATTTCCCTTCATGACAGGGCATATCCTAGGTGAGTTAATTTGGGTTACCAAATTCTTTGTTAAAAAAACAACTTAAAGAATGTATTTTAAGTGTTAGAACATTTGGGGCCCAATATTCAAAAGTATCCTGGTATGTAAATTAGCAAGATATGACTTATCTGGCTAAGTTTCAAGGAATATGCAGCAGAATGACAATGCCTGTGAATATTGATGTACAAGCTGCTACTTAGCCAGATATATCCGACTAATTGGAAATAAAAAGGGAGAACTGAGACAACAGAGAGAAGGAGAGGGAAAGAGAAAGAAAAAATAGGCATACAGAAGTGGAACAGAGATTAAGAAAAAGAGATAAGCATAGCGAAAAATATAACTAGAGGTCATATATTGGTCAATATTAACTTATTTCTGCAGTTTCCTAATTTGGCATAATACAGACTAAGATGCTCTCCATTGAGCATAATGTGACCCAGGTATTGTTCTGGACCCCATATTAACCATGAAATCTCAAATTAAATCCACCGTTCAGACCTCTTATGCCAAACCTCTGTTAGAACCACCTGTTGTTCTTACAGTTCTCCAGGCTCTAATCCTAACAATATTGATTACTGTAACTTCCTACATACAGGACTCCCACAATGCACACTTGGAGTCCTGCTGCTTGTCTGCCCATTGTGTTCTATTCCACATGAACACATCACACCTGTACTTCACTCATTCCACTGGCTGCCTGTCCAGCGGAGAATACAATATTTATTTATTTATTTATTTATAGACTTTTCTTTGCCGACATTCGTGAGGCACATCATACCAGCTTACATTGAACTGAAAGGAGGAAAATACAATGAACAGAATAACATGTCATAGTTAAACGCAAATGGTGTAAAATATAAGCATCGTAAAAACATTCTGAGATTATATATAATAACATAAAAGAACTAAATAGCTATGGAGGAAAAAGGTAGAAAGAAATATATATGATGGCCATTAAAATTGATAACCTACTTAACAATGTCACGTCTCCATGGATTAGCTCATCATTACATATCTATGTTCCTACTAGAAACCTCAGGTCTTCCAGCTGCTAGGCACACTTGACTAACAGTCACATGCGAAAGGGCATTTTCCATAGCATGACCCATCATCTGGAACTCTATTCCCCCTAACAATTTCTTCTCTCACAGACTCAAAAACCTTCAAGAAAGCTTTGAAAAAGTACCTCGTCACATAGGCGTACCTGGAATTTTCCATCCCTAATACTGTGCCTTCAGCAGCCTCACGATTCCCAGCATTTTCTGCAGCATTACTATGTGTCTTG
Organism: Rhinatrema bivittatum; assembly: GCF_901001135.1. Taxonomy (NCBI): domain Eukaryota; kingdom Metazoa; phylum Chordata; class Amphibia; order Gymnophiona; family Rhinatrematidae; genus Rhinatrema; species Rhinatrema bivittatum. The sequence continues at coordinate 101,093,713 of NC_042623.1, forward strand.
GATTGCAGGTTACTTTTAAACTATGTATATTTTTATTGTAACCCGCTGCGAACTTTGGGGGGGGGGAGGGGGATAGAAATAATTTTAAATAAATAAATGAATGAATGAACCAGCAATTATCTTCCTTGAGCTTAATCATGCTGTATCTTTGCCCTTCGCACTGAACAAATTGCTTCCATAAGGCTTACTCTTTTGACTATTACTCTTTTTTCTTTCTAGTAAGTCATTGACCATAAAGTTATTTGCTGTCTGTTTAAATCGGATGGCAGCTCCTTATTTTATAAATCACTTTGTCAAGCCAGGCACTGTATGATGTTCTCATCAGAGTTAACAAAATGTCCATCTGGAGCCTTCTGATAACTTTGAGCTTTATGATCTATCTGCATTTTTAATACTACTTTATTCTCCCATGCAGTGCCTCATACTGACAGAGTTCTGCCAAAATGGATCAAGTTCAAAGATGACTCTCAAAAGGTGCTTCCATATGTTTATTTCCTGGAACAATCTATCCAGAGCAAAAAATGTTAAGTAAGCATTCAGATGAATAGAAATGAAAACAAATATCAGACATTCCATTCCTTTAAAAATAATAACCATATTTAATAGTCAATTTTGAGGACTCATTCATGGTTATCTATTTCTCTCTATTCTGATGATATCTCTTAGCTCACAGAAAAGTCTGACTGGTAAATTATATATAATTATAATGTTCCAAGCATGCCTGCAATAGAAAAAAAAGGAGTATTTGAGATTTATAATTGAAAATGTATATTGATAAACAGATGCAGCAACAGATTACAAGCAATAAAGAAATGACAATTAACCAGTACTCCAAATAAGACAGTTATAAGCATTCAAAAAATCATAGAGCATAAAAACATTGCTGTCCTGTAGGCTGTGTCTCATGTGCTGTTTATCAATTTTACAGTTTGTGGTCAGCAAGGCAAGTGTGCTGAGTGATTCTCAGTCATCAGTTCTGTGTATAGCATAAAGGTTACAAAAGGTGTTGTAAGCTGATGACTTCATTAGCTTACATCCTACCTCAAATTTGAAACATGTGGGGCAGATTTTCAAAGGGTTATGCATATATATTACGCGCGTAACCCCGAGAACCCGCTCCTGCATGCGCCGAGCCTATTTTGCATAGAACGTGCGCAAGCTCCGGGACGCACGTATGTCCCGGGGCTTGAAAAAATGGGTGGAGTGGGAGGGCTGGGGGGTGGGGGCAGGACAGAAGCAGGCGCAAGTTCGTCAACAAAGGTCAGGGGGGGTTAGATAGGGCTGGTGGGCGGGTTAGGAAGGGGAAGGTGGGGGGGGGGGGGCGGAAGGAAAGTTCCCTCCGAGGCCGCTCTGATTTCAGAGCGACCTCGGAGGGAACAGGGAAAGCAATCGGGGCTCCCTTAGGGCTCAGCGCGTGCAAGGTGCACAAGTGTGCACCCCCTTGCGTGCCAACCCCGGATTTTATAACAAATTTAAATTATAAAATTGACATTTATAAAATCGGGTGTAGGTTTAAAAATCTGGCCCAATATGTATAGAACAAAAACCACATATTACAGGACTAATCATACAAAAGCCAAAATTATTTTTTCTTTTTTGAGACCCCCATATAAAGTTGAGATGGTAGAGAAATCATTTAAATTTGATTAGTGAACAATTATCTTATTCACTTAGACTCGACTAAAACCCAATTTGCTTGTAATCATTGGCCTCTTTTATATTATTTTTGTTAATACATTTAAAGTCTTCAATGAAAAAAATTTTGATGCACTTATCTTGGAATTCTTTAAAATACACCCATATTAGAAGCCTTTCTGATGTGTAAAGCTGAAGACGAAGAGCCCAGTAGCCCAGCACAATTCATGTTATGAAAAAATCGTCCTTCATCAGGGGCTAATGATTTGGCAAAAACTGTAGAACACATATGTGTCTGTATCATGTGTCTGTATCAAGATGTTCAAAAATCTTTGAAAATTTGCCGATCAATAGAGAAAGCATCTATGGCGTCTTAGAACCTGCCACTGTGTGGATTGCATGGGCCCTACTGCTCCCAGATGTCATGAGTTTGGCACAATGGCTTAGGTACTTTCTGTGTTAGTCTCTTGCAAGGCAAGCACTTAGTGCCACCTGAGGGCTTGAGGGGCTCATGTCAGTACCTCTGACAAAGTACTTATTATATATGCTTCTCACAGATATTGGCAGGTGTAGACAATCTTCTGTGCATAGTTAGAACTCTGACTCCCTCCTTAGCAGATATGGACCAGGCTGCCACAGACATCAATGCTGGTTGATTAGGAACAAGGCAGGAACCTACATATTGGCCTTGTGTAGGTGCACAAAGTACAGGAGGTAGTCTGTACCCAACTATGGGTGAACAGATATGTGTCAGTGTATGCATCTGGGTGAGTGATGTGCAGTGTTAGCCTCTGTCTAGATCTGTGGATGGGGGTGATGTTGGCCTCATTCTTCCCTCCAGTACCACACCTATGCATACCCCAGAGCATGCAATGTGTGTACACCCATTTTGCACATACTGCCTTTGGACACCAGCGATCCTGTGCTTCCTCTCTTTATAAGGTGTGCCTCAGAGAAATTGTTGTATCAGATGGGGAGAAGATGGCCTGATGCATAGTCAAATAACCTTCCACCTAGGGCTCACACAGTTTATGCCTTGCATCGGGGGGGGGGGGGGGGGGGGGGGGGGGGTGGGGGTTGTGAAACTTGACAATGTCAGACCTCAGATATGGTATGTCACATTTCTGGATGTGTAGATATCTGCCTGTAGTATACACCTTTCACCCCCACCCTGGACCCTGAGGCTCTTCCACCAAATACCTGGATTAGGCCTAATTGTCCTGTTATTTGGGGGTGTATATGGTTCCAAGAGCTACATCTGCCAGGGAGGGTCAGTGGCCTACTTACCCTCCTTTCTGTAGAACATATCCTGCATACTCGACATAGAGGCTGCCACTCCAGGCCAAATCATTTACAACGTACTCTGCCATATGTCTAAAATGCCAGGTTAGGCCTCCAAAGATTCTGCCATATGTAGCTCAATGTATTTTATGTGTATCATCCTTAGTGAACAGGTGTTTATACAGATCCACATGCCAGGCCAATATAGGGGAGGCAGCCAGTCTGTGGAAGTCTGCCTGGTCCCAAGAAACAGCAGACCTCCTAGCTGTCTGCTCTTGGGCTGTGGGGATTCTCTACCCTACACAGCTCCCTCACTGTGTTAAAGCAGCCTGCAAGTAGAAGACATTTTGTTTAGTGTGAAACCTAAAAAGAGTTTGTCCAGATTTCCTTTTAAGTAGAGTGAGGTCCCAAGTAAGGAGCCAAGGGTTAAGTCTAGTGGGGTGATTAGTGTAACTTTCCCATAACACCATACAAGCTTTACATGTATGCTATGTACTCTCTGGCCTGGACAACTGAGATGCACATTTATGTTCCCTAGACCTAAACCACACTTAGAGCTTTATGTACATTTTGATAAATCCAGGCCATAGTTAATACAATTTGGTGTATTAAATGATCTTATTCTGTGCCTGTTGCTAGTGATATCAAGGTGAATTTTAAAAGCCAGGCGTGCATATCAATTAGGGGATGCATGAAGAAGCCAGACTCAAGCATTCCAACCATATTTTAAAAAGCACCCAAATCAGCATGTAAAGCCCATTGCATACACATATGAAAAGTTTCCAAAAAGGGGTGGGACATGGTCTGGGCCAGCCATGGTTGTTTCGGGGCCTGACCGAGAAATACTTACACACCTTGACGAGCGCTGAAGTCTCCTGATATGTCACTTTATTTCTGCTATGGATGGCGTGTAAGTTATAAAATAAAAGGATTGAGCCATTTCTGAGGGGTTTAAAGGACCTAGGGTAACTGGGAGGGGTGTAGGGGAGTCTGAAGGACCTAGCTATAACTGGACGAACTGGTGGATGAACTAGTAAACAGGGAAGGGCATGGGCATGTGCCCCAATTAAAATTCTCCAACTTATGAGGTGAGATGGAATTTGCACGCCCGCTTAAAATTTAGTGCACATGTATGTGCGGCCATGCTATTTTATAAAACACACAGATATATGCACTCGAGTTATGAAATGACTGTGTCTCGGGTTACGGGCTGATGCACATGTGCCAATGTGTGCCTGCATGCTGGTTTGAAAGTTACCATCATATATGATAGATAAATTCACCTAGTTTGTGCCATCTGTCTAGCTCAAACCTGAGGCTGCTGGGACTTTTCAAGCAATTTGCTTCTCTACACCACATGTACCTTCAAGGGATACATTAAAAGCTGACAATAGCTCTTGTTGAACTGAGCTGTATTTTATTCTGAACTGTATTTCACTTTCATTTCAGTGGCCTAAACTATAGCTGACAGGATTTCACTTTTCAAGACTCAATAACACTCATTTCTTAGCATTCAATACAGGATTTTGATGACAGATACAGTGCTAGACTCCATGTTCTATTATAGGTATCAATACATACATGCATTGACCTGACCAGCAATCTCCAAATGTGAACATTGTTTTCTTTTCGAGCATCAGATTTTTGTAGTTTCTCTGACTCCCATCATTCTGTAATAAACTCAAATTAATTTAGCTACATTCACAAAAAATAATTCTAAGCTAATAAATATAGTGTAAAGCTAGTTGAAGATATTAGAAAATTCAAGCTTAGGGATCCCAATTTTCAATAGTATTCATAAATCACAAAATGCATATGTAAGTGGGTATGCAGAGATTTATGTTAGTATTTTATAAACTGTATGGCAGGTGCCATGCTGTTTATAAAATACTGTGTATTTCTGCCCCAAAAATATGTGCATATATTTGTAAAGCAAGAAAATGCATACTTTCTCTCTCCATTTTTAAAATGACTCTCATGAGTCAGAAGTTTGCAGTTCTGAGGCTGAGGCTTGCAGCCTTGGATAGTGCCTAGAGTGGTTCTGTTTTGGAGAAGATCTGTGAATTGGAAGAGTTGAAGAAGCACCTGAAGGTTTACAGGAAAATGGAGAATTCCTCAGTCAACAGGAATATTTTTTGTCTGCCTTGGGAAGCCCACAGCATGGCACAGACATTTTCTAAGAGTAGAGGAGTTTCCAGTGCTGCATTCAAGGTCCTGTGACAGTGGGCGGGGGGGGGGGGGGAGTTACACATGTGCAATAATTGTAACAAGTGTGCATAATAGCCCTGAATTATATGCGAAGGCATGTATTTTATAAAGAAAGCAAATACTCTGCTTCTGAAAACACTTGTGTGTGTACTTGCAATCACAAGTTTGCCAGCACCTCCTTCAGTTCACCCAGACTCTCCAGGACTTCACCCTGAAACACCACCATTTAACCCAAACCTCCCATTCAAAAGATGATGACAAAAGTCTAATTTCACTTTTATGACTTAGGCCTGGATTTTCTAAAATCGCAGGCCTTAGTGAATCGAGTGGTACCTGGGGGCGGGGGCGAAGCGGGGGGGGCAGGCCTGCGAAAGCCGGCAGCGTTCGCACCACCGCAGTGCGATCGCTGCCGGTTTTCGCAAACCAATAGCGCCACCATGAAAGGTGATGCTATTGGGCGTGTTACTGGCGGCGATAGGGGGCCTTACCTTTTCGCCGTCAGCGATGTCTTCTCTGCGTCCGCCCCGGTGCCACCCCCAACTCCTACCCTTCCGGTGCCGACTCCGCCCCGATCTAGCTATCGCATGCAAAAAGTCCCTTTTCGCGTGCAAAAGCTATAGAAAATGACCCCCTTAATTAGCATATGGACAGGTATGTAAAAGCATATGGACAAGTTTAGTATGTATGCATAATGCTTACAAAATAACAACTTGTGCACAAACTTCTGAACCTTGCCCAGCAACACCCCAAACCACCCTTTTTTCTCTCTATTAACATTTATATGTCATATTAGAAGTTCACCTATACCTGCAATGCTACAAAAATAGCATATATATGTGCACCTTGCATGATACCTACATGCATTCATGCTGAATTTGCACATATAACCAGTGCATAATGCTTTGAAAATTTCCCTCATACTATTTATTATTTGAAAGCTAAGCATCCTATTACTACTACTACTATTAATAATTTCTAAAGTGCTATACATGAGGCACTGGGGTATTGATATAAAGCCATATATGAAACAGTTTCATTGGCCCCAAAATCTCCATGGGTGTAGTTCAAACTATATATTGTCTTACATAAAGCAATTTATGATGAATGTAGTTACCTAACGGAGACAGTATTGGGGTACATACCCAATAGACCTTGCATTCTCAAGATCAGAAATTACTAAATGTTCCTGCTAGGAAAGATTTTAGGTTGGTGTGCATTAGATTGAAAGCCTTTTTTGATGAATGGACCGGAAATGTGGAATAAGCTCCCCTTGGAATTGCACTTAGGGCCTCATTTTCTAATCGGATCGCACGCGATAAGGGATGTTTTGCACGCGAAATGTCCCTTATCGCGTGCGATACCAAAATGGGGGCGGAGTCGGCCCCGAAAGAGGAGGAGTCGGGGCGTCACCGGGACTGACTCCGCGAAGACGCCACGGATGACGAAAAGGTAAGGCACTTTTCTCGTCCGTGCCCAATAGCTACACCTTCTATGGTGGCGCTATTGGGTGCGAAACCGGCAGTGATCAAACCGCGATGGTGTGATCGCTGCCGGCTAGCGCAGGCCTGCCCCCCGTTTCGGCCTCCCGCCCCTCATTCCCTAAAGTATCACAGGCCTGTGATACTTTAGAAAGTGAGGCCTTTAGAGAATTATTATAAAGTTTTTAGAAAGAAGTTGATAAAGTTTTTATTTTTATAAGCTTATACAGAATGATTCACAGAAGTATATTTATTTATGAGATAAGCAGTAGGATCATGGTGTTGTAGGCTTATTGTTTTTATATTTTTTGACCATATTATATTTTAAATGTTTTTAAATTTGTATGTATATTGTGACTCACATTGAACTGCTGCAAATTTGCAGGCTCTAAGATTAAAAAAATAAAAATAAAATAATAAAAATGAACTCAGGAGTCTGGCTGCTATGGTGGGGCAAATCACTGAAACTCAAGAGCACTTCATGGTAGCTCTTGAGCTTGCTGGCATGAAGCCAACATTACAGTGATTGACTACAAATCCTTCAGGTCATGGCCTTCTTAAGTTCCTGGGCCTTATTTTTATGTATATAATTTGATCTCTAGCTTTCTCATCCCTTTTCCATTTTATTTTATTTCCATTGTAAATATTTTTTTTTAAAGTTTCAAATATTAAAATAATTTTATAAAAGTTTTTAAAGTTTATATTTATTTTGAGCATGTGTGTTTTTTTTATTTATTACATACTATGGTTTATTTTCTAGAACAGCAAAGTCCCTTTAAGGACATCCTATAGCCACAATAGACCCACACATAGCTCTACATGTTGCTTGCCATACAGGTTTGTCCCCTCATTGTGAACCTTCTTTTATCTATCCTTATATCAGTTTTTAGATTTGGATCAGTTTTGTTAACCTTGCACCCCTAAAACAGCTTCCAGTTAATGAGACATCAAATCTGTTGTTAAAATCTACATGTGCCACTTTCCTCTGAAAGGGTACCAGATGTGAGTGCTGTCAAGCCACAAGCAGGGGTTTAGAATATAAGTTATGTATTCCCTTAACAAAAATCAAAGCATATTAAGATAAGGAGTACACATGAGGGTGCCCTTTCTTAATCGATACACTTTATAAAAGAGAAGTGGTGTCATATAGATTTTCTGATAAGAACTGCATTTACCAGAAGCAAGTTGCTGCAGAAAGGTTAGCTGAGTTACCTCCATGTCCCATAGGCTTCAGATGTCACTGAAAAGAAATGCTATCTTTCCTTTACTACAGAGATTGAAGGCCTACCAGCCTTAATAAAAATCTCTGTAAAATGTATGGCAACAAGCCTACCCTTCTCCGTGCTCACACTGACTAGCCTGGCTTGTAAGGCCCCACATCTTTTTATTAAACTGCCTGGTTCCATTTGCCAAAACCTACATGGAGTTTACCCATCTTTATCTCTCCTAGACCTAGCTTGAAATCTTGAAATGCATATCCTCCAGCAAAATGACCGCATTGTCCTGTGTCTGACACAAATCAAGGATTGTTTGCTATTTGAGTACCAAGTTACCATCTGTCAGCTATCAGGGACTCCTTGGTGTTTCTCTTACTGGCATCACTAGCATTGGATCTTCTTGGTGATTTGGTACTTGCCAGGTTTTTGTGGCCTGGTTTGGCCTCTGTTGCAAACAGGATGCTGGGCTTGATGGACCCTTGGTCTGACTCAGTATGGCAATTTTTATGTTCTTAAGTTCTTATGTTCTCACTCTCTCACCCACCTCCACCACCAGTAATCCATAAGCACTCTTAACCAAATATATTCCAACCAGTCATCAGAGATTGTTTACTACCCTAAACTGGGTCAGTCCTGTTAATTTAATTAGTTGTTTCACAGAACAAAGGGTTGGAAATGGTAGTATAAGCTGCAGACAACCATTAAAACTATGTCTCATATAGATAGTGTAAAATACCTCATGTAATACCAACACTGTTAGTCCTTTTCACAAACTCAAAATAAAAGTGTTTGAAAATTGAATGACCATCATAAATCAGTTCTGGGACTGAATAAGAAAATCTTGTGTCTTCTTCCCTTCAATGTACATAACAGGTATAATCGTTGGTCATATAAGCAGATAGGTGCTTGCAAGATTGTTCATCGGTAACTTTCAATTTTTAAAAGCATATTTTTCTTTTGCAATTTAAAATATTATAGTTCACTTTGATTCAATGTCATATTGAACTCATTATTTAGTACTTATCTTTTGCACAGATAATGCACGCCATGTCCTCCGGGATAGTTTACAGATGTTTAACGTGGCCTTGAGTGTACATGGATATTGACAACAAAACACGACACTATGGTGTTTAAAATAAAAAATTCATCTTCAGGGATAATATATCCATATTGCTCATGTACCAAGGTTCCCGGTAGAGGAGACTTCAATTGAGAATGACAGATTATGAATCATTACAGGCTCATAATGACCAGACAGTTTTCTGTATGTGCAGGTCTCAAGTACCTGACAAAATTCTAAACAGTAAATAGATCCCATGCTGCTATCACATAGTGATAAGTAGTGGCTATTTCTTAAGTCTACTTGGTTAATAACAGTTTATTGACTTCTCCTCTAGGAACTTGTCCAAACTTTTTTTAAACCAAGCTATGCTAATTGCCTTTACCACATCCTACAATAGTGAATTCCAGAGTTTAATTGTGCATTGAGTAAAAAAGATATTTCTCCCAATTTGTTTTGAATATGCTACTTACTAACTTCATAGTGTGTCCATAGTCTTTGTAATTTTTGAAAAATTAATAACCATATTATTTTTACTCATTCTTTTCCACTTATGATGTTATAGACTTCTATCATATCCCCTCCCTCTCAGCCATCCCTTCTCCAAGTTGATCAGCCCCAAACTCTTTAGTCTTTTCTTGTATGAGAGTCGTTCCATCCCCTTTATCATTTTGGTCACCCTTCTCTGTACCTTTTCCAATGCAACTATATCTCTTTGAAGATGTGTTGCCCAGAACTGCATACAATACTCTAGGTCCTAATGCCTCTGTAGCACCATGTAGTGATACAGAGACATTATGACATTTGCCATGTTATTATGTATTCCTTTCCTAATAATTCCTAACATTCTGTTTGCTTTTTTGATTGCCGACGCACACTTAACTAAGGATTTCAAAGTATTGTCCACTATGATCCCCAGGTCCTTTTCCTGGGTGGTAACTCCTAATATGGAATCTAACATCGTGTGACTATGGTGTGGGTTACTTTTCTCAATGTGCATCACTTTGCACTTGTAAACATTAAATCTCATCTAAGAACATAAGAACATAAGAAATTGCCATGCTGGGTCAGACCAAGGGTCCATCAAGCCCAGCATCCTGTTGCCAACAGAGGCCAAACCAGGCCACAAGAACCTGGCAATTACCCAAACACTAAGAAGATCCCATGCTACTGATGCAATTAAAAGCAGTGGCTATTCCCTAAGTAAAATTGATTAATAGTCATTAATGGACTTCTCCTCCAAGAACTTATCCATACCTTTTTTGAACCCAGCTACACTAACTGCACTAACCACATTCTATTTAAATGTCCAGTTTCATAAAATCCTCTTGTAATTTTTCACAATCTGCTTTTGATTTAACAACTCTGAAGAATTTTGTATTATCTGCAAATTTGATCACTTAAGAACATAAGAAATTGCCATGCTGGGTCAGACCAAGGGTCCATCAAGCCCAGCATCCTGTTTCCAACAGAGGCCAAAACCAGGCCACAAGAACCTGGCAATTACCCAAACACTAAGAAGATCCCATGCTACTGATGCAATTAATAGCAGTGGCTATTCCCTAAGTAAAATTGATTAATAGCCATTAATGGACTTCTCCTCCAAGAACTTATCCAAACCTTTTTTGAACCCAGCTACACTAACTGCACTAACCACATCCTCTGGCAACAAATTCCAGAGCTTTATTGTGCATTGAGTGAAAAAGAATTTTCTCCGATTAGTCTTAAATGTGCTACTTGTTAACTTCATGGAATGCCCCCTAGTCCTTCTATTATTCGAAAGTGAAAATAACCGATTCACATCTACTCGTTCAAGACCTCTCATGATCTTAAAGACCTCTATCATATCCCCCCTCAGCCGTCTCTTCTCCAAGCTGAACAGCCCTAATCTCTTCAGCCTATCCTCATAGGGAAGCTATTCCATCCCCTTTATCATTTTGGTTGCCCTTCTCTGTACCTTCTCCATCACAACTATATCTTTTTTGAGATGCGGCGACCAGAATTGTACACAGTATTCAAGGTGTGGTCTCACCATGGAGCGATATAGAGGCATTATGACATTTTCCGTTCTATTAACCATTCCCTTCCTAATAATTCCTAACATTCTATTTGCTTTTTTGACTGCTGCAGCACACTGAGCTGACGATTTTAAAGTATTATCCACTATGATGCCTAGATCTTTTTCCTGGGTGGTAGCTCCTAATATGGAACCTAACATTGTGTAACTACAGCAACGGTTATTTTTCCCTATATGCAACACCTTGCACTTGTCCACATTAAATTTCTTCTGCCATTTGGATGCCCAATCTTCAAGTCTTGCAAGATCCTCCTGCAATGTATCACAGTCTGCTTGTGATTTAACTACTCTAAATAATTTTGTATCATCTGCAAATTTGATAACCTCACTCGTCGTATTCCTTTCCAGATCATTTATATATATATTGAAAAGCACCGGTCCAAGTACAGATCCCTGAGGCACTCCACTGTTTACCCTTTTCCACTGAGAAAATTGACCATTTAATCCTACTCTCTGTTTCCTGTCTTTTAAACAGCTTGTAATCCACGAAAGGACATCGCCTCCTATCCCATGACTTTTTAGTTTACGTAGAAGCCTCTCATGAGGGACTTTGTCAAACGCCTTCTGAAAATCCAAATACATTACATCTACCGGTTCACCTTTATCCACATGTTTATTAACCCCTTCAAAAAAATGAAGCAGATTTGTTAGGCAAGACTTCCCTTGGGTAAATCCATGTTGACTATGTTCCATTAAATCATGTCTTTCTATATGCTTTACAATTTTGTTCTTGAGAATAGTTTCCACTATTTTTCCCAGCACTGACGTCAGGCTCACTGGTCTATAGTTACCTGGATCGCCCCTGGAGCCTTTTTTAAATATTGGGGTTACATTGGCCACCCTCCAGTCTTCAGGTACAATGGATGATTTTAATGATAGGTTACAAATTTTAACTAATAGATCAGAAATTTCATTTTTGAGTTCCTTCAGAACCCTAGGATGCATACCATACGGTTCAGGTGATTTGCTACTCTTTAGTTTGTCAATCTGGCCTACTACATCTTCCAGGTTCACAGTGATTTCGTTCAGTTCGTCTGACTCATCACCCCTGAAAACCATCTCCGGAACTGGTATCTCCCCAACATCCTCATTTGTAAACACGGAGGCAATGAATTCATTTAGTCTTTCTGCAATGGCCTTATCTTCCCTAAGAGCCCCTTTAACCCCTCTGTCATCTAATGGTCCAACTGACTCCCTCACAGGTTTCTTGCTTTGGATATATTTAAAAAAGTTTTTATTATGAATTTTTGCCTCTATGGCCAATTTCATTTCAAATTCTCTCTTCGCCTGTCTTATCTTTTCCTTTCCAGTTCATTTATAATTATATTTAAAGCACCAGTCCAGTATAGATCCCTGAGAAACTTCACTCTTTACCCTTCTCCACTGAGAAAACTGCTTGTTTAGTCCTACTCCCTGCTTTCTACCTTTTAACCAGTTTGCTATCCACAATAGAACATTGCCATGTATCCCATGATTTTTTAATTTTCTCAGGAGTCTTTCATGGGGCATATTGTCAAATGCCTTCTGAAAATACATAACACCACATTCACTGGCTCACAATTATCCACATGTTTATTAACTCCTTCAAAATCATGTAGCAGATTGGTGATTCAATATTTCCCTTGAATAATCCAGCTCTTTGTCACATTAAACCATGTCTTTCAGAACTCTGGGGTGGATACCATCTGGTCTGGGTGATTTGCTACTCTTTACTTTGTCAATCTGCCTTATTACATCTTCCAGTTTAGAGTGATTTAAATCATTTCTTCTGAATCATCACCAATGAATACAGTTTCCAGTACAGGTATCTCCTCAACAGTAAACACCAAAGCAAGGAATTCTGTCCAACTGACTCTCTTCCTGTTTTAGATATATTTTTTTAAGTTTTATTATGAGTTTTTGCTTCTAAGGCCAGCATCTTTTCAAATTCTTTTTTAGCCCACCTTATCAATGTTTTACATATAACTTGCTAATACTTATGCTTTTTCCTATTTTCCTCAGATGGATCCTTTTCCCAATTTTTGAAAGAAGTTCTTTTTGCTGAAATCACCATTTTCACCTCACCTTTTAATTATGATGGCAGTCACTTGGCCTTCCTTCTGCTATTTAATGCAGATTGTCTAACTTGGAAACTTCTGTTTAGTATAGCCACAGTCTTTTTATTCACTCAGAACAACAATATCCCATTCTCTTGTCACCTCTAAACTCACTAATGTGGTCAGGTTTTTCAGACATGTACAGCTTCTGTCCAGAACCCCACTGTATATGAGTGATAGCTTTAATCATGAGCTGCTATACGATGTTCCCACTCCTTAATGTCTAGGGCTTGGAGTGGAATCAGACTCCAAATTTGATGACCATTCCCAGATATGGATGCCCTATCTGTAGCACTTCCTTAAATACTAGCCTTTAGCTATTTGAATCCTTACTCTGTGTGCACTCTTCTACACTTTCCATAAGTACTTATATATAAACCTTTTTCTCAACTCTGCTCTAAGCCTACTCCTAGAAGATCCCACCTCTATACTACCATTCAGTGAAGTCATCCCACCCAGTGGGGCATGCTGCACATCCACTGCATACTGCCACAGTGCTGACAGCTGATAATTTAGGTCTGAAGAAACATCTGTCCTACTGAGTATTACATGTTCTGGCCACGGTAGACCCACGGCCCGGCCCCCTCACCTTTTTCAGGTGAATCCAGTGCCTGGTCCCTCATCCCTGGCTGTGGTGGGCCGCCTGCTCCGTCCTTGGGCCGCTCCCGATGCCTCAGTATCAGCTACAGACTCCTGTGCTCCGCATCGGGCCTCTCTACGTGGCCTGTGGAGACACGCTGCCGTCCAGCTCTACACCCCTCTCAAGGCACGCGCGCGCATCACTGATCCTTATGAAGGGCCCTCAGCGGGAATCTGGCTGCAGCCTCGGATGATGACATCACCTGAGCTCCGGTATTAAGGCCGGGTTTGGCTCCCTATGATTGCCTTTGCAACAGGTCTCCATGCTGGTCATGTACTCGTTGCCTCCTCGTAATTCTCCTGTGTTCCTGGTTCCTGATCCTCGCAAGTTCCTGTTCTCCTTTGTTCCTGTGTTCCTGATTCCTAATCTTCCTTTGGATTGCTTTCTCGGACATGATCTCTGCATTGCCTGACTACGCCGTTGACTCTCTCCAAGCCCGGACCTCTGCATTGCCTGACTACGCTATTGACCTTCTCCAATCCTGGACCTCTGCATTGCCTTACTACGCTATTGACTCTTTCCAAGCCCAGACCTCTGCATTGCCTGACTACGCTATTGACTCTTTCCAAGCCCGGACCTCTGCATTACCTGACTACACTATTGACCTTCTCCAATCCCGGACCACTGCATTGCTTGACTACGCCTTTGACTCTCTCCTTGTCCAGACCTCAGCCTTCTCTTGCCACTGCTTCCTGATTTCCACTGGCCCTGACTCCAGCTTGCTCTACGACGCCTCTTCAGTCTACGTTTTAGACGTGGCCTATTCAGGCTTCGACCTGTTCTTGCTTGGGCGCCCCCGTCTGACTTTGATTCTATTGGTGCCCGGGTCTCCAGGATTCCGCCTCATCCAGTACAAACTTCTTCATTCCACTGTAGCTGCCTCTGGGCTGACCCCTCGGTCCTTTCATTGACAACATATGGAGGCCCACCTAAGTCCAGCTGGCCCCAGTACCCAAAGGCTCAACCTGCGGGGAACGAGGGCTGGTATTGGTGACGCGCCAGTCTGCCTTCGTCCTTCAGCCCACTCCGCCTGCTGATGGTGGTGACCCTTAGGATCCCTCCTATAGGTAATGTTAACCCCACCTTGGCCCAAGGGTCCACCTCTGGTGCAACACTGAGGGCAATCAGACTGGCAATAGGTTAGTCTATATAATTTGTGGTTCAGCTGGAAGGGAGATGTTCTGGTAGGTAGAGAGACAGCTCCAATGACTGGGAAGAGAATAAGCCACATTGCATATATATTGAAAGTATATACACTCTTCCTTTTTGCAGGTGAACTAGGACACAGTGGCCACCGGTGGGCAAGGCATCACTCTAGGGTACTATTTCCTAGACCTGAAGAGGACAGTGAGGATGAAATACCTGCAAAGGAAGAACTAGCATCTGAGCAGTGACAGCCTAAGATGGCGATGGAGAAAGAGGAGGAGGAGAACACGACTGAAACACAAGCGACTGCAATACTTTCAAGCATGCCAAATCTCTTGCAGCTTGCAATTAGTCTGGAAGAGCCCAGCTCTGCAGAGGAGTATCTAGTATTTCTTCATATAGAGGAGGTGCAGGTCATGCTGATATAGAGGTAATTAATAGGCCTGAATGCCAGACTGGTGGAGGAATGGCAGTTTCAGGACTGAGATTCAGGGCATGCAGAAGGAAATGCGCAGTATTTGGCAGGAGCTAGGGGGCATAAGTTATGCAATTGAGGCCCAGACTGCAGTGGGGAGGGAAATCCTGCAGAGTATGCTCCTCTGCCAGCCATAGCCGTCACCAGCTTCATACTTTATTATAGCTCCCTGGCTGCAACTCCCACCAGCATTTGTAGCATCACCAGGCTGGATGGTGCCTCCCCAGACCAGAGTTTTAACTGCCCCCCTTGGCTGCTTTACCTATGCCTCCACTACTGCCCATCATGGTATTATCTCCTCTAATGCAACCACATCCAACAATGCAGCCAGCAGCATCATTACTGCCACTGCCACAGAGAGATGCTTTCACCTCTCCGAGGCAAAAGGTGGCTGAGGAGGAAAGGCCCATCACAGCTGCTGGGTCATCTTCTCAGCTGACTCTAAGTCCTGTAGGCTCCTCCAGTAGCTCCATTGATGTTCCACTGCCCCCAGTTCCCATGCCCTCTGAGGGCAGCACAAACTGCAACAGGACACCATTGAGGAGGAGTACCAGAACTGGACAAGGGCAACAGAACTTCTCTTACCCAAAAAAGAGGGTGGCCAAGGAAGCACTAATTTCACTTAATATATTATTGATCACATTGAGCATACCATGTTAATAACTGCACATTCACCTTCTAAAATGTCTTTGCATTTCTCTATAGCATGCTGCTGACTCTGGCAATGTATTTGATGGGGGGAGAAGGGCTGATGTGCATAGAGCAGGAGAGAGACCTTGGGGTGATAGTGTCTAATGATCTGAAGTTGGTGAAACAATGTGACAAGGCGATAGCTAAAGCCAGAAGAATGCTGGGCTGCATAGAGAGAGGAATATCGAGTAAGAAAAGAGAAGTGATTATCCCCTTGTACAGGTCCTTGGTGAGGCCTCACCTGGAGTACTATGCTCAATTCTGGAGACTGTATCTCTGAAGGGACAGAGGCAGGATGGAAGCGGTCCAGAGAAGGGTGACCAAAACGGTGGATGGCCTTCATCAAATGACTTATGAGGAGAGATTGAAGAATTTAAATATGTACACCCTAGAGGAAAGGAGGAGCAGGGGTGATATGATACAGACTTTCAGATACTTGAAAGGTGTTAATGATCCAAAGACAACGACAAACCTTTTCCGTTGCAAACAAATCTGCAGAACCAGGGGTCACGATTTGAAACTCCAGGGAGGAATACTCAGAACCAATGTCAGGAAGTATTTCTTCATGGTGAGGGTGGTGGATGCCTGGAACGCCCTTCCGGAGGAAGTGGTGAAGACCAAAACTGTGAAGGATTTCAAAGGGGTGTGGGATAAATACTGTGGATCCATAAAGTCTAGAGGATGTGAATGAAGAGAAGAGGCATAGGAGTGGCTTGTGGGAATGACTGCTACTACCTGGAGATTAATATCCTTATTCAATAAACATACACATGGTTAATGCGACTCCAACATTGCTCTATGCTTCAACGGCAAGAGGAAATGTGGAAAAAAGGATTTGCATCCACATAAAAGCAGGGGAGTAGCTTGCTTGTTATGGCAGTTACCACCCCAAACCAAAAATGCCTGATACTTCACTTTCAATGCATATCCAGCATAGCTCTCTGCTTCAACGGCAGGGGGAATGAAGAAAAGATGATTTATATTCAGACAACTACCAACAAGGTCTGAATTACATAGTCTGGGTAAAACAAATAAGCATGGGTATAGCTTGCTTGTTACGGTGGTTACTAACCCAAATCAAGCCTGATACTTCACTTAGAATACATATCCAGCGCAGCTCACTGCTTCAATGGCAGGGGGAATGAAGAAAAGAGGATTTGTATTCAAACAACCAACAAGGACTGAGTTGCACAGGCTGGGTAAACAAGCGTGGTAGTAGCTTGCTTATTACGGTGGTTACTACCCCAAATCAATTAGCTAGATACTTCACTTAGATGCAGCTCCAGCACTGCTATCTACGATGGCGGGGGTGGAAGGGAAATAGAACCAAAAAAGTTATTTAAAGGGACAAGAGTAACATCTGGTTCTGGCCACTGGCCAGGTTGTAAGGCGTGCGGCAGGCTAGAAAGATCTCACAGACCTTAGGGGTGTTGTTCAGAAGGTGCTTTCCCTCCCCACCAAATCCATCCAGGCAGCAGAAATGCATTTAAGTAGGTCGAAGGTTCGCTCAATGGCTGCCCTTTTCTGCTGCTGGGCCCTGTTGTAGCAAATATCTGCAGTGGTCTGTTGGTTAGCCAGCAGCATCACTAGCCAGGTTTTGAATAGAAAACTGTCCCCAGTGATGTGGCCTTCTTGGAAGTGGTCATGAATTCCTGACTATGAGAGGATGAGTGGATCGTGGATACCTAGGCATGACATCCAGGATGATGCCAAGGGCCACTTGCATATTGAGGGAGTGAAAACCCTTGCAATTCTGGTAGTTGGCCTTGTCTTCCCCTGGGTCCCTTATAGGGATGTGAGTGTAATTGATAGCCCCCTAGACCTAAGGGAAGCATGCTATTTTGATAGAAATCAGTCATGATTTGTTTTTGTTGCTGTCTGCTCCAAGGGAAAGATACATAGGAGTGTGTTTTCCAGAGAAACACAGTCAGAAATTGCTCAATATATATGGAGGTTACAGACTGGCTTATTTCAGCCATGACCTCTAGAGCTTTTTGTAAAGTGCCAGTGGCCAAAAATACCAGGGTGGTAGTGACCTTGATGTGTATGGCCCTTTCAGGTTGTAGGTTGAAGATCCCACTCTAACTGATGACATAGTTACTAGTGAACCTGAATCTGAGAGATCCAAAAACTGTTGTAGACTCTCTGTAAGGGGTATCTCCTCCTTATACGCCACCTCCTCCTCTGTTCTCTCTTCCTTTGTGGCTGTTGTGCCATAAGTATCCATAAGTATCTGAAGCACAATTAGATTCATTTTGAAAAGATAGTCTCCATCATTGATTCCAATCCCCCAATATGTCCAGGTAATGTACACTCCCACTGCCCTATATAGCCCTTTATGTCCCAGTCACCCCCAATCTGTTCCAGTAACCCCCAGTGTAGACCAGTATGACCCAGTTAGCACACAGTATGGCCCTATCTGTGCCAGTTACACTCACTCTATGGCCTTTTTTATGCAAGAAAGTTTTTAAAAATTCACATAAGTACATAAGAACATGAGATATGCCATACTGGGTCAAATGAGGGTCCATCAAGCCCAGAATCCTCTTTCTTACAGTGGCCAATCTGGGATACAAGTACCTGGCAAGTATTCAGACATTAGATCCCATGCTACTAAAGCCAGCAACAAGTAGTGGCTATTCCCTATTGTTTAATAGCAGTTTATGGACTTCTCCTCCTGGAACTTATCCAAACCTTGTTTGAATCCAGCTGACTCTAAGCCCTGTAAGGATGGTCACAATTAGCACTAGCAGCATTGCTGTTTTATAGACTAAAATAGAATAGAAAAGGGCAAAATAAGTAGCAAGTTGCCTTGGGCAAGCCTCTGTCACTTCTAGGAAGCCCTTGGAACTTTAGGGGCCAAAACAATTGTAAGGAGCCTGTTTAAGTTTTGAAAGAACTCCATTCCAGGCTCTTGTGCTAGTCAAGGTTAGGTTTTCATCAACTTAGAAACATGACCTGAGGCTGTTTGATGCCATTGCCATGGCAACCTTAGAAATCTCATAGTAGAGATGAGAGAAACAACGGGGTCAAGTGGCCAGAAAAGGAATGCCATGGTAACACTGTCCTTGGTGTTTCTTGGGACATTTTAATCAGTACTAGTGACATAAAATATTTTTTACAAATGGCCACCACCCACAGAGGGGAATACTAGGAGTTACAATGTGCCTGAGTAGGACACCCAGTATCATTAATGACACAAAATGTCTGTTGCTTACAGCAAATGATGTAGTAGAGAGGATGAGTGGTATACTGAATGGTAACCAACCATGTAGCAATAGGTATAGCACTAGAAGCTTTAGGATCTTTGTGAGAGTGATCAGTCATTAGATATATTTTTCAAGTATTTCCACATTTTTAAATTCAAGACATACAGGAAAGGTTCGGTCTCCTGACAAGGACCGTGTTTTACCACAAGGGCTGCGTCAACAGGGACAGAAGCTCAAGGAATTCAACTGTCAACAAATAACACAACATTAAACAAGGAGGTGAGCAAGGATCCATAACAAAATGAACAAGGTACAGCAAGACACCAGGTGGCAGGACCAGCTGCCTAGAGGTGGATTAATGACAAAGTTTATACAGTAGATAGTCAAAAGTGAAATAAGAAGGGTGGAAATCAGGAGAAAATAATAATAATCAATGTAAACTGTGGAACATTGAAAACTCAACATATATAAATATCACATTATATATGAAGGAAAAATCATAATACAAAATGGTTGAACAAAAATAGAAATTAACAAGACAACAGAAGCCTAGAGGTGGATTGATAACAATGTTTAATTGTTTATACAGTAGATAGTCGAAAGTAGAATGAGGGGCGAAAAGCAAGGGAGAAAATAATAATAGTCAATATAAACAATGGCACAATGAAAACACAACATATATAAATAAAGGAAAAAATCATAATACAGCAGAACAAAAAAGGCACAGATGGCAAAGGAAATCAATGGAAAGCAAAAACATTTATGCAGCACCCATTTTGAAAATGGACTAAATTAAAGTAAAAAATAAAAATTCAAATAAAGAAGGGGGGAAGACAAACGGGGTGGGAAGGGGAGGGAGACGGGGGAGGTAAAACGGGGAGGGGAAGGGGTGAAACATAGCACCAGTTTGTGTGATGGGGCTGCCTAATTGTATTGTGTCCCGGCGGTCTTCAAATAAAGTCATCTCCATATACTATTCAAGGAAAGAAACAAGGAGAATGTCAGTATCGAACCCTTAAAGCAAAAGGGAAAAAGGAGGCCAGGACTAAGGCCAGAGATACATACCATATAGGGGAATGGATAATGTGAATTGTCAATTCATCTTGGAGAGGGCGTCCCTTGCGGTAATCTCTCTGAATAAACAAAACCAAAACAATATGAAATATGAAACGTACATACATACCACAACGGTGGAGATGAAATCTGAGTGAGTGTGAAACGCAGCAAATGGCCATCTAGTACAAATGAATGGCAGAAGACCGGACAGGTGCGGCAAAGGTCAAAGCTAGCAATTTGGCGGCATGATGGAATTCACAACCTCCGGATACTTAGAGAACCCATCAAAGGATTGGCAATTGCCGGTCACCTGGGGAAAAGTAAACTGGGTGACAGGTTAAGTGACATAACAGGTGCAAAATGAAAAACACAAACAAAAACAAGAACAAAAACAAGGAACGGAAGCAAGCACAGCGGAGTAAGAACCTACTGTCACCGCAGGTCTGAGCCATATCCGTAAGGGGCACCCATAGCAGTAGGGCTGGGTCTAAAATAGCTCAATGGGGTAGGGCTGGCACCAAAACCATGCAAAAGCAGACGGGAATACCATGAAAACCAGGAGCCATACAAAAAAGCATTGGGACCTGGGGAGGGAAGACCGGGTCTGAGAATAATCGATCACATTGCCCGAAAACAACAAAGAGAGAGCATCTAGCATACCAAGTAGAGAAATTCAAAAGATAATAAAAATGATAAAAAGAGAAATAATGAAGAAAAGAGATAGAAAAGGACAATAACTGAAGTATTTAGAGAAGTCTGAAACAGAAGGGAAGGGGGAGGGGAAGGGGGAGGGGAGGAGGGAGAAAGAGGGAGGGGGAAGAGGGGCTGGGGAGAGAGGAGGGAAAAGGAAAAAGGGGGGAAGACTAGGAGGGAGGCACAGAAAAAGGGGGGTGGAAGGAGAAGGGAGAGGAGAGGAGGGAAGTGAAAAGGAACAGGGGGGGGGGAGGGAGGAAAAGGGGAACAAGGGGAAAGGGGAAGGAAAGCCAGGGAAAGGGGGTGGAGGAGAGAGGGCAGAAAAAAGGAGGGGAAGTGACAGGGGGAAGGGGGAAAGGGATGTGGCAAATGGGGAAACAGCTACAAAGCTGGAAACTAAAGGATGAGAAACAGGGAATCAAATGAAAAGTTTAGAAAAAGACAAACCACTGATTCACCCCAGTGGGGGTAGACTGTGTTCAAAGTGAAGATCCTCATTGTTCCTTTTTAATCAGCCATTCACCAAAGTCACCCCCACGAGCCCATGGGGTAGGGTCCTCAATCGCAAATAATGGAAGGCCTTCTAACTGGAGATGTAAGTCACACCAGTGCTGGACCAAAGGTGCTTCTTCGCAACAGTTGTATATACAACTCATGTGTATGAAAATCTGGGTTTTAAGAGTGTGGATAATTTTGCTCACATACAACAAATGGCAGTGACATGAGACAATGAAGATAACCCCGGCAGTGCCATAGGTGGAAGCATGACGCAACAGAAAGGATTGACCGATAGCAGGGTTAGAGAACCTAAATAGCTGTTCAGAAAAGGGGCAAGACACACATACACTACAGGGAGCATGACCAACATCATCAGGGGCGTCTCTCTGTGTAAGATGTAGAATGTCCTTCAGGTTTTAGCCACATGTAAACGCAAAACGGGGCCATCTTGAAAAGGCTAATGTGGAGACTTTTGACTATCTACTGTATAAACATTGTTATTAATCCACCTCTAAGCAGCTGGTCCTCCATCTGGTGTCTTACTCTACCTTGTTCGTTTTGCTATGGATCCTTGCTCACCTCCTTATTTAAGGGTATATTTAAAAATACAATTTGCGAACATGGACGCATGATTTTATAACAATTGCACGCCAGCACGCACATGTTATAAAATCGGCGGGCCACGTGCACATAAGCGCCAGATTTTGTAATCCACGTGTCCATGTGCATGCGACTTGCACAAGGGGGGTAGATTTGCACCAGTTTTGTGCGGTGATGCATCACAGCTTTTCCCAGTTCCCTCCCAGTCCGCTCCAATTAAGGAGGGAACTGGGAGAGAACTTCCCTTCCCTACCCTTCCTTCCCCTTCCCCTCTCCTCCCCACCCCCTAAACCTAATCTGCCTTACCTTTTTTTTTTGTTGTTGTTTAAGTTGCTTCTCCACCAGAGCAGAAACAATTTGCACACGCCAGCCCACTGCAAATGGCCGCTGTACTGGTGCCTCCAGCTCCACCCCTCCCCGCCCCCCAGACCGCCCCCTTTTCAGGCCTCGGCACTTAATTTACCCTTTAATGTTGTGTTGTTTGTTGACAGTTGAACTCCTTGGGCTTCTGTTCCTCCCGACGCAGTCCATGTGGCGAAACACAGTCCGTACTGGGGGACCGAAACTTTCCTGTATGTTATGAATTAAAAATGTTTTAAATGCTTGAAAAGTATCTCTAATGACTGGTTTGAACACTCACACAAGGATCCTAAAACTTCTAGCATTATAACTATTTGTTTGTTGACATCATCAGAGTGTGAATACCACATCAAGCAAAGATTGTTACAGTTTAGAATGTGAGGAGAAAGACAGTTGCTACAACTCTAGTCAGAGGTGCCGAGCCAAGTTTTTGCTGGGAAAGAAGAAAAGTAGTTAAAACACACTTGAAAACTGAAGGAACAATAAAGGTTTTATATATGTGAATGATTTTGTGTGAATGTGAGTTATATTTTTACCATCTGGGAAACTGATAAGTATGGGTTTAACCTGCATGGCGTGGCATATACTACCATAGCTTGCTGGTCAGACGAGATGGACTGTTTGGTCCTTTTCTGTTGTCATTTCTATGTTTCTTTGTTTCTATGTTACACTTGCTGCCTTAACCACATCCTCTGGCAATGAATTCAAGAGCTTAACTGTGTGTTGAGTGAAAAATAATTGTCTCCAATTTGTTTTAAATGTGCTACTTGCTAACTTCAGGGCATGCCCCCTAATCCTTGTATTATCCAAAAGAGTAAATAACCATTTCACCTGTACCATTTCAAGTCCTTTCATGATTTTATAAACCTATATCATATCACCCTTCAGCTGTCTCTTCTCCAAGCTGAACAGCCCAAACATCTTTAGATTTTCCTCATAGGGGAGCCTCATTTTGGTTGCTCTTCTCTGTACTTTCTCCAGTGCAACTGTTTCTTTTTTGAGATGCGGCGGCAGAATTGCACACAGTATTGAGGGTGTAGTCTAACCATGGAGCGATACAGAGGCATTATGATATCCATGATTTTATTTGCCATCCCCTTCCTAATAATTTCTAACATTCTGTTTGCTTTTTTGACCAACACAGCATACTGAACTGGCAATGTTAAAGTAATATCAACTATGACGCCCAGATCTTTTTCTTGGGAAGTAATTCCTAAAATGGAGCTTAACATCGTGTAACTATAACATGGGTTATTTTTTTCTATATGCTTTACCTTGCACTTGTCCAAATTATATTTCATCTGCCATATGGACTTCCAATCTTCCAGTTTCACAAGGTCCTCCTGCAATTTATCACAATCCACTTGTGATTTATCTACTCTGAATAATTTTGTGTCATCTGCAGATATGATCACCTCACTCGTCATTCCTCTTTCCAGATTATTTATAAATATATTAAAAAGCACCAATCCAAGTACAGATCCCAGAGGAACTTCACTACCCTTTTCAACTGTGAAAACTGACCATTTAATCCTACTCTCTGTCTCCTAAGAACATAAGAACATAAGAAATTGCCATGCTGGGTCAGACCAAAGGTCCATCAAGCCCAGCATTCTGTTTCCAACAGAGGCCAAACCAGGCCACAAGAACCTGGCAATTACCCAAACACTAAGAATTTCCCATGCTACTGATGCAATTAATAGCAGTGGCTATTCCCTAAATAAACTTGTTTATAGCCGTTAATGCACTTCTCCTCCAAGAACTTATCCAAACCTTTTTTTTGAACCCAGATACACTAACTTCACTAACCATATCCTCAGGCAACAAATTCCAGAGCTTTATTGTGCGTTGAGTGAAAAAGAATTTTCTCCAATTAGTCTTAAATGTGCTACTTGCTAACTTCATGGAATGCCCCTAGTCCTTCTATTATTCGAAAGTGAAAATAACCGATTCACATCTACCCGTTCAAGACCTCTCATGATCTTAAAGACCTCTATCATATCCCCCCTCAGCCATCTCTTCTCCAAGCTGAACAGCCCTAACCTCTTCAGCCTTTCCTCATAGGGGAGCTGTTCCATCCCCTTTATCATTTTGGTTGCCCTTCTCTGTACCTTCTCCATTGCAACTATATCTTTTTTGAGATGCGGCGACCAGAATTGTACACAGTATTCAAGGTGTGGTCTCACCATGGATCGATAGAGAGGCATTATGACATTTTCTGTTTTATTAACCATTCCCTTCCTAATTATTCCAAACATTCTGTTTGCCTTTTTTGACTGCTGCAGAACACTGAGCTGACAATTTTAAAGTATTATCCACTATGATGCCTCGATCTTTTTCCTGGGTGGTAGCTCCTAATATGGAACCTAACATTGCATAACTACAGCAAGGGTTATTTTCCCTATATGCAACACCTTCCACTTGTCCACATTAAATTTCATCTGCCATTTGGATGCCCATTCTTCCAGTTTTGCAAGGTCCTCCTGTAATGTATCAGAATCCCCTTGTGATTTAACTACTCGGAATAATTTTGTATCATCCGCAAATTTGATAACCTCACTCATCGTATTCCTTTCCTATGTTGAAAAGCACCAGTAAAAGTACAGATCCCTGAGGCACTCCACTGTTTACTCTTTTCCACTGAGAAAATTGACCATTTAATCCTACTCTCTGTTTCCTGTCTTTTAACCAGTTTGTAATCCACGAAAGGACATCGCCTCCTATCCCATGACTTTTTAGTTTTCTTAGAAGCCTCTCATGAGGGACTTTGTCAAATCTACCAGTTAACCTTTATCCATGTTTATTAACCCCTTCAAAAAAAGTGAAGCAGATTTTTTAGGCAAGACTTCCCTTGTGTAAATCCATGTTGACTTTGTTCCATTAAACCATGTCTTTCTGTATGCTCTACGATTTTGATCTTGAGAATAGTTTCTACTATTTTTCCTGGCACTGAAGTTAGGCTCACTGGTCTATAGTCACCCGGATCACCCCTGGAACCTTTTTTAAATATTGGGGTTATATTGGCCACCCTCTAGTCTTCAGGTACAATGGATGATTTTAATGATAGGTTACAAATTTTAACTAATAGATCTGAAATTTCATTTTTTAGTTCCTTCAGTACCCTAGGATGCATACCATCCAGTCCAGGTGATTTGATACTCTTTAGTTTGTCAATCTGGCCTAATACATCTTCCAGGTTCACAGTGATTTTGTTCAGTTCGTCTGACTCATCACCCCTGAAAACCATCTCCTGAACTAGTATCTCCCCAACAATGTCATTAGTAAACATGGAAGTAAAGAATTCATTTAGTCTTTCTGCAATGGCCTTATCTTCCCTAAGAGCCCCTTTAACCCCTCGGTCATCTAATGGTCCAACCGACTCCCTCACAGGTTTCTTGCTTTGGATATATTTAAAAAAGTTTTTATTATGAGTTTTTGCTTCTATGGCCAACTTCATTTCAAATTCTCTCTTTGCCTGTCTTATCAATGTTTTACACTTAACTTGACAATGCTTATGTTTTATACTATTTTCTTCAGATGGATCCTTCTTCCAATTTTTGAAGGATTATTTTTGGCTAAAATAGTCTCTTTCACCTCACTTTTTAACCATGATGGTATTCGTTTTGCCTTCCTTCTACCTTTAATGTTTGGAATACATATGGACTGCGCCTCTAGGATTGTATTTTTAAACAATGTCCATGCCTGTTGAACACTTTTAACCTTTGGAGCTGCAGCTTTCAGTTTTTTTCTAACTATTTTCCTCATTTTATCAAAGTTTCCCTTTTGAAAGTTTAGTGTTGGAGCTGCAGATTTACTTATTGTCCCCTTTCCAGTTATTTGTTTAAATTTGATCATGTTATGATCACTGTTGCCAAGTGGCCCCACCACCATTACCTCTCTCACCAAATCCTGCATTCCACTAAGAATTAAATCTAAAATAGCTCCCTCTCTTGTTGTTTGCTGAACCAATTGCTCCATGAAGCAGTCATTTATTATATCCAGGAACTTTATGTCTCTAGCAAGTCCTGATGTTACATTTACCCAATCAATATTGGGGTAATTGAAATCTAAGACCAACAGTACATAGGAGCAAAATCCTGCACTCCAAGCAATATCGCAGAAACCACAAGTGCAGGCACACAGTTCAATCCTGACAGAGTACTCTAAATCGGTGTATATATTAAATGCTTTTAATGCTTCAATATGGCAACTCCTCTGACTCATACAAACATCAGACTTAATGGCGTCCCCCGACACGGTACCCGTGTTTCGCCGCGGGCTGCATCGGGAGGGCTCGCCAATAGGGATTCATAAGAAAGCTGTAAAAGATAAATATACATCAGGACAACACAACAGGACTTATAACCGAATATAAAGTGCAACAATATATAACATCATAACATACCTGACAGCATGAGAACTTCAAAGTGACAGGGAGCGCACTACCCTATCCCACTGACAGGTATTTAAACAGGAAGACAAACCACGTGGGACTTCAACGTCCCATTCATTGGCTGCCGTTCCTGTGACGCGCCTCAGCAGGGTTGTAAACCAAACAGTGCTTGTGAATGACCGGCGCTAAGGGAGAGCTCTATGTGAACAGAAACCATTCAATGTCTCGATTTAACCCCTTAGGAGATACTGAATCCAACATAAAAATCCAACGTTGTTCGATACGACCCAGTTGTTCAGAATAATTACCCCCTCGTGGGCACCGCGGGAATACCTCAAGAACACTGTATGTGAGATCTGACAAGGTGTGTGATGTTTTAACCCAATGGTCTACGAGGGGTTCATTTTCACGGGAGTGACGAATGTTAGAGCAATGCTCTATAATTCGAGTTTTTACCATGCGGGATGTTTTCCCAACGTAGATCAGAGGACAAGGGCATGTAATCACATAGATTACTCCAGCCGTAGTACAATCAGAGTAAGAACATAACCTAAAAGTTTTTTTAGAAACTGGATGAATAAAACTAGTGGAGGGTGAAGTATGCGAACATACAGTGCAGCGTCCACACGGGTGGTGACCAGGTACACTATCGAAATGCCGTGGCCCCGGAATATCAGTGTGAATGAGCTTGTCTCGTAAATTTTTTCCCTGTCGAAAAGTAAATCTAAGGGGACCCGGGAATAGAGTATGTAAGGAGAGGGCCTCCCAATGTCTGCGAATCATCGCAGTAATCTGGCGGCTCAGGGTGGAGTATGGCAAAATACAATTTGTAACTGTTTGATCATCATGGGATGATGGTAAAAGTAATAAGTCACGATTGGTGTACAAAGCCCGTTTCATCGCCTTTTTAACAACGTGCCTCGGGTACCCCCGGGAAATAAAGCGAGAGCACATGATCTGAGCCTGTTTAAGAAACTCACATCTAGTAGTACATAATCTACGAAGCCGAAAGAATTGGCCAGTGGGAATATTCCTTCGTAATGTACTGGGGTGACAACTTTGAAAGGAAAGTAAAGTGTTCCTGTCAGTTTCCTTGCGGTGGATGGTGGTCGAAAAACGGCCCTCATCCACAGACACAAGTACATCCAAGAATGCTATATGGGACCGATGTAGACAAAAATTAAACTGTAGATTAGAGTCACATGAGTTAAGCCAATCAATGAACAAATAAAATTGAATCTCCGTACCCTGCCAAAGTCTTTTTTAGACTCAGGCCAACACCCACCCGATCCCGGCCCTGTTACCAAACCTACTCGTACGACTCGGTCCCGCGGCCGCAATCAACAATTTCAGCCTCCTCCTCGAGTGACCAGAGCGACCCATGCAGTTTCAGACCCATGGCTGTAGACCTGCCTTCGGTATTTAATCTATCCTCACGCGCCCTTACTGACTCTGAATTAGGGGTTTTATCTAAAGGACTTTCTTTTGTGCCCACTGCAAAATGTAATTTGTTTGATCTTCGAATACATCTATATCGTTTCTGTCGCTTGTTGAAGATTAAAATGTTTTTTGCAGATGTGCCTCCCAGCCCAGACCTATCCCTAGCCCGTCCAAAATCCAGATGGGTGCCTCCTGGCCCCGGAGATCCGCTCATTATGGCTTTTGAGCGGTTGGTAGATCAGGGTATGACTGAGTTGGTGTCAAGGCAGCATTATACCCAGTTCAATATATCAAAATCTGAACATCGGGCCGTTCTATCTCTTGGGCAAGATTCTTCTATTATTATTAAACCCGCCGATAAGGGTGGAGGCATTGTTATCCAGGACAAACACCAATACATGTCTGAAGCATTTAGACAATTAAACGACACATCATTTTATCTTCCCTTAACTGAGGACCCCACCCCCCAGTTACGCCAGCAGGTTATACAAGTGGTGGAAGATGCATTGGACCGCCATATTTTGACCCCTCGTGAGGCCAAGTTCCTTACACCAGAACACCCGATTACCCCGGTTTTTTATACTTTACCAAAAGTACATAAGAATCTACAGAACCCACCAGGTTGACCCATTGTGGCAGGCATTGGTTCGCTGTTAGAACCCCTGTCCCAATTCGTGGACCTGTTTCTGAAACCATTCGTACCCCGTATTCGATCATACATAAGGGACTCCTTACATTTCATTACCCTTTTGGACATGACACCTGTTCCCAGTGAACCGTTTTTATTTGTTACACTGGATATTATTTCTCTGTACACGAGTATTCCCCAAACTGCTGCTTTACAAGTTATAGAAAAAACCTTGAACTCTCGCATTGGCCCCCAGCGTGTCCCCACTTCCTTGCTAGTGACGTTAGCCACTCTGGCACTCACGAAGAATTTTTTCAGATTTGGTGAGATGTTTTATCTCCAGATAAAGGGCACAGCTATGGGCTCGACTATGGCACCCAGTTTGGCGTGCTTGTTTGTGGCGGAATTTGAGGATCTTTTTGTGTACCCTGGTGAATGGTTTCAACACATAGCAGTGTGGCTCCGCTACATTGATGATATTTTTTTACTTTGGCAGGGTACGGAGATTCAATTTTATTTGTTCATTGATTGGCTTAACTCATGTGACTCTAATCTACAGTTTAATTTTTGTCTACATCGGTCCCATATAGCATTCTTGGATGTACTTGTGTCTGTGGATGAGGGCCGTTTTTCGACCACCATCCACCGCAAGGAAACTGACAGGAACACTTTACTTTCCTTTCAAAGTTGTCACCCCAGTACATTACGAAGGAATATTCCCACTGGCCAATTCTTTCGGCTTCGTAGATTATGTACTACTAGATGTGAGTTTCTTAAACAGGCTCAGATCATGTCCTCTCGCTTTATTTCCCGGGGGTACCCGAGGCACGTTGTTAAAAAGGCGATGAAACGGGCTTTGTACACCAATCGTGACTTATTACTTTTACCATCATCCCATGATGATCAAACAGTTACAAATTGTATTTTGCCATACTCCACCCTGAGCCGCCAGATTACTGCGATGATTCGCAGACATTGGGAGGCCCTCTCCTTACATACTCTATTCCCGGGTCCCCTTAGATTTACTTTTCGACGGGGAAAAAATTTACGAGACAAGCTCATTCACACTGATATTCCGGGGCCACGGCATTTCGATAGTGTACCTGGTCACCACCCGTGTGGACGCTGCACTGTATGTTCGCATACTTCACCCTCCACTAGTTTTATTCATCCAGTTTCTAAAAAAACTTTTAGGTTATGTTCTTACTCTGATTGTACTACGGCTGGAGTAATCTATGTGATTACATGCCCTTGTCCTCTGATCTACGTTGGGAAAACATCCCGCATGGTAAAAACTCGAATTATAGAGCATTGCTCTAACATTCGTCACTCCCGTGAAAATGAACCCCTCGTAGACCATTGGGTTAAAACATCACACACCTTGTCAGATCTCACATACAGTGTTCTTGAGGTATTCCCGTGGTGCCCACGAGGGGGTAATTATTCTGAACAACTGGGTCGTATCGAACAACGTTGGATTTTTATGTTGGATTCAGTATCTCCTAAGGGGTTAAATCGAGACATTGAATGGTTTCTGTTCACATAGAGCTCTCCCTTAGCGCCGGTCATTCACAAGCACTGTTTGGTTTACAACCCTGCTGAGGCGCGTCACAGGAACGGCAGCCAATGAATGGGACGTTGAAGTCCCACGTGGTTTGTCTTCCTGTTTTGGCGCCTTAATCAGCTTTAAATACCTGTCAGTGGGATAGGGTAGTGCGCTCCCTGTCACTTTGAAGTTCTCATGCTGTCAGGTATGTTATGATGTTATATATTGTTGCACTTTATATTCGGTTATAAGTCCTGTTGTGTTGTCCTGATGTATATTTATCTTTTACAGCTTTCTTATGAATCCCTATTGGCGAGCCCTCCCGATGCAGCCCGCGGCGAAACACGGGTACCGTGTCGGGGGACGCCATTAAGTCTGATGTTTGTATGAGTCAGAGGAGTTGCCATATTGAAGCATTAAAAGCATTTAATATATACACCGATTTAGAGTACTCTGTCAGGATTGAACTGTGTGCCTGCACTTGTGGTTTCTGCGGTAATTGAAATCTCCCATTATTATTGCACTGCCAAATTGGTTAGCTTCCCAGAATTCTCTTAGCATTTCATCATCTGTCTGACCATTTTGTCCAGGTGAACGGTTGTATACTCCTATCATTATACTCTTACCCAACACACATGGGATTTCTACCCATATAGATTCTACTGAGCATTTAGTCTCTTGTATGATCTTTATCCTGTTGGACTCTATACCCTCCCGGACATAAAGTGCCACACGCCCACCAAGTTGATCCTCCCTATCATTGCGATATAGTTTGTACCCTGATATAGCACTGTCCCATTGGTTATCCTCCTTTCACCAAATCTCTGTGATGCCAATTATGTCAATCTCATCATTTGCTGCTATACACTCTAACTCTCCCATCTTACTTCTTAGACTTCTGGCATTGGCATACAGACATTTCAAAGTGTGTTTTTGTTTGTATTAACAACCTGCTTTTCAGTTGTTAGGGATAATTCGGAAATCATTAGCTTTGGTGATTTTTTACATATAGGCACATGGTCTATGTTTGCTTTTAATGGAATCTCTCTGTTGGGATGCCCTAACTCTCCTGTTTCATTAGTATCTTTCAAGGATACATTTCTCCAAACCATGCACTGCTGAGTGACTGCCGGCTTTCCCCCATGTTCTAGTTTAAAAGCTGCTCTATCTCCTTTTTGAAAGTTAGTGCCAGCAGCTTGGTTCCTCTCTAGTTCCTATCTTTTAACCAGTTTGAAATCCGCAAAACATGTCTTCCTATCTCATGACTTTTTAGTTTTCTTAGAAACCTCTCATGACAGACTTTATTAAACGTCTTCTGAGAATCCAAATATACCACATCTACTAGTCCACCTTTACCTACATGCTTATTCGCCCCTTTAAAAAATGTACCCCCTTGGGTAAATCCATGCTGGCTGTGTCCCATTAAATCCTGTCTATCTGTATGTTCTATGCTTTTATTCTTTACAATAGTTTCCACGATTTTTCCTGGCACTGAAGTCAGGCTCACTGGTCTTTAGTTTCCCGGATCACCTCTGGACCCCTTTTTGTATATCAGGTTTACACTGACCACCTTCTAGTTTTCACCTTTTAGTCAGCCCTGGATTTGTGAATAGGCACCCTTTATGCCTATGCCTAGAGTGGAAAACGTTTAGGGGGAACAAACTAGTTAAGATTTGTCAACCTGCAGCTCTTCTCAATCTCATTCAGCAGAGAAAAGCCCTCTGCTACCCTGTAACAAATCCTTACAGGAAATGGATGGGTGAAAGCACTAAAACTGCAAGCAGTAGGAAAACCTTAAATCTATCCCTGCCTTTAGTGTGCTACTGATTCTCCAGCATTCTGTTGTTCATTAGTTCAACTGATCGGAGTTGACCAAAGAGCTAAAGGAGACTGGAAAAAGCAGAATCATACTGAGAAGTGCTTCTTTTTGCTCTCCTGATTTTCCAGTACCACTGTTTCCACTTAAATTGCATTCTGAATTGGACTGCTAGAGAGGCATTTAGTTGAAATCGAGAAAGAGAGTGATGGGGGAGGGGAACATGTAGCAATGGAGTGGAAGAAGAGATAGAGAGCAATAGAAGGGAAAGAGAAGGAAAGGAGAGACAACAATGGGAGGGTAAGCAGTAGAAGAGGAGAGAAAAGATAGGAGGAAGGGTAGAGGAGAGAGAAAAAAAAGCGGAGTGAAGGGAAGAGATGTTTTATGTGCCTATTAGTTAAAATAAAGTTTTATTATTTTATTTGTGAAGCAATAAGTCCAGAGTAGGGTTAAATTAATACCTTATCACATGCATAGGTATAGCCCTGTCTGTTACAGAGTCCCTCTATGCCTAATTTATCATTCCTTTTCCCCTTAAATCATGAGTGGGATGGAACTGGTAAATTGGAAATGGTTATTTATCCTCTCAAACAGCACTATAACTAGGGGATACTCCATGAAACTAGTGACTGGCAGCTTTAAAACAAATCACATGAAGTATTTTTTTTTTCACACAGTGCACAATCAAGCTATGTAATCTGTTGCAGGAGGATGTGGTCAAGGCAACACTTTGGTTCGAAAGAGGGCTGGAGAAGTTCCCTGAAAGAAAATTCCATAAAAATTATTGGCCAGACAGACTGGAGAAAGGCAGCGCTTATCCCTGTAAGTGAGATACAAGAAATCGCTCATCTTTTGGGGATTTGCCAGGTACGTGTGTCTTGGACTGGCCACTGTCAAAGCGAGAATGCTGGGCTTAATGGACCTTGGTTTAACTCAGCATGGCATTTCTTATATTCTTATGTTCTGTCTGTCGTTGCCACTGGTTCCTTCCAAAGGTTCAGGTGAATGTATTTAAACCTTTAAAACCTGTAAAAGGGTGAATCAACCCCCATATTATAACAAGAGGATCTGTTGTACAGGGTATGTGAGAAAAGCTTCTTAGAGGTTTGTTTTTTTTTCTGTTCTCTTCCTTTTTTTGTGTTCTTTTGATATGTTTCCCTTGAATGATTTCAGCATGGTTCTTACTCAATATCAGCCAAGATTACAGTTGCTAGGTAACCAGGAACTACAAAGACAGAAGGACAAATAAACAGAAGTGTAGGCAATGTATGCTTAGCAAATGGAATACAATTTCTACATACCCTTTTTTAAGGTTTAAATAACATTTGAAAAATATGTGCAGATATTCTGTGCATCATTTAGTGTTCATTATTAATTACAAAGAGCTGTATCCTATCTTATTAGAAATTTGGTATATTTAATTTGCAGTGATATGAAACATTCATGGCATGATTTTTTTTTTTGAGAATTTGTGTGCTCACATCACATCATCTTGTGTTAAGTCCAAACCATGCATGTATTATCCATGTATAATGTCATGCTTCAAATAATGTTAGGCACTGCTGGATCACCACATTTCTATTAATGTGCATGGGAATAACATGTAATGTTGAAATTTCATGGTAGTGAGACATACATTTTCATTGAAATATACTGAAAATAAATGTTAAGGAAGTACAACAGTTTCACTGGAATATTTTTGTTCCTTTTTCTTTTATAATTTTCAAAATAGGTGCAGAATATATTTACTAGAATATACTCCCCCCCCCCCAAGAAACATACATTACCAGCTATTGTAACATTTTGACAATTATTTTCATTGTTTCAGACATAGGCTGCCAGTTGCTGTGGTAACTAATGACTGATATCAGTGAAGTCAATAGCACCATGGTAGATTGTCACAGCAAACCAGAGCATGTGCACATTGTCAACGAAAATTGGACTAGCTTGTCACAATATCTGGCACTTCATAATTGTACATTAAAGGACTGTATGTTAAAATATTACAAGAAACATGCAATAAATCATATAAGATCAACAATCAAGCATACTTGTAAAGCAACCAATTTTAATTGCAAGATGAATCCTAAGTATTTCATAAATGGATTATATGCAGGACTAAAAATGATGTAGGCATGTCTCTTCAATCTGCTTTTGCTATGCACAATGATAGATATATTTCAGTAGTATAGTTTCATCATTGTAAATAAAGCCATCTGAATTGCACATTATCATGTTAAATCATATATATATATATATATATATATATATATATATATATATAGAGAGAGAGAGAGAGAGAGAGAGAGAGAGAGAGAGAGAGAGAGAGAGAGAGAGCTAGATAGATAGATATAGATATATATACATATACATACCCACACACAAATATAATGCACATATAATCCTGAATCTCCTCTCTTTCTCCTATATCCCCATCACTCTGTTGACCCAGAGCACATTGGAGGACAAGTATGATCCAAAGCCAATGGAATTTCATATCCCCCTTTCTAATGGAAGAGAAAGCAGACCAGAGGGGCCAGGAGAAAATGAAGCTGGTAGGGATCCCAGTACCTTTCTAAGAGAAGAGTAAGGATGAATGTACATATTTGAAGCAGAATTAAACCAAAGGGATTTTAGCTTAATACAATTTTGCAAAAATATGTGGATTCCTAGGGTCAAAAGATTCATTGGACTTTTTTTTTGAACAATGTTGACAAAATCTGAGTAAACCTGCAGCAGATTTATTCAAATCCATTTAGTCACAGAAATCCATATTGGACATTTTGTGATTATGTGGTGGATTTTGCTTGTAACTGCTCGTTTTTTTTTTTTTTGTTTTTTTTAATTCCACAGCAGTTTATCAAGGGCTTTAAATATGATGCTGTATTAAAAACAGCATGATAATGTTAAGTGCCTGCCTGTTTTAGTGCCGGAGGTCCATTGGATTTTAATGCGTGATGTACCAAACTGATGCAAAACAGAACATGGCCTTGTAACCATAGTTGCATTAAAAACAGTATGGCCATGGAAATATTGCCGCATTCTGCACATCCTGCTTCCACATGCTAACCAGCCTAAGTGAAAGGACTGGTTAATACATCTTCCCCTGCCCCACCTCCGATACCAAGCCCCTCTCTCCCAAAACAACAGTTCCTTCTGAGCTCTCCTGACCACGTCTCCCACACATCCCATATTAGCAGTGGTTTCTGGGACCCTCAATCCCATTCAAAACAAGAAAGCGACTCTGGGCCCCCTGCCCTCTCTCTCCTCACCCCTCCACAGATCCAACACTCCCGAAACAATGTCTTATTAATCTTTGCCAGCAGGAAAGAGCCAGTTTTCTTTCTGCCAGCAGCAGTGCCAAAATAAAAATGTCACTGCTAACACTGAGGCCCAAATTTCAAAGCACTGGAGATACGTTCTTGTTTTGTGGCAATGTAGTGAGGAAGATGGAGGTTGGAAAGATCCAGGCACTTTAAGAGGGATGAAGGGGTGGGGTCAGGAGAACTCAGATGCTCATGTTTGTTTTGGAATGGGAGGTGGCTCAGGTTAATTCAACCTAGTAAAGTTGTAAAATGTATCTATTCCTCATGAGGTGTGCTCAGTTTTTCAGTGTTAGATGGGCTGCATTAAGATTCTTTCACAGTAACATTGGATAATACATGTAACACTGGATATTATACTGAATACTACATAAGATTATGGTAATGAGGTCATTTGCATATTTCTTTTTATTTAGACCATTTCTATGTACATTAACCATATCGAGGGGTACTCTATGCATGCAAATAGTGCACATTAATACACTTACAGTGTACTATGTTATGGGAATTAATACTAATACCCATTAATACATGGGCCCCCAAATTAGTTAGCAAACCTTTATTTTCAAAGTTTTGGACCTCTCTACAGAAAATCAGGATTGGAGAAGCCTAGAGTGTGGTGTTCGCAAAGATACAACAAAATTGGTTAGGCTCTTTCCTGGGCCCTCTTCCCTTTCGTCTCTATCCTTCTTCCCTTGGTGCTGTGACCTCCTCCCATTACTCTCAGGTTTACCTTTCTATACCAGAAATTTTACCAATAATCCAGACCCAGATTTAACATACTTGTCTGACATCACTGACTGGATATCCTGCCACAACCATAAACTTAACATGGCCAAGGTGAAACTTCTTGTCTTTCCCTACAGACCCATTTCTCTTAGGGATGTGAATCGTGCTTCTGACGATTGAAAATATTGTACGATATTTTCAAAATCATCAGAAATCAGGGGCTCCCCGAAACCAATAGGAAAACCCCACTAAATTGTTTGTGGGGGTTCTCTTATCGTTTTGGGGGAGGGCGGGAAAAATGGCACACAAAAATAACCCCTAAACCCACCCCGACCCTTTAAACTAATCCCTTAGCTTCCCCCACCCTCCCGACCCCCCAAAAAACATTTTACAGGTACCTGGTGGTCCAGTGGGGGTTCCGGGAGCGATCCCCCGCTCCCGGGCCGTCGGCTGCCACTAATGAAAATGGCGCCGATGGCCCTTTGCCCTTACCATGTGACAGGGTATCCGTGCCATTGGCCAGCCCCTGTCACATGGAGGGAGCACTGGATGGCCGGCACCATCTTTAAAAATGGCGCGGGCCATCCAGTGCTCCTACCATGTGACAGGGGCTGGCCAATGGCACGGATACCCTGTCACATGGTAAGGGCAAAGGGCCATCGGCGCCATTTTCATTAGTGGCAGCCGACGGCCCGAGAGCGGGAGATCGCTCCCGGGACCCCCACTGGACCACCAGGTACATGTAAAAAGTTTTTTTGGGGGGGGGGGGGTCGGGAGAGTGGGGAAGCTAAGGGATTCGTTTTAAAGGGTCGGGGGTGGGTTTTTTGTTTATCGGCTCGGGCGCAGCCGATTAAAAAAAAACCCGATCGGGCCGGACAAAAAAAAGATCACGATGTGAATCGGAACCGGAATCGGAACAGATTCCGGTTCTGATTCACATCTCTAATTCCTCTACTCTCTTTTCCTGTGTCTGTGTGTGCAGGGCCGGATTTAAGATTTTGGCAACCATAGGCAGAGGGTCACAATGATGCCCTTTGTAGCTCTGCTGGCACATGGCCCTAAAGGAAGCAGAAGTAGGCTCTCCCTTGGCCTGAATATTTGGTGCCTTCAAAATTTGGCACCTAGGCAGTTTCCTTTGTTTCCTGTGTCTAAATCTGACCTCTGTGTAGTGTGTAGTGTGTGTAGTGTGGAGAAGGTACAGAGAAAGGCAACCAAAATGATAAAGGGGATGGAACAGCTCCCCTATGAGGAAAGGCTAAAGAGGTTAGGACTTTTCAGCTTGGAGAAGAGATGGCTGAGGGGGGGGGGGTATGATAAGGTGTTTAAAATAATGAGAAGTCTAGAACAGGTAAATGTGAATCAGTTATTTACTCTTTCGGATAATAGAAGGTCTAGGGGGCATATGAAGTTAGCATGTAACAAATTTAAAACTAATCGGAGACATTTCTTTTTCATTCAACGCACAATTAAACTCTGGAATTTGTTGCCAGGGGATGTGGTTAGTGCAGTTAGTGTAGTTTTTGGAGGAGAAGTCCATTACCTGCTATTAATTAAGTTGACTTAGAAAATAGACATTGCTATTACTAGCAACAGTAACATGGGATAGACTTATTTTTTGGGAACTTGCCAGGTTCTTATGACGTGGATTGTCCACTGTTGGAGACAGTGTTGACAGATACTGTTGGTCTGACCCAGTATGGCATGTTCTTATATTCTTATGCTCTCATCCTCCCGGCTCCCTTAACTGTTATTTTGGCATCATCTTTGATGGCTCTGTCTCCTTCTCTATGCATGTTCAAAACACTGATAAAGCATGTTGTTTCTTCCTCTGTAACATCATTAAAATGTATGCCTTCCTTTCTGTGCATGCTACAAAAATGTTCATTCACTCTTTTATTGCCTGCCATTTAGAGTACTGCAAATTGCACTTTGCGTGCCTCCCGCTGTACCACTTTTCCACACTGCAATCTATTTAAAATTTGGCTGCCAACTTATCTTCCTTCAATGTCACTATGACCATGTAATCCCTCTTCTCAAGTTGCTATATTGGTTTGCCATCCACTTGAGCATACAGATCAGGCTTCTCTTGCGTGCCAATAAATACAATCACTCTGCAACCCCTCATTATCTATCTTAATTTCTATCACCCCTACACCCTTCCTTGGAAATTCCATTTATTGAGCAAGTCAATCTTATCTGTGCCCTTCACTTCCACAGCTAATTCCCATACTTTCCACCTTGCTGTGCCACATGTGTTAAACAGACAGCCTGAGTCAATGAGTCATGCTCTCTCTTTGGTCACATTTAAATCCAGTGTATATACTCACCTTTTTAGAGACTGCTTTTTAACTACACTTAAGCCCTTCTCTACAATAAATAACTTCCCATTGAATCTTATTTGTAATATGTATTTGTCTTGACTATATTGTAACTCAATGGAACATGAACTGTCTCATGTGTATCTATACAGCGCTGCACATATCTAGTAGTGCTTTATAAATGATAAATAGTAGTAGTAGTATTAGTTTATTGTAGAGAAGTGGTTAAGAGTAGTTAAAAAGCAGACTCTAAAAAGGTATTTACACTGGATTTAAATCTGACCAGAGAGAGAGCAAGACTCATCGACTCAGGCTATTTGCTTAACCTATGTGGCAAAGCAAGGTGGAAAGTGTGGGAATTAGCTGTGGAAGAGAAGCTATGGAAGAGTAGTAGTAGTAGTAGTATTATAAAAATCTCCGTTTTAAATTAGCAATTTCCTCAATATAAATTCTCTTTAAAAATATTAGTTTGCATTTGAAAATAGTGAGGAGAAAAAAAAGCCACAACTCAGTCTGCACAATTCTGAAATAATTCAAAATTGTCTTAACGCGTATATTTGCCAAGGAAAAAATTTGTGCAAACAATCGAAAATTGCTCAAGCAAAGAGAGACAAAAAAGGCATTATGACCCAGCCTTTAAATGTGTCCTTGATCAGTGCAGATTATTTAACCTATTAGCCTGGGCTCCTGATTTACCAGGATATATTCCTTCTTGCATAATTATTTTGAACATTGGGATTTGTTTTTTTAATTTAATATTTATTAGTTTTAAACAAATACTTTCAAGCATTTAACATCTTGATTAGAAAACAAGAGAGTGTTTACAAACTTTCCATTTATATAAATCTTCAGATAATCTAAATAGAATATATTTAAACAAGTTTGCTAAGATAAAGAGGTAGAGGAAAAAAAAAAAAAGAATAGAATAGCAATATATCTTCCTCCTTTCAATAAAAATAAACACCTCATTCAAAAATTACATTCCACTCCCATCATAGTCCTCAATATTTTGCATATAGGGCCTAATTTCACAACTGCAGAAGAAACTGAAAAAAAAAATACAAGAAATTCCTACACTATGGGGAACATTCTTTATTACTTATGGGCTACATATCAGACTTATGGGTGATCTGACAATATTGGAGATGGGCTTCTTAAAGGAATTTCCTTATTGGACAAAAATTGAGAAAGTTGATTGGGGGCAAAAAAGATATACGTATTGTTTTGATATCTAACAATACATTTACATGGGAATTTAATCAAAAAAGAAGCTCCAATCTCAATCACCTTTGGTTTTAAAAGAAGAAATTATTTTCTCTTTTTCTGAGTGACCCTTGAGATGTCCGGGAAAACACTAACCTTTAATTTTAAAAATAACTCAGTACAATGTCTAAAATACTGTTATGCTCAGGCTTGTGAACCCTTGGGCCGACGGGAGGATGGTATACCTTTGGAGAGAGATCCGTAGGTTCTCCCGTCGGGAGGCAAGGCAGGAACAGAAGATGTGACCAGCTGACCCTCGGCACTGTAGACAGAGACGACTGTGGAGGCGGACGAAGAGTCGTGACGTCGAGGAATGGAAGTGTATCTTCGCCACTGGAAGTCTGCGGTTCCCCCAGGAGGAGCCCGTAGGGACCCAGACCACTGGGACTTAGGTGGACCTTTGAGAGGTCAAGGAAACGGACGTTCGGTGCAAGGGCTGACTGGAGCTTCACTCCTGGAAGCCTGCGATCCCCCAGGAGGAGTCCATAGGGACCAAGGCCGCTGGGACTTAGGTGGGCCCTTGGAGACGATGGTCAGGAAGAAGTCCAAGGTCACGTGCCAGAGGGTCGTCGCTTACCAGTCCGAGGTCACACACTGAGGGATCACCACTTGCCAGTCTGAAGTCACACACCAGAGAATCGCCACTTGCCAATCCGAAATCAATACCAGGAATCACCTCTAGCCAATCCGAAGTCGATACCAGGAATCACCGCTAGCCAATCCGAAGTCAGGAATCAGGAACACCAAGACGAAACAGGAACAAGGAATCAAGACACTGGAACTCACCGAAGCAAGCAGACCTGACCAACGTAGGATGTTGCCAAATCAAGGAATGAGCAGAGGAAGCCTCCTTATATACTTCCTCTGCTCTGGATTATTGGAAGCAGGTGAGTATCATTAAAGGGATCAGGTCCCTTTAAATCAAGCAAGGGGGCGCGGCCTTATGCCTAAAGACAGCGGTGGCCATCTTGGATTTCCTCCGCGGAGGAAAGCCAGCAGAACACCGCGACGGAGGAGCAGGGACGGCTCCTTACCCGGCGGCCAGACTGCGGACCAGCACCGGAGCGACGGGCACCGGCCCAGGGGAATCAATCAGGGGTTACCGCGGTGGGTTGCCGCCGCGATGGAGGTCGGGGGCCGTGCCCGTGGACGGCCATGGATGCGGAACACAACAAATACATCCTAAGGGTCCACTGCTTATCTGATTCTAACAGAAACGATACAACTAAAGTTGCAGGTATTACTACTTTATCTTGAGACATCTCCAATATTTCAGTTAAATTCAAATTCAAATTTAAGGATGGTGCTACTGGTTCAATAGAAGCAAATTCCTGTATTCCCTTTTTATCTTGCACATCTTTCTTTTTACCAGATGGAATATAATATACCCTAGAAGTAAGTGGAAGGGCTTGCTCAGGAATTTTTAATACTTCACACATATATTTTTTCCACATCTCCTTAGGTGATGTGTATTGATCTTTGGGAAAATTAACAAAGCGGAGATTTTTTACTCTAGATTGATTTTCCAGTTGCTCCATCCTTAAAGCAAATGTTTGATTTTCTTTTATTAAAGAAGCATACAAACTAGATTTTTCTTTACTTGCCTCTTCCATAGAGGCTATACGTTTTTTTGTTTCTTTTACTTCTTTTTCTACTTCATTTATACTAGAACCAAAATTTTCCATAAACTTATATAAGGGTGATACTTGATTATAGAAATTAGTATTAAGTGTCTGCAAAGTGTCCCATTTTGAATCTAGAGTTATTTCAGAGGGTCTTACCAATTCTTCTTTTTTCATCTCCATCAGCGTAAGTCCGTTTCCAATCACTGGCAATATCACATCCCTACTGGTATTTTCACCTGTGTTCAGCTGTAAGATAGGAGAATCCGAAGTCTCTCCGGTGCTTCCCACTCGCAGTCCATGCATAGGGCTAGTTGTCTCAGCTCTCAGATGTTCTAAGAGTCTATCCTCAGCCGGGTTCACAGGTGCAACCCAACAAGCTGGGGACAAAGTTGTTTGGTGCTCAAGGGAGGTGTCTATAAGAGCTTCTTCCCTACACTCTCCCAGTGAGCTAACTCCCAGCTGTATGTCACCCCGCCTCACATGTGTGTCCATCAGACCAGTTATTATCATAGAGCCTGCAGGCTGAACTTTTTCTCTCGCTCTCCTCTTCCTCACGGAATGGGGCATGCTAAGACAACTAGAAAGGCCAGATGGTCGGAACCACGGTCAAACGTGTAGGGCCAATTAACTTAGCCCCTATAAATGGAGGTTGCAAGAAGACTTGGAGGTGGAGAAATAGCTGAAAACGTACAAAGAAAATTATAAGAAAATTCAAATTTCACCCCAAAACGCGTGGCTTAGGCGATGCGCCGGCGGCTGCTACGTGCCAGAAATGGGGCTGTTCTTATAGGCCTCCAAAGCGTCACTCTCATGTGACGTCAGTCGTGGTTCAGCAATCAGGACCCGTTGAGGCCGGGTGACACCCCTCACCTCCTGATAGTCCACAGGTAAAGGCAATTTGCTTTTCACCTCCTTCTTGCTTCCTCCAACATTGGGTTTTTATCTGAATAGGAAGGGGAATTTTCAAAAGTCATTTACCTAGATAAATGGTTGACCATGCTGTGTGTGAGTAAAAGTATACACAGGAATTAACACATGTATTTTCTACCCATGAGATTAGGTATGGGGAGGCAACAACAAATGCAGTTCTGCATTTTAAAACTATGTTTTTTAGGGGGAAAGTATCCACAGACAAAGCAGGTGGAAATCTCTGCAGATGTATTTATTTTGAAATCGCTTTTAGACTGCACCTTCTAAAGTTTTCCCTAGACAGTTTTCAAAGAGAATGCATGCACCTTTTACTCTCTCTTTGAGAACTGGTGTAAAGTTTGCAGGGAAGTACCCACAGACTTTGAAGCAATATGGACACTTTTTGAAA
This sequence comes from Rhinatrema bivittatum, assembly GCF_901001135.1. Lineage (NCBI taxonomy): Eukaryota > Metazoa > Chordata > Amphibia > Gymnophiona > Rhinatrematidae > Rhinatrema > Rhinatrema bivittatum. Next base: position 101,136,531 of record NC_042623.1, read on the forward strand.
ATTGCCCCCATGAAGTTTATGCATACTTTAAGTCATCTCTGCTGGGAGGATGAAGTATGTGCATTGATTACACATGTATTTTTTTTAAATATTAACATACAGGTATTAATGTTCTTCCCCAACAAAATTACCGCACCAGGAAATTCTCCTTTTTAGCTATTTGAAAATACATCTAGGTTTAGCTATTCTCATTGCATGACTTCTGATTTTACCAACAAAGCTCCTAAGGGGGTCATTTTCTATGTGGATCGCGTGCGATAGCTAAATTGGGGCGGGTTCTGGGCAGCGTCCGCACCGAAAAGGGAGGAGTCAGGGCGGCACCGGGGCAGACGCCGTGAAGACACCTCTGACAGCGAAAAGGTAAGGACCCTTTTAACTGCCAGCACAGTGGTGCTATTGGGTGCGAAAGCCGGCAGTGATCGCACCGCGGAGGTGCGATCACTGCCGGCTTTCGCAGGCCCGCCCCCTGCTTTGCTCCCCCTGCCCTCCATTACCGCCGGATTTTTTAAGGTCTGTGACCATAGAAAATCCAGGCCTAAGCCTTCAAAAATTTATATCTGTTTACCTCAAAGATAAACATAAAATAAAGCCCTAACACTCAATACAAGTGGTATATTAAAATGCTGAGGTTTATTTCACCCATATTTATTTATTTATTTGAGTGTTTTATATAGCGTCGTTCCAAGTGACAATCACTAGTTCACGATAGTGTACAGGGTAGACACTCACAAATGTAGGATGAATTAGAATGGTAGGCAGGTACATAGGTGAACAAGGATAACATTCTAAAACTAAGTGTGTACTTCAAAGACAGACATATAAAAAGCGATTGTAGCTGGACTATATGGGGGTATTGTTCAGGACAAATTTCGGTTATCTGTGTCAAGGTGAATTGAAAATATCAGTCAAACAGAAGGCGTTAGAGAATAGCCAAGTTTTCAGGTATTTCTTAAATTTCTTGTTGTCTGTAAATGTTCGAAGATTCTCTGGCATCGAGTTCCATAGCTTTGGGCCATCAGTTGAAATCACTTGGTCTCTAGTTTGTGTTAGATGAAAGTTTCTTGCAGTCAGGATTTCTAATAGGCCTTTATTCTGAGATCCAACAGTTCTTGTGGGACTATGTGGTTTAAATGTTATTCCAATCATGTTATTGTTCATATTAATGTTGTTGAATATTATTGATAGAACTTTGTATAATATTCTTGACTGTACAAGGAGCCAATGCAGTGCTATCAGAGTTGGGGTGATGTGGTTGTATTTCCTTGTTCCAGCCAAAAGTCTGACGGCAGCATTCTGCAGTACTTGAAGGGGTTTTAAGTGACTGAATGGAAGTTCTAGAAGTAGAGAATTACAGTAATCTAGGTTAGAGAATATTAGAGATTGTAATACTGTTCTGAAATCTACTGTGCATAGTAAAGATTTCAGTCAGTTTAGAATTTGCAGCTTGAAGAATTGCAGATTATCCACAAATAAAAAGAAGTTAATTCCTAGCTCTGTTAGTAATTTGTGCAGCGGTAGCATGTATATATTAAATAGGGTTGCTGATAGCGCTGAATCCTGAGGAACACCAGTTGTACACTGCAATGTGTCAGAAATGTGGTTGCCTAGTTTTACCTAGAAAGATCTATCTGCAAGGAATGAGGTGAATCAACTTAATACATTTCCATCAATTCCAATGTTTCTCAGCTGGTGGCATAGAATACTATGGTCAACAGTGTCAAAGGCTGCAGTTAAGTCGTTCAGCACTAGGTAGTATGATTCATTAGAGTCAAAGTCTTGCAGTATAGGGTCTGTTATGGATTGTAGTAGAGTTTCTGTTGAGCGATTTTTCCAGAATTCAAATTGGTTAGGAAATAGGATCTTATTGTTTTCAAGATGAGACTCTAATTGGGAAATAACAGCTTTTTCAAGAATTTTCGCAAGGAAGGTTAGGTTACATGCATACAAAAATTGTTCTAATAAGGCAATTACAGGAAGTTTCTTGTAAATCTCTTTTTTTTTCAAATCATAGAGAAATCTGATTACAATGTTGTCGCAACCAATACAATAATACAGTGCCAACACAGGAAAGTTAACACTAGAAAATGTTATTTGATGCCTTCTATGTGGCTTATTGAGAATAAAGGAAAAGGCAAACAGTAATAATCAAAATGCTTTGCTGAGACTTACATAATCAGGTAATATTACAGATCTTTAGAATCTACTGTATGTTGTTTACATACATGGTAAAGAATTTGCTATTAAGAAATCTATAGATATAAAGGTGAAGTTTAAAAGCCCAGCATGCACCAAAACTGGGAGATACGCGCATAAGTAATGCCAACCTGCCAAATGGATTTTAAAAGTTGCCTGCGTACGCGTGTACTTGCCATATGCACACAAATGAAAAGTTTCAATAAAGGGGTGGGGCCTGGGCATGGTCTGGGCAGGGTATGGCAGTTCCTGGCTTTCACGGGCACACACCAGGGTCACTTGCTGCAAAAGTTTACTTTTGCTATGGATGACATGCAAGTTATAAAATAAAGACACATAGACAGGTTGGCAGGGTCGAGGCTATTAAACTAGGGAGGGTTTAGAAGTCCTGTTCCTTACCTGGGCAAACTAGGAATGAACTGGACAAACTAGTAAGGTGTCAGCGACGTGTGTGTCTCAAAATCCTCCCACTTACATGGTAGAAGCAGCATTTGCACACATAGGCATACATCCATTTAAAATTGCCCTCACATATGCACGCAGTCAGACTATTTTATAACATGTGCACATATATTTGTGTATGTTATAAAATGACCATGACAAATGTGCGCACATGTGTGCCTGTTTAAGTTACCGTCATATTGTATGTACTATATTAGGGCCTTATTTCAGGATTTCCTTTGTTGGTGTATTAACATTTTTACCAAACTCTCTATTTTTTGTAATTTAAAGATTTTTAAAGAGATAAACATGCACACTATGAACAACTATGTCAATGAACCCTGGCATTTCCATCTGATAAATACTCTGTGTCTGAACCAATCAGGGTGCCTTGAATCAATCTAAACTTACTATTCATAATGATTTGTAAAGGAAATACACATTTATTACCTGTTTTTTGTTTTTTTTTTTAGCAGTGAGGCAAAGGAGGATAAGAGTCATTACAGGTGCTTAAGGACATTGAATTAAAACAGAAAGCATAAGCATATAAAATAAAGAATAATGTCTATGATGCCGTAGGCTCGTATTCCCAGTTTATTCTTGTCAAGTTCAATGAATTGGCTTGTTTCAATGGTTTCTTGTCCCTTAATTTGCCATATCACTGTATAATGGAAAATGTAAAATGAAACAAATAGTGCAGCTTCTTCAAATGAGCAGACGTTGGTATAAAATAGAGCCAATTACTGCACCAATTTGTTGTGCTATTAATTTCCAATTATGTTTCTTTTCAGTTGTAATTTTAAATTTTGTCTCTGCTGGTTAGTGTATATTTTCATGATATATTTGTGGCTGTCAGTTAATTCATAGCCCTGCAGATAGGTCTTTTCGCTTTCTTTCTGTCTATCCCAGGTTTTAATAACTTTTTTTTTTTTTGGACATTTGTCAAAATGTAACAGCATCACTATTAATGGTGGTGGTGTGTTGGGTGGGAGAGGAGAGGTCCTCTTCGCTGAAATCCAGTCTGGTCACTGTAAAATCTCTGTGCTGCTTGCGAACATTTTCCTTTTATTATTAGGTCTTCATTTCTGGAGGAACATGCCATTTGGTTTTAGATTTGAGAGGTAGATCAGCAACATTCTGCCCCAGCCACTCGCTTTCCTAACCCAGTCCCTCCCCTCGTTGTTTGCCCTCCCCTTCTGTGCTACGGGTAACAGAGGAGGAATGAGTGATAATGAGCAGAGACACTGCAGAGCAAAGAACAGACACAAAAAGGGGTTGAATTAGTTTGAAACTTACGATCCTTAGTACCCAATCATCAAAGTTTTAACCCCAGGCTTGATGATTGCCTCTTTAGCTGAAAAATTTCAAACTTGGGCTAATTGAATCTCTCTTACTGTTTGATACCAGGGCTTAGTTTCTGAAGAACAACCTGGAATGGTGTTCTTCAGTGGATCAGAGCTGGTGGTGTAAATCAGTTCCAGCTCCCCTAAAGAAATGGAGAGGAGCCGCTGATGGCACAGATTATTTCTCGACCCTCCCCCAGGCCCCAGAGGTAGCAGAGCAGAGCAGAGTGTGTTGAAGCTGTAGGCCCTGAGTTGGGAGCATCCACATGGCGTTGGTTTTCCTGGCACAACTGAGGAGGCCATGAGGGAGAATGGCAGAGTTTAAAGACACATGAGGTGAATGCTTGCCAGCCTCACTGCTTCTGTTGCTTCTGGGTAGTGTTGGTTTCCTGACCCAGTTGCTGCTTTGCATGCTGGCTTCCTGTGCCCCACTGCCTCTGCTGTTGGAGACCACATTGGGGGAAAGGGGGGGGGGGAGGCAATAGAGTGAGTGAGGGGATGTGTAGGGGGAGAGTACATGAAGGGATTCGAGGGAAGAAGAGTGAGGGGAGGGGGTAGGTAAGATAATGAGTGGATTTTGGGGGCAACAGAATGAGTGAGCAGATCAGAGGGAGAGGAAGTGGGAGCAAAAAAATGAGTGGGTGGATTGGAGGGCTGTGGACTGTGTGAGGGAAATGTAAGTAAAGATATCAAAGGTTTTGTGAGGTGTGAGTGGAGAGATTGGAGGGACTGTGGGGTGTGAGTGAGATGATAACAGTGAGGAGTGCAGTCTGCGACTGAAACAGAGAGGTTGGAGATATAGTAAATGAGGAGAGGGGAAAAGGATTGGAGGGTGTAGTAGGGGAGGAGATAGGAAAGAGTGAGGAGAGAATGTGTTGCTGCTCCCTTTCTTCCTTTCCTGAGGAGTCAAACAGTACAGAGCAGGATGTATTTTTTAACTTCAGGCCTTCCCCCATCCTGTCTGAAGAGAATGGATGGTGCATGCCAGTCTGCCCCTTCCTCCCAAGGCAGAGGATAGCCAGATGATTCCTGCTGACTGAGGATGCCTGTACCTTACTGGACAATAACAGAGAGGAGGAGAGTTGCTGGCAAGTATAATTTTTAAGGGAGGGGAAATTAGTAACCATTGGGGGGGGGGGGGCAAGGACCACTAGTGATTGGGGTAAGACTATGAAGCTCTAGGACCACGGAGGAGATAAGGACCACTGAAGGAATCATGTTGGGGCTAGGGATGGAGAAACAGGTTCATCAGGGCAGAAAGAAGGATAAGGAAGGTAGAGAGAAATAGCCCCAATTCTCTCTACCCTCTTCCTCCTTTACCTCAGTGATCCTCCATCCACAGACCACACCAGTTTTCAACCCCCAGTTATCCTTTGCCCACCAGTGCTGGTGGGATCTTGGGGTGAAGGATTATCGAGGTAAAGGAGGAGGAAGTGTGTGTGTGTTCACATACATGTGTGTGTTTAGGAAAGAGAAAGTTCATTCACACCTGACTCTGGCCCCCTCCCTCTCCCAGGTCACACCTGACCCTGGCTCTGCTCCCCCAATGCCCCCTATACCCTGCTCCACAGTTCAACTTCCTACCTACAAATTAAGCCCTGGTTTTTAACACTGTCCAATGTCCAAGCCTCATTCTGAAGGACACGAGCATCTGAGTGCTATCAGGGAGGCAACCTTTTATATTCCACATTTCCAATTCCCCTCCCAACAGATGAGAGGGGAATTGGTGCTGGGCTGTTTTGTTACACTGGGGTGTTTTTACACAGCACAGGCACAGCAAAGGGGAGGTCAATCCTCTCCCTCCCCCCAGCACTTACTTCCATTGATGCTCTACAGGGCTTAATTTGTAGACAAAAAGGAAGTGGAACTGTGGAGGGGGCCGAGATGAGTGGGGCCATGGCCAGGTGTTATCCGTACAAAGGGGTGGGTGTGACTGCTCTCTTTCACACACAAATATCTGAACACACAATCTACACTTTCTCAACCTGCTCAATGAGCAGTGGTAGGCAAAAGAAAACTAGGGGCTGGGGATGAAGGATCACTGGGGTACAGAGGAGAAGGTGGATAGAGAGAATGGAGTTCTTTGTCTCTAACCCCCTTCTTGTTTTTGCCCCAGGGATCCTAATTCTCCATCCCCAGCCCCCCCCCCCATAAATTCCCCAGAGGTCATCCCCCCCAAAGTCTAATCCCCTATTGTGAGTGTTTCTCAAAGCCCCCCTCTCCCTGTAAAATCACTCTCTCCAGCAACTCTCCCCCTATCCTTCCTCAGCTTCTGCTTCAAGACAGAAGGGAGGAGCTGCAGAAGAGCACCCCTGCTGCTCTGTCTCTTAAGCCTGGGGCTTTCCTGGGGAGGCGTTCTGGGGGGGCGTGTCACGGCCGGCGCGTCATCGGGGGCGTTCCGGGAGCATGGCCATGGCCTCCGGACCAGCCCCCGGACCCTGACGCGCTGGCGGCCGGCCCAATGCACGCAAGTTGGCGTAATTTATACAACAAAGGTAGGGGGGGTTTAGATAGGGCCGGGGGGGGGGGGGGGAGTTAGGTAGGGGAAGGGAGGGAAGGTGGGGGGAGGCCAGAGGGAACGGAGGCAGGCTGCGTGGCTCGGCACACGCAGGCTGCCGATTTTGGGCAGCCTTGCGAACGCCGACCCCAGATTTTAATGGATACGCACGTATCTGTTGAAATCCTGCGTACTCTTGTTCACGCCTGGTATGCGAACAAAAGTATGCATGTGCGCAAATTTATAAAATCTACCCCAAAGAGTAGAAGCAAAAATAATGCAATACCCCAAAAGAGGAGCAAAGCAGAAAAAACACTGGTGTTATAACCCCAAAACATAGGTGCAGAACAATGCAGCTAGAGGAGTGATATGAATATCCCAAGGCACCAAAAGAAAGACAAAGCAAGACCAGCAGTGGCATGAAAACCCAAGGGACTATGAGAAATGCAGCAAAAACATAAAGCATCGGATTGACATGTGAGACTAATAATCACTAACAGGCCGATACAGAAAGAAACGTGGGAGAGTAGGGATGTGAATCGTGTGCCCGATCGTCTTAACGATCAAAATCGTCTGGCAGGAGAAGAAAATCGTGTTTGGCACGATTTTTTAGTTTAAAAAATTGTTTTTTCCGATTAGTGCGCACTAACGGGAGTTAGTGCACGCTAACAGGTAGCGCGCACTAACAGAAAATTACAATGATCCTAGTCTGGTTCTTCCACCCTGTTTGTTTGTGAGTTGCACTGGGGTGTTTTTCCCTAGAATAAAAATGTAAAAAAAGACAAAAGAAACAAGTTTCTCCTACCATGGACTTGCTGCCTCAAGATCAACTGCCATACCCTAATACCACCATACTGCCTCATGCCCAGCTGTCATACCCCTCAGATAGAATGATCCTGAAGTTCTCGACTAAAGTACTTTTGCTCAGAATGTTCTCATCTATGCTGTATCACATTTGAACTGTTTTTAAAATGCATCCAGGATTTTCAGCAATTTATTGATGTGTTCTTTATTGTTAACTGCAGTACACTTATTTGAATGCTTTGATATTGATGAGCTGTTTTTGTACCCCTGCCGCAGATATAGGCTTCGAAACACTGACAGTGTCAGGATTGCAATTGTAATGTATTTAATCAAGAGCACAAAAGAAATCTCACAGTTAAGTGCTTTTCACACTGTTTTTATTTGCATATGAAAAATAGCTCGAAAAAGAGTCTAGTGCATGACCAATGATTATATTGCAATAGACACTGGAATAAAAAGTGACCATTGCCTATGTTTCAGGCAGCATCCTTTAAATTCATGCATGATGTTGTGATTGCTTTTGAATGTTGAAATTGATCATCCAGTAATCAAGAGTGAATAACTATTCTGTCTCTTTGAGTTATTTAATTCTTCAAGGTTTCTCTATTCAGCATTGATACATATAAATACCCTTAATACCACCATAAGGGATTTGCTGCCTCATGTCTAGCTGCCATAAACCTAATCCCACCATAGGGAACTTGCTGCCTCATGTTCAGCTGCCATATCAGGAGATAGTTGTTTGTGCTGTCTTTTGGAGCCCTAGAGAGTTCTTTCCACAGTAGCTTTCTTCTTGTGAAAAAAGACCAAAAATACAGGTTTCTTCTACTAAGATGCTTGTTCTATAGTTCTTTTACTTCCACCCTTTCACAATCCCAGCCTGGTTATCCCACCATTTGCTGGCTGATTATACTAGGATGATTTGTACACAAAAGTCCTCAGTCTGAAGGAAAAAATAGAGGCAGAACAGAAACCATATATGTGCTTTGAGTGTGGTAAAAGTATCAAAACGTTAGCGAGAATTCATGCAAAACCAGGAAATCAGGAAATGGAACAGCTGGAGATGAACTCAGAATATGGGAAAACCTGTCTAAATAAAGCAACCCTCATAAGTCATCAGAAAACAAAACACCACTCAATAAGAAACTATTTAGATGTTCTGAGTGTAGTATAAGTATCATATGGCAAGCCCATTTCACAAGAAAATCAAAATTCCACCCAGCAGCTAGATCAAGTTTAAGCAAGGAATGTAATAAAAGCTTATGTCAAGAAAATTATAGCTATCACATTTAATTTCCTTGTGTTGAATATGACAATTGCCAAGTGTGCTTCAATAGAACAAATGGTATCTCCTATTGTGATAATTTTACTGTTTGTTAGTCCCTGCAATTTAAGAAATGAAGATGCAGCTTTGTAATTTTTGTTAATAAGAACTCTTTGGGGTAAGAAAAATAAAGAAATTAGTGCTCAGTAAAGATGGTTGCCTTGAAGGGCTACACCTCCTAGAAGCCCTAATTCTTGGCTTCCTAGACAGACTGCTGGCAGCAGTAAAGGAAGTAGGGTAGAACCACCTAGACTTGCAAAAATAGACTAGTAGCTATGTAAATACAGAGGGGCTGGTAGAAGCAAGCAGGTGAGGAAAAAAAGGCAACTAATGCAGAGCTTGGGGCTGTCTCAGGATGGAGGAACTCTCAGGAGAGGAAGTGGATTCAGAGTCAGACTTAAGAGGCAGCATAAAGCTAAAAGATAAGTGGCTTTTGTCCCAAATGCTTAAAAAGAAAATTATTAACCGACTCGTTGAATCAATTAAATGGGGGATACAGTTTCAGTAGCGGCATGAAGTTAAATGAGTTTTATTTTTGCATTTTTGTGACACTTATGTTGCAGCAGTACATGTCTGGAAACATCTATACGTTATGGGGCAGATTTTCATATCTATGTGCGGGCGTAGATTTGTGCACGCAACCTGGTGCGCACAAATCTACGCCTGATTTATAACATGAGCGTGTAGCTGCATGCATGTTATAAAATCCAGAGTCGGCGCACGCAAGGGGGTGCACACTTGTGCACCTTGCGTGTGCCGAGCCCTAGAAGAGCCCCAATGGCTTTCTCTGTTCCCTCCGAGGCCGCTCCGAAATCGGAGCGGCCTCGGAGGGAACTTTCCTTCTGCCTCCCCACCTTCCCCTCCCTTCCCCTACCTAACCCGCCCCCCCAGCCCTACCTAACCCCTCCCATACCTTTGTTTAGCAAGTTGCGCCTGCCTTTGGGTTGGCGTAGGTTGCGCGCGCCGGCCAAGTGCCGGCGCGCGATCCCCCAGCCTAGAGGCCCTATGGAGGCCTCTGGCCATGCCCCCACCCCGCCTAGACTGCTCCCGCCCCTTTTTTCAAGCCCCGGGACATACACGCGTCCCGGGGCTTGTGCACATCACCGGGCCTATTCAAAATAGGCTTGGTGCGCGCGTAGGGCTTTTAAAATCTGCCCCTATGTGAATTAAGCAAATAGGACTTTAAGAATTACAGAGAAAGTGACTGCCTGGAAACAGGCTTGTTGGAAATTAGTAAGTGAAGCAGTTATCTGTTTTCCTGAGTTGACAAGGAATTGGAAAGTAAAGCTGCCGTTTTCTGGGAATTGATTATTTATTTATTGTAAACTTTAGGGCTCTTACACATAACTTCCTAGTGCTGAAAAATGTAACCTGATAACTGAGAACTGGGTGCTAAGTGGATTTCAGAGAGAGAAGAGGGAGGTTGAAATCCCCCAGCAGGGTCATACTATTGAATGGATGTGTGCAAAAGCTAGGAGAACTTTTCTACACTGCTGAGGTTGGAAATTTGTGAGCAAAGCGCAGGCAGCCTCACAACTAAGGATGAGAGTCTTTATCAGGATTTTTTTTCCTAATAACTACTAAGAGATTTGCAGGTATACATTAAGTAGTGGGCCTTCCATGGTTTTTTTTTGTTTGTTTATTTTGTTTTGTTTTGACTGCACACAGAGCCTGAGAGAGACAGCAGTTATTAGAGTTTCCCTAATTACTGCTGGAAATTTTGCAAGTGGACAGATAGCAGTTTATCCTCAGTGCTTTTTTTTTTTTTCCTTTTACAAGAGTGAATATAGAACCTCAATGGGACAGCTTTCACTAGGACATTCCTAATTAGGAAAAAGGAATCCTCACCCCCCTCAAAAAAAGCATCTTGGCAATGAAAACATGAGGACTCAGAGCATTAACTGTTTTATTTAATAGTAAAGCAATAGGTCCTAGTTGCTGGCACTATTCCTTCTTTTCCTCCCTGGCGGAAAGAAAAAGAATTCCTACCAAATTAGGCAAATTTGCTAATTTGGGACTGAGAAATTAAGGACTTGCTGTTAAACCTGTCTTATTGAAGCCTTGGATAATAGATTCAATTGTTGCACATAGACCCTAAAGATTGCAAAACTTGCATTAAGAACAGCTCCTACCCTCAGAACAAAGGGACGCTAAGGGAAAACAAGAGTCTCAAGGTCATGCTATAGTGCATCAGGAATAGGATTTGTGTTAATAAGAGGTCAAATGCTGCTGTACAACAGCCGTAAGGGAACTACATATTGAAGAAGGTCTTGCAGAACATAATAAAGAAAGTAGAAAAACATGGGAAGTATGATACTCTTTATCTTTGACTCTTGCCTCTAAAGATAGGGCAGGTGCCTATCACAGTTCTGGGCACATTGGTTTGCTGGATTAATCGAAGGAAGTGTGATTGCCAGGCTGTTCTGCCCACAAGTGCAAGCCTTCACAAGCCGCTTGGTCTACGGGTAATGTTATGATTAATATGTTGTATTCTTCAAGGAACGCAATAAAAATCATAAATTTAAAAAAAAAAAGAAACTGACCTAAGTCCCTCGCTTCATCACACCTATGCAAGTCTGCCTTGCTATTATATCCCTCGTGCTACACCTTGGGGGGGCATTTATATGTGAATATCCTATTTAAATTCAATGGCATATATTGTTGCAATTTTCAGCAGCCTACTTACATAGGTAAAGTGCATTTACACATTTAAAACAATTTTTAGTGTGTAAATGCTTTTTAAAATCAGGCCCTTCCCACACTAGCTTTTTTCTTAGCTCCTTTGATGATTCCTTGGAGGATTCTTGCAAATGCTGTTACCCCTTTACCCCTTTATGGAGTCTTAGGATATCCATGCTACTTTTGGTGCCACTTTGCCAAAGTATAGGTATTTTGGAGTTATTTCTCCTTTCTATTGATTTCTTCCCACAAGTCACATGAGAATTAATGAGAAACTTCCATTTCTGGAGCCCAAAATAGGCTGTAATGCATCTCTCACCTATTTTAATGGCAAACAAACAAAAAAAAAAATAATAAAATGGGCCCATGAATCCAATCATGGCTGGCAACCAGACTGTGGGCAGCTTATAAACTAAAACAAGGGGGAAAGCTAACAGTAGCACAGCATTGTATGTTTCGGAGGGCGGTACCTTCAAAGGATTCTAATGAAACAGGAGAGTAAGGGGATCCCAACAGAGAGGTTCCAATAAAAACAAAATTAGTCTATGTGCCTATAAGTAATGAATTACCTGAGATAAAAGATTCCAAATTATCCCTGTTAAGTGAAAATCAGATTGTTAATACAAACAAAAGACACACTTTGAAATGTCTGTATGCCAATGCCAAAATTCTAAGAAATAAGATTGGAGAGTAAAAGTGTATAACAGTGAATGATGAGATGGACATAACTGGTATTTCAGAGAGAGAGACCTGGTGGAAAGAGAATAATCAATGGGACAATATAATACCAGGCTGCAAATTTTATCGCAATGATAGGGAGGATCAACTTGGTGATGGTGGTGGGGTGGTGATGGCACTTTATGCCTGGGATGCCACAGAGTCTAACAGGAGAAGAGACTAAATGTACAATATAATCTTTATGGGTAGAAATTCCATGTACATTGGGGAAGAGAACAACAATAGAAGGATACTATTGTCTACTGGTCAAAATGATAAGACAGATGATGACATGCTAAGAGAAATTATGGAAGCTAATCAATTTGGCGGTGAAGTAAAGATGGGAGATTTCAATTGCCCCACTACTGACTGGGTAAATATAACATTAGGACATGCTAGAGAGATAAAGTCTCTGGATAGAGTAATGACAACTTCATGGAACATTTTGTTCAGGAACCAATGAGAGAGGGAGCTCTTCTTAGTGAAAGGCAGGATTTGGTGAGAGAGGTAAGATGGGGCCCACTTAAGAACAGTGATCATAACATGATCAAATTTGAATTAATGACTGGAAGGGGGACACAAAGTAAATCCAAAGCTCTAACACTAAGGTGGAAGGAAGACCAAACAATTGTCAGTATGGTTAAGAGGTGAGGAGGCGAAAGAAGCTATTTTAGCCAAAAGAACTTCCTTCAAAAACTGAAAGAAAGATCCATCTGAAGAAAATAAGAAAAAACATAAGTATTGGCAAGTTAAATGTAAAACATAGATAAGAAAGGCTAAGAGAGAATTAAAAAAGAAATTGGCTATAGAGGCAAAAACTCAAAATAAAAACTTTTTATACATGAAGCAAGAAACCTGTAAGGCAGTCAGATGGACTCTTAGATGACTGAGGGTTCATTAATGCGGTTGTTGGGGAGATACCTGTTCTGGAGATGCTTTTCAAGGGTAGTAATTTGAATGACTTGAACCAAATCACGGTGTACCTAGAAGACGTAATAGGCCAGATTGACAAAGCAAAGATTAGCAAATCACCAGAACTAGATGGTATACACTAAATTAACTTTCAGACCCATTACTAGTAATTTGTCATCTGTGATTTAAATCATCCATTGAATCTGAAGACTGGAGGGTGGCCAATATAACACCAATATTAAAAAAAACCTCTGGGGTGATTTGGAAAACTATAGACCGTGATCCTGACTTTAATGCCAAGAAAAATTGTGGAAACTATTTTACAGATCAAAATCACAGAACATGTGTCCCATTAGACATGGTCTAATGGGACACAACCAGCAAAGATTTACCCAAGAGAAGTCTTGCCTTACAATTCTGCTACATTTTTTGAAAGGGTAATAAACATGTGGATAATAGTGAACCAGTAGATATAGGGGCAGATTTTCAAAGGCTACGCGCATAACATACGCATGTAACCTGAGAAAATGTGCCCCTGCACACGCCGAGCCTATTTTGCATAGGCTCGGTGGCGCACGCAAGCCCCGTGACACGCGTATGTCCCAGGGCTTGCAAAAAGGGGCGGTCCGGGGGCGTGGCTGCGGTCCGGGAGCTGGGTCAAGTGCTCTGGCACTGCGGCCTGTGCCAGGGTATGGTGCGCCGGCGTGCACAAGTTACGCCTGCTTCGGGCGCGAGGGCGTACTTTTGTTCGCGCACCAGGCGCGAACAAAAGAACGCTGGATTTTATAAGATACACGCGGCGCGCGTTGCCTGTTCCCTCCGAGGCCACTCCGAAATTGGAGTGGCCTCGGAGGGAACTTTCCTTCGCCCTCCCCCCACCTTCCCCTCCCCTCCCTTTCCCTACCTAACCCACCCCCCGGCCCTATCTAAACGCCCCCCCTACCTTTGTTGCCAGATTTACGCCTGCTGAAAGCAGGCGTAAATCTGCGCGCGCCAGCGGGCTGCTGGTGTGCCATCACTCGACCCGGGCGCTGGTCCAGAAGCCTCAACCATGCCCCCGGGCAGGCGCCCCTGACCCCGGTCCCGCCCAGAACCGCCCCTGACCCCGGTCCCGCCCCGGACACGCCCCCCTCCCCACCCCTTTTACGAAGCCCCGGGACTTACGCGCGTCCCGGGGCTGTGCGCACGCTGGCGGCCTATGCAAAATAGGCATGCCGGCGCGCATAAATCCGGCCGGATTTACGCGCACAGGGCATTTAAAATCCGGCCCTAAGTGTAATTCTGGTCACTGCATCTAAAAAAAGATACAGTTAAACGAGAAGGTACAGAGAAGGGTGACCAAAATGATAAAGGGCATGGAAAGGTTTCCCTATGAAGAAAGGCTAAAATGGTTAGGGCTGTTCAGTTTGGAGAGGAGATGGCTGGGGGGGGGGGAAATGATAGCGGTCTATAAAATCATGAAAAGTCTTGAAGGGCAAATGTGAATCGGTTATTTACTCTTTCCATTAATACAAGGACTAGGGGGCACTCCATGAAGTTAGCAAGTATCACATTTAAAACAAATTGGCAAAACTTCTTTTTTCACTCAAAATACAATTAAGCTCTGGAATTCATTGCCAGAGGATGTAGTTAAGGCAGTTAAAGGTGAATTTTAAAAGTCAGATGCATGCATTAATTAGGGAATGTACGAATATGTCTGTCTTGTGCAAGCTGAGCAGATTTTAAAAGCCACCCGTATATGCACATAAAATTCCGTAATGTGCACATCTCAGAAATTTTCTAAAGGAGAACCGCATGGGCATGGTCTGAGTGGGGAATGGGAATTTCAGGGCATGAACCAGAGTTGTGCACGTAAGTACTTACGTAATCCGGAGTGCACCAAGGCACCCTGCCGAATAACTTTACTTCTGCTATGGATGCCATGTAAGCTATAAAATAAAGATAAATAGGTAGATCAGTGGGGTTTTAAGGGTCATGGATAACTGGGGGAGTGAAGGCTATCAAACCATAGGGTGTTGGAGGATCTATCTCTTAACTGGGTGAACTGGTAAAACTGGAAATGGCGTTGGCACATATCCCTTTTAAAATCCCCCAATTTATTCACTAGAAGCAGCATTTGTGTGCACTTCAGCATGCCCACTTAAAATGTGCACGGCCAGGCTATTTTATAACATGTGCGCATATACGTGCAAAAGTTATAAGATAGCCGTGTCCCTGGGCACAGACTGACGAATGTTTGCACATGTGTACCTGCACACTGTTTTGAAAGTTACCATTAGTGTAGCTGGGTTTAAAAAATGTTTGGATAAGTTCCTGGAGAAGACCATAAGCTGCTATTAATCATCTTGACTTAGGTAATGGCTACTGCTTATTACCTACTTTCAACGCAAAAAAAACGGATATAATTGTGGTAAAAATGTAACAGCTTTTAAGAAAAAATCACATCATATGATGTGTTTTTTTTTCTTAAAAGTTACTGCTTATTACCGGCATCGGTAGCATGGGATCTACTTAATGTTTAGGTACTTATCAGGTACTTGTAGCCTGGATTGGCCACTGCTGGAAATAGGATGCTGGACTTAATGGACCCTCAGTCTGATGGTAAGCAACTTTTTATTTTCTTATGTTCTTATGAATAAATAATTTTTTTTTTTCATTTTGAAACTAATGAAATGAATTTAGGTCTCCATAAAATTAATTTTTACCTTCAACACATCCCTATTATTAGAGATAGCAATATATTACTAGTTAGAGGGAGGGTGGATGAGGACCTATGAATTTAATGGGACAGAGGAACTGATGGAAGAATTAATGATGGTTTTTATTGTTGTTAGTATCTTTACAATTAGAGGCTGGATTTTCAAAAGGTTGTGGGGCGGATTTTAAAACCCCTGCGCGCGCTGGCGCGCCTAAAGCCCCGGGACGCGCGTAAGTCCCGGGGCTTTCGAAACGGGGAGGGAGGGGGTGTGTCCGGGGGCGTTCCCGAAACGATGCAGCGTTTCAGGGGCGTGCCCCGGCGTTTCGGGGGCGTGGCACCGGCCTAGGGGCGTGGTCGAGCCCTCCGGACTACGCCCCCGGGACCGGAGGACGGAGCGGGGCTGCCGGCGATGCGCGCAAAGTTACGCCTGCTTTCAGCAGGCGTAACTTTGCCGACAAAGGTAAGGGGGGGGGTTTAGAAACGGCCGGGGGGGTGGGTTAGGGAGGGGAAGGGAGGGGAAGGTGGGGGGACGGCGAAGAAAAGTTCCCTCCGAGGCAGCTCCGAAATCGGAGCTGCCTCGGAGGGAACAGGCAGGCCGCGCTGGGCTCGGCGCGTGCAGGTTGCATAAATGTGCACCCCCTTGCGTGCGCCGACCCCGGATTTTATAAGATACGTGTGGCTACGCTTGATTCTTATAAAATCTGGTGTACTTTTGTTCGCGCCGGTGGCGCGAACAAAAGTACCGGCACGCGTATTGTTTTAAAATCCGCCCCTATGTGCGTAAATCCTCTGGACTTACGTGCGCAACAGGCCTTATGTGCGCCGGGACTATTTGCCGCTGTGTCAGAGATCGTGTGCTGGCAGTCAGCCAGCGTGCGCAACTTACTTCAGCCCCAGGGCTGAAGTAAATTTTGAAATAAAAAGAAGTCATCAAAGGTAGGGGGGAAAAGGCTGGGAGATAGATGAAGGGTAGGGAAGTTCCCTCCGAGGCCGCTCCCATTTCGGAGCGGCATGGGAGGGAACAGGGGAAGGCAGCGTGGCTTGGAGCGGGCTCGGTGCGCGCAAGGTGCACAATTGTGCACCCCCTTGTGCACATTGACCCCAGATTTTATAACATGCGCACACCTGCTAGAGCATGTTATAAAATCGGGCATACATGTGCGCGCGCTGGGTAGGCCACACGCGCTTCTTTTAAAATATACCCCAGAGTGTATAATATAATTTGTGTATTTAATTTTAGGAATTATGTTTGGGTATGATTGTATTTTATTGTGCATTGATTGTATGTATTGAAAGTTTATCTGCAATTTATAATTTAAATTACTTTGATTGTATATTGGAAAAGCAGTGTAAAAAAGAAATAAAATTAAACTATAATAATTCTATAATGATTGCCTTTTCCAATTTGTCTAGAGAAAGTGCAATAAACTGTGAACAACCCAAGCTATTGTATGAAAGAACAAATTCAGTCCAGAGATATTTCATTTTATAAATATCTGGCAATTATTTATAGAAAAAGTACTTAAAGTGTTAATTTTCAACGTTATTACTATACACACTAGAAGCTCTACAGCTGTATTTATTTATTTTTTCTCATTTTATTCTCATCTAATGCCAGAACAGTATTAAGTGTATATTTACTAAGCTGCGTTAAGGTATTTAATTTGCTGTAAACACCTTAGTGCAGTGATAATGCACAGCATTTTCCATACCACATGTTATTTTACCAATAATTTTCCAAAAATGGTAATGAGATGCTTTGCATGCAAGTACTTTGTAAATGCATGCAAAGCAGCTCATTACTAGTCAATTTTATGTAAATAAAATAACATGGCTTTCATAAAAAATTGCAAGCCAGCTTGTTTTCCTGAAAATTAGCTGCAACGAAGGAGTTGTAGCTAACTTTCCTCAGGATTATCGGGATGCTAATGTGAATCCCAATGCTTCCAAGCATGAGGTGGTCCTCATGTAAAAAAATATAAAGTTTAATGTCATGCATTGAAAGCCCCTCTCCCTACTTAACGCTCCCCTTTTTCAGTAAATTCCCTCCCCCAGCTTCAACCCCCTCCAGTAGTAGAATCTCCAACTCCCCTTCCTCGACCTATGCTAGTTAACCCTCACAGATGTACCTGGTGGCATAACAGCTAGCTGGCACCATTTGGAATGGAGATGGCAACTGGCCCAGAGGCTGTGTGCTTCAGGCCTTACTAGGATACTAGGTAAGCCAGGGTGGAGGGGCTAGCATTGGTTGGCAGAAGCGAGAAATTACTGCTGAAGGGATTGGAGCTGGAAAGGAATTTATTGAAAAGGTGCAGGTTTGGGTGGGGGAGGAATGTTTGCCATGCAATATTAATTTTTTTTTTGTTCTTATTACAAAAGGACGTCCTCTAGAGGTGGCAGGGGTGGAATGATAGAGGTCACATAAAACCCCTGTGAGGATTTACACATGGTGGGCCAGATTTTTGTATCTATGCCCGATTTTATAACATGCGCGTGCAGGGGGTGCCTTGCATGCGCGCCTTGCCCGTGCCGAGCCGTAGGGGAGCCCCGATGGCTTTCCCCATTCCCTCCACCCCCTCACCTTTCCCTCCCTTCCCCTATCTAACCCGCTCCCCCCAGCCCTACCTAAATCTCCCCCCTACCTTTATTTTTTTTATTTACGCCTGCCTCCTGGCAGGCGTAGGTTGCATGCACCGGCCGAGTGCCGGTGAACGATCCCCCAGCACAGCTGCTGTGCCGGAGGCCTCAGTCCCGCCCCCGGACCCCCCACCCCGTCCACTCCCCTCCCCTTTTTTCAAGCCCCGGGACATACGCTCGTCCCGGGTCTTGTGCGTGTCGCCGGGCCTATGCAAAATAGGCTCGGTGCGCGCAGGAGTGGTTTAAAAGGGTTACGCGCGTATATTACGTGTGTAACCCTTTTAAAATCCGCCCCGGTGGGTAAAGTTGATTAGGCTGATAAGGCTCTTTAAGAAGACAATAGCCCCATGCAAAGGAACTGCTATTGTGCAACATTTTGGCCCTTTTGTCTCATAGTACTTTACCATGGGGGAAATACATCATGGTTTTTCTAAGCTGTGGCACCAAGTATCACAGTTTAGTAAACTCCTGTGATATTTTTCCTCTAAGGGAAAATACTGCAGCTTAGTAAATGACTCCCTAAGAGATTTACCAGATGATAAAAACCTATAACTCCTTACATCATAAGTGTATGATACTTTATAATAAAACTACAACTTAAAGGACCAGGTAACATAGCCTTCATCCTACCAACGTATTTTATATCACAATCTTACCAACTGGGGTCCAAATGGAGCCCATACAGTTTTGTTGCTTGACCTTGAAAATCATTGTCATTGAACATGCCTTATTATTTATTTCAGTATGGAAAACACAAAAAGAAATTTGTGTCCAATTTTTCTTAATATTATTAACTAGGGATGTGCATTCATTTTGGATGACTTAGGCAATTTCAACAAAATTGCCTAATTCGTCCTGTTTCGGGAACCCAAAAAATGAACGGGATTTTTCCCCCGTTAGTGCGCGCTAACCCGAAATTTCGGGTCCCCCCCAAAAAAAGCCCGAACTGCGGGAAAAATGAAATTTTACACGGCGGGCTGAAACCGAAGCCCGAACCAAATGGTTTGGGCTATGCACATCTCTATTATTAACATGACAAGAAAAATCTGTTAATTTCTTATTCACAAATTATAAACAAAACAAATAAAATTGACTTAGAAATGAAATTTTGCTTTGCATTCTGAAGACAAAGGGGCAGATTTTAAAACATACGTGCAGGCATACTTTTGTGCGCGCAATCTGGTGCGCACAAATGTACGCCCGATTTTTTAATATGTACACTAGTGCAAATTGCGCGCACCAAGCCCTCAGGGAGCCCTGCTGGCTTTCCCCAATCCCTTCGAGGCCGCTCCGAAATTGGAACGGCCTCGGAGGGAACTTTCCTTCCCCCCACACCTTCCCCTCCCTGTCCCACCCCCCAGCCCTAAAGAAAAACCCCCGGACCTTTGTTTTGGAAGTTATGCCTGCCAGAGGCAGGCATAACTTGTGAACACCGGCTGACTGATGGCGCGTGATCCCCCTGGGCCAGGCCCCCGGACCGCCCACCCACACCCCTGGACCATCTTCCCTGCCCTGCCCCATCCCACCCCCCTACCCGCCCATTCAGAAAAACCCCGGGACATATGCGCGTCCCAGGGCTTTATGCGCGTTGCCGGGCCTTTTGAAAATAGGCCCAGTGTGCGTAACCGATTTACATGTGTAGGTCTTTGAAAATCTGCCCCAAAATATAATTTTAAAAAACCCTAATATTCAGTGTTTGTGAATGTTTCAACACTCCCTGCTATGAATGTACTGTAGGTTTAAATGCATTTGTCACAACAGGTTTTGTGTGTACTGTGGTCACGACAGACAGATTTTCTGCAAGAACTGCATATCTGACTAACTTTCTTATCAACCCCTCTTGGACAAAGGACACATCTCTTTCTTTTTCCTTTTGCAATGTCCTTGTGGTCAATTTGTGGAACTGCAACCTTATCATCAGAGTTGTCTGTATCTTCAAAATCAGAGTCATCATTATCCTCGAAAATTGCTTTAGATCATCTGCAGTAGAATACCGAGCATATTTCTGCCTAGAAGACCCTCTTGTAGATATTTTTACCGATTGAAAATGCAAAGAATCATTGAAAATGCAAAGAATCAGTAGTTATACATTTTTAAACTTGCTTAATTGAAAGTCGCAAATTATGGGGTCTTTTTGGACCCCAAACGATAAGTAGCTGCTGTAGGAAAAATAAAGTAGAATAGTTTAGAATAACATTTGAATCAGACTTACCATAGGCTAAGTGACAAATTCCTAAAATGGCAGCTGAATATAATTTCTGGTGTTAATATAGCGGAAGCACATTAGTGCTGGACCCCAGTGGGTAGGATGAAGGTTAAGTTATATCATTCAAGATACTCCAATATAATAATATTCATAGATAAATCAATACTATCCTCAGTTATCTTCCCATATTTTTAAATTTGCATTTCAATTTACTTAAGCATACGTTTGCCTAAGAAAAAGTATATAAAGAAATATATCCAAAAACAGGAAATAAACAAAGAGCAATAAACAGTAAGTCCACAATTAGAAGAGAGAGCCAACAGAAAACCTAAGAGCTGGTAAAACACAGAAATAAGATAAAAGAAAATCAAACATCACAAGACCACAATAACCCTACCAACTTCCCACTTTTAAAAACCCACCTCATTCTTTTTTATACAGGAGTAACATCAGTCTCATATCACATATCTTTCAGTCAAAACCCACATCATTCACACATAGAATTTCAAACTACTCAGACTTCATATTGGTCATATCTTATTTTGTTAAAATTAGGTGTTTCTTAGGAAACTGTACTTTTTTATGTATATTAATTTTATTATATATATTAGCTTTGTAAACCACTAGCTTGCAGTCTAGAAGTATTTTAAAATAAAGAAACTAGCAATGGCTTGCATCACTAAAAAAAAAAAATTCAGCCCAGGTACTATCTAAACTCCATAACTTAAACCAATTACAGTATGGGATTCCCCACACCTAGAATTTCCAAATCAATCAGGGGGCTCTTGGACAAGTCCAACACACATCTACCTTTACTCCATGCTATAATGCTGTCAAATATCTATCCTGAGTAAAACAAAAGGCCTATCTTCATCGTAGGCGTCTTCTGCCAGTCTTTCCCCCCAGATCCTACTTTGACAGAGACTCCCTTCTATCAATGACTACCTGGATTCAACCATTGGACCACTTCATCATGCACCACCATGGTAATCCAAGATGATCAACTTCAAACCCCTTCATACCTCTAACGAACCTCTATCTATTCCTATATATACCCCACTTTCCTGTAGATCTGACGCAACTGTAAACTGTGGTGTAAATTTAATGAGAATTTATTATAAATTTGATTGTAAGCCTCTTTGAGGCTTGTTTAGTAAAGACGAAATATCAAATGTTTAAAAATAAATAAATGCAAATGTCTTATCAAACAACAATATTTTTAACCTTGTCCTGAACAACAAATAATCCATTATCTCTTGAAACTACACCAGTAGTTCATTCCAGAGAAATGGAGCAATCGGTAAAAAAGCCCACTATGTAGGGGTGACTAGCTGCAAAAATTTTAGCGAGTTTTAGGAGGACTGAAGAGTTTACCTTAGCCAAACACAGCCCTTCCTCTCTTTTAACAAAGTATACTCAGAATTCTACCAGTAAACCAGTGTAGCCCTAACATCAGAGTCATCCTGTCTCTGGAGTTACGTTCATAATTACATGGGCTTCAGCATTCTGTACTATCTGTAGGATATGCTGATGTTATTTAGGCAGGCCTACTAGAAGGGAATTGTAGTAAATCAGCCTAGCTGTAAAAAAGGCATGAATGTCTTTTATTAAATCATTCCTTCCTAAATAAGCTTGAAACTGACAAATGATTCTAAGTTGCAAAAGAAATTCACTCCACAGAATGGATCTAAAGCAGCATAAACAGTTTCTTATTAATGACTTCAACTAGGTTTCACATTTACATTTTCACCTGGACAGCTACTGTTATTTGGTAGCATATAGGCTTCACCTTCTGTGACTCAGAATCACATATATTTATAACCTCATATTTCAAATGATTCAATATTAACATATTGGTTGCCAGTCAATTATTTATTGCAGTCAAACCAAAATATTCTGCTCATTTTGATTGCAAAACTTCAGATCAGTTTCCTCAGGAGATAAATGTATTTATTTATTTATTTATGATTTTTATATACCGACGTTCAATAAAAGATATCAAACATTAAAACATAAGAAAAGGGTCAAACATTAAAAGAAATATCCCATAATCACAGACTGATAGCTATTCATAAAAAAAGATGGAAATAGTCATATCGGTAGGCCTTCAATAACTACTACGTACAAATGTACTAATAGAAATCTGTGATACTAATAGAATTATTCTGTGTTGAAGGCTGAAAAATTCAAAAGAATCAGCAAATGTATCATTTCATTTGCCTAGATCATACAGCCTGGGGGACGGACTGGGACATTGCCATTCCTCGATGTCCCGGAGCCTCGCTCGCCAGACGGCTGCTGGCGCACGCAAGTTACTTCAGGTCGGGCCCTGAAGTAGCTCAAAGAAAAAAAGGTAAAAAAAAAAGGGATTTAGAGGGTGGGGAGGAGTGTGGAAGGGGAAGGGAGGTTAGGATAGGGGTAGGAAAATTCCCTCCTAGTCTGCTCCTAAATTGGAGCGGACTGGGAGGAAACTGGAGGAGCCCCAATCTGGTTGCCGTGCGAATTTGCAAAATGTTACCCACCCTTGACTGCGCCGCCCACACATACACACGCGGATTATAAAATCCAGTGCGTATGTGCGCAAGGCCCACATATTTTGTAACATGTACCTGCTGGTGCACACATGTTATAAAATCGGCACGTGCATGTTTTAAAATCTACCCTTTAAGTCTCTTGCAGGATCTTTACCCTGTTGGACTCTATGCCATCCTGAACATAAAGCACCACCCCACCACCAAGTTGCTCCTCTCTATCATTGAGATATAATTTGTACCCTGGTATAGCACTATCCCTTGGTTATCGTCCTTCCACCATGTCTCTGAGATGCCAATTAGGTCTATGTCATTATTCACTGCTATACAGTCTAACTCTCCCATCTTACTTCTTAGACTTCTGGCATTAGCATACAAACATTTCAAATTGTGTTTTTTGTTTGTATTAACATTCTGCTTTTCAGTTGTCAAGGATAATTTGGAATCTTTTAGCTCAGGCTTTAGCTTTACTTATAGGTACATGCACTACTTTTCTTATTATTGGAACCTCTCTGTTGGGATGTCCTAACTCTAATGCTTCATTAGTGTCCTTTCAGGATACCTCCCTCCAAACCATGTGCTGCTGAGCAACTGTTGGCTTTCCTCTTTGTTCTAGTTTAAAAGCTGCACTATCTCCGTTTTAAAGGTTAGTGTCAGTAGCCTGGTTCCACCTTGGTTAAGGTGGAGCACATCCCTTAGGAAAAGACTCCCCCTTCCCAAAAGGTTCTCCAGTTCCTTTCAAAACTGAATCCCTTTTCCTTGTACCATCATCCTCTCCACACATTTAGACTCCACAGCTCTGCCTGCCTCTGGGGACCTGTTTGTGGAACAGGGAGCATTTCAGAGAATGCTACCCTGGAGGTTCTCATTTTCAATTTTCTACCTAAGAGCCTACATTTGTCTTCCAGGTCCTTCTTCCTACATTTTCCTGTCATTGGTGCCCACATGTACCATGACAGCCAGCTCCTCCCCAGTAGTCTCTAAAGTTCTACCTAGGTGATATGTGAGGTCCACCACCTTTGCACTAGGTAGGCTTGTTACCAGGCTATCCTCATGCCCACCAGCCACTCAACTATCTACACTGAGAGGAGAGGATCACCTTGCTGGTGGCGGAAAGGAATCAGTAAGTTTTTGCTTGGGACATCGACTTTTTTAAAAGTATTGGGGCAAAGTTAACTATTTGGGAATATTATTTAGTGTGTTTGTGCCTTTAATAGTCAGAAAGGCAGTGAATAAACAAGTTAGACTGTTTGCATTTTTAAATAGTCAGTCAATAAGGTAGCAGTAGGTAGGCAATGAATAAACAAGTTAGACTATTTGTATTTTTAATCAGTCAATAAGGTAGCAGTAGATAGTGTGTTTATTTTTAAAAGTCTGCAGAACTGAGTGTTCTCCAGACTTTTAAAGAGCTGTTTGTTTTTAATACTAACTGAGTGCATTGTATTGACAAAAAAAAAAAACCACAAAAAAAAAACCACACAAAAAAGTAGCCAGAAGCTAGAAATAAGCTAGGAGCAGTACATACCAAAGTAAAAAAGTTGAATAGTTCAGCTCAGTTACTCACCTTGGAAAGGTGTTGAGGTAGTGTGATTGGGTTTGAATAGGGACCAACATTTGTTAATCAAGGGAGCAGTGAGTCACTCAGGCTGACTAACTGAAGTTAGACTGTTTGTATTTCCCAACCCTCCCACCCCTCGCCCACCCACCCCTAGCTCATCCCTTAATTTATAGGCAGGTGCCACTTTCACAAAAAAAAAAAAAACATCAACAAAAACTTTATTGAGAATTCGATCAGACCACTACCAGACACATAGTGAATTCACTAATACATTTAAAGGAAGTTAGACACATTCCTACTCCCATAGCAACCTAAAACTTAAATAGGAACTGATCAAAATTGAGATGAAGGCAGCAGTCCAGCAGCAAGAGGGGGGCTTCCCAGTCTTTTGCATCGAGTGTCACATGTATGATTTTTTACCCACCGGTGAGAAGTTGTACATGTGCATGCGATGCCAGGTGGAACCAGACTGCTGGCGCTAACCTTTAAAAAGGAGATAGAGCAGCTTTTAAACTAGAACAAAGGGGAAAGCCGATAGTCGCTCAGCAGCGCATGGTTCGGAGAGAGGTATCTTTAAAGGATACTAATGATGCATTAGAATTAGGGCATCCCGACAGTGAGGTTCCAATAATTAGAAAAGTAGTCCAAGTGCCTGTAACTAAAAACTCACCTGAGCTAAAAAATTCTAACTTATCCCTATCAATTAAAAAGCAGAATAAAAATACAAACAAAAAACAAACTTTGAAATGTTTGTATGCTAATGCCAGAAGTCTAAGAAGTAAGATGGGAGAATTACTATGTATAGCAGTAAATGATGACATAGACTTAATTGGCATCTCAGAGACATGGTGGAAAGAGGATAATCAATGGGAAAGTGCTATACCGGGGTACAAATTATATCGCAATGACAGAGAGGAGCACTCGGGAGGAGGTGTGGCGCTTTATGTCCGGGATGGCATAGAGTTCAACAGGATAAACATCCTGCATGAGACTAAATACAAAACTGAATCTTTATGGGTAGAAATCCCTTGTATGTCAGGGAAGACTAAAGTGATAGGGGTATACTACTGTCCACCTGGTCAAGATGGTGAGATGGACAGTGAAATGCTAAGAGAAATTAGGGAAGCTAACCAAATTGGTAGTGCAGTAATAATGGGAGACTTCAATTACCCCAATATAGACTGGGTAAATGTATCATCGGGTCACACTAGAGAGATAACGTTCCTAGATGGAATAAATGATAGCTTTATGGAGCAATTGGTTCAGGAACCGACGAGAGAGGGAGCAATTTTAGATCTAATTCTCAGTGGAGCACAGAACTTGGTGAAAGAGGTAACGGTGGTGGGGCCGCTTGGCAGTAGTGATCATAATATGATCAAATTTGATTTAATGACTGGAAAAGGAACAGTGTGCAAATCCAAGGCTCTCGTACTAAACTTTCAAAAGGGAAACTTTGATAAAATGAGAAAAATTGTTAGAAAAAAACTGAAAGGAGCAGCTACAAAAGTAAAAAATGTCCAAGAGGCGTGGTCATTGTTAAAAAATACCATTCTAGAAGCACAGTCCAGATGTATTCCACACATTAAGAAAGGTGGAAAGAAGGCAAAACGATTACCGGCATGGTTAAAAGGGGAGGTGAAAGAAGCTATTTTAGCCAAAAGATCTTCATTCAAAAATTGGAAGAAGGATCCAACAGAAGAAAATAGGATAAAGCATAAACATTGGCAAGTTAAATGTAAGACATTGATAATAGGGATGTGAATCGTTTTAGGACGATTAAAATTATCGTCCGATAATTTTAATATCGTCTTAAACCGTTATGGAACACAATACAATACAGATTCTAACGATTTATCGTTATAAATCGTTAGAATCGTGAGCCGGCACACTAAAACCCCCTAAAACCCACCCCCGACCCTTTAAATTAAATCCCCCACCCTCCCGAACCCCCCCCCAAATAACTTAAATAACCTGCGGGTCCAGCGGCGGTCCGGAACGGCAGCGGTCCGGAACGGGCTCCTGCTCCTGCATCTTGTCGTCTTCGGCCGGCGCCATTTTCCAAAATGGCGCCGAAAATGGCGGCGGCCATAGACGAAAAAGATTGGACGGCAGGAGGTCCTTCCGGACCCCCGCTGGACTTTTGGCAAGTCTCGTGGGGGTCAGGAGGCCCCCCACAAGCTGGCCAAAAGTTCCTGGAGGTCCAGCGGGGGTCAGGGAGCGATTTCCCGCCGCGAATCGTTTTCGTACGGAAAATGGCGCCGGCAGGAGATCGACTGCAGGAGGTCGTTCAGCGAGGCGCCGGAACCCTCGCTGAACGACCTCCTGCAGTCGATCTCCTGCCGGCGCCATTTTCCTTCCCCTCCCTTCCCCTACCTAACCCACCCGCCCGGCCCTGTCTAAACCCCCCCCTTACCTTTGTCGGGGGATTTACGCCTCCCGGAGGGAGGCGTAAATCCCCACGCATCAGCGGGCCTCCTGCGCGCCGGGACGCGACCTGGGGGCGGGTCCGGAGGGCGCGGCCACGCCCCCGGGCCGTAGCCACACCCCCGGGCCCGCCCCCTTAACGCTCCCGACACGCCCCGAAAACGCCACGCGGTTCGGGCCCGCCCCCGACACGCCCCCCCGACACGCCCCCTCCGAAAACCCCGGGACTTACGCGAGTCCCGGGGCTCTGCGCGCGCCGGTAGGCCTATGTAAAATAGGCTTACCGGCGCGCAGGGCCCTGCTCGCGTAAATCCGCCCGGTTTTGGGCGGATTTACGCGAGCAGGGCTCTGAAAATCCGCCCCTTAGAGAATAGCCACTGCCATTAGCAATGGTTACATGGAATAGACTTAGTTTTTGGGTACTTGCCAGGTTCTTATGGCCTGGATTGGCCACTGTTGGAAACAGGATGCTGGGCTTGATGGACCCTTGGTCTGACCCAGTATGGCATTTTCTTATGTTCTTATGTTCTTATGTTCTTAACTGAATCACCAACCCTTCTGTCCTGGACAGTAGCCCTTGGAGACACAGGATCATTTCCTGCCACACCAGGTTGATGGCCTCCAACCAGAAGACCTTCCTTTTCCAAGGCAGCGCCAGGGCTGCAAGACTAGAGTCGGAGCTTGGCTACTATGTCCCTAAAGGACTCATCTATATACCTCTCCATCTGCCTTGGATCTTCCAGGACTGCCACTCTAGCCTCCAGAGATCGGATTCATTCTCTGAGATGCAGGAGCTTTTTGCACCAGGTGCGGACATACAACCTCTCACCAGCAGGTAAAAAATCATACATGTTATACTCGATGCAAATGACTGGAAAGCCCCCCCTCTTGCTGCTGGACTGCTTCATTTATCTTAATTTTGTTTAGTTCCTAGTTGTTTAGGTTGCTGTAGGAGTAGGGATGCATACGATTTGAATTAGTATATTCACTATTTATCTGGTAGTGACCTACAAGGGGATGGTTAAACTCTTTATAAGACCTGGGGCAGTCCTGTGTTTGTTAAAAAGCTGATTTTTTTTTTTAATTTATGTGAAAGTGTCTCCTACTCATAAATCAAAGATGACCTAGGAGTGCGTGGGAGGGAGGGAAATCAAAACACCCAAACTCCTGGCTTCTTCCTGCCTTCCGACTAGCTATTTAATACAGACACACAAACTCCTGGCCTCTGCCTGCTTTCTAACTAGCTATTTAATACAGACACACAAAACACTGAAGAATATGCCCCAATACTTCTCCCCAAAACTTTTTAAGTTCTAAAATTTTCCAAAGCAGTACTTACCAATTTTCTTCAGCCAACAACAAGGTGATCCTCTCCTCTCAGTGCTCCCACAAGATCTAATATGATGCTACCAATCAACTTACAAGAAATGTACTTAATTTGTTCTGTTTGTGCAAAACATATAAATCACTTGCTCTCACTCCTTTTTCTGGTACTAACCTGTATTTTTCTCTCTTATCTTCAAAAATTAATTACCTGAAATATCTACTATGGTATTACTAATCTCATGAAACCTTACTTGATTCCACAGTAATTAAATTTATCTAAAATACTTCCTTGCTATACTCTGCCAACTAATGTCCACCCCCCTAACTACTGGATTATTCTATAAAGTTAGAAGTGAAGGTAGGGGTGGGGAAGGAGTTGGGGTGGGGAAGGGTGCTCCATCTTTCTATTTTTCCTTTCTAAAACTAAGTAAAAAGAATGCCTATGAAAGAAAAAAAGAAATGCAAAAAATACCTTTTTCAAAAATTAAAAGAAAAAAAGTTATTAATAAAAATCCCCCCCCCCCTTCAAAGTAAGGTCTCTGCAGTTGACTTCAGCTAGAAAAACTTACCTGTTGTAGTTTCGCTCCTCGAATAAAGGAAGATTAATTCTTAGCTGTGGTGTCTTATATGAAGAGTTCAGATCCTTATCCAATTAACACAAGCAATGAGCTCCTTTCAACTCCCAAGATTCAAAGAAAGAATTGTCTCTTTGAACTACTAAATCTAAAGGCAGTAAGAAAAAGACACTAGAGGAAGGCAATCCCCTCCCTTCTACTCTTCCTTTCTAAAACTAAGTAGAAAGAATGCTTAAGAAACAAACAAACAAAAAAAAAGCAATGCAAAAAATCCCTTTTTCAAAAAGTAAGAGAAAAAAAGCTATTAATAAAAATTATCTCCCTTCAAAGTAAGGTCTCTGCAGTTGAATTCAGCCAGAAAAAAAACCTACCTATTGTAGTTTTCTCCTCCATTAAAGGAAGATTCGTTTTTAGCTTTGGTCACCTATATGCAGAGTTTAGATCCTGATCCAATTAACACTGGCAATGAGCTACTTTCAACTCCCAAACGTCAAAGGCATCCAAAGGCAGAAACAAAAAGACACTAGAGCAAGGAAACCCCTCTCCTCTATTCTTCCTTTCTAAAACTAAGTAGAAAAAATGCCTAAGAAACAAAATAAAAAAAAGCAATGCACAAATCCCTTTTTCAAAAATTTAAAGAACAAAAAATTATTAATACAAATTATTTCCCTTCAAAGTAAGGTTTCTGCAATTGAAGTCAGCCAGAAAAACATACCTATTGTAGTTTAGCTGCTCCAATAAAGTCCATCATCTCTAAACATCAGCTTCAGAGCCTCCCAACTTCTTGTTCCAGTTGCAGGTTCGCCCAAACTCCTCCTCTCCTCCAGGGCAAGAGAAATTTCCATTGCAGGGGAGCTTCATTGCTTTGTTGTCCTTGCTTCCTCTTCCAATGGTGGCTCACCAGAAGTAAGTGATATCTAGGCTCCCCAGTGCATAATCGCGCCAGAGACAGAAGGAGACCCAGCATCAGAGGGGAACACCCGGGTTCTTCCTTTCTTCTTGGCAATCACATAAGAATGAGAGATATGTAAGATGAAATAAAAATGAGCCCAGAGCTAGTCAGGGTGCAACTGACATCATATTCCGCCCCCAGAATCTTATCTTTCTCAGTATTCTCACTTCTCTCTAAACATATTCCCCTATGCTTTTAATAACTCTTTAAAGCTTTACAAACAAACACAGATGCTATATTCAGCCTACAATTTACTTGTATATTCAGGCAGCATAATCCTTAGCTTATAGCCTGATGAAAGAAACAACTTTTGTAAGCTTGTTGCAATTGTATTTAATTAATTTCATAAAAGAATATTGTCTTAAATTTGTTTTATTTCTATTATTTATAAATAAAACATTTTTTAAATAGCCACATCTAGCTGTACGTTAGGCCCCCAATTTACTTTTATATTTATTTATTTATTTATTTATTTATTTATTTATTTAATTAATTTGATTTATATTCTGCCTTTCAGACACTTCAAAGCAGATTACATTCAGGTACTATAGGTTATTTTAAAAACAAAGTACTATATTTTATGACCCTGCTACCATGCAATGCAATCTGTCAATCCGTCAGTTTGGGATGACTTAATGTACCATGTCAGTGTAACTCCCCAGAGCTGAACTAACATTCCTGCTAAAGCCTTGCTTCATCTGTCTGGAAGGATTAAAGAGAAAAAAGGTATTTGAAATCTTCAGAGATTTTAGTGCTACATCTGCAATGCAGGAGTACTAGAGGAATCTGAAGTCTAATAATGGAAAATTTGAAGGTACGTGATTTTATTTTCTAGCTCAGGTCTTCTACCCCATGAGTTAGTTAGGGCTGGAATGCAGTGGAGTAACTTTCACATCGCGATCTAATATATATACCTGGGAACTATCTGGCTTTCTCCCATAGATTCAGGAAATTTGTATCAATTGCCAGGTCTCAGGGGAAACACTAAAAAGTTCCAGGCTTCTTTGTTTACTGCTCTAGCCACTATGCTTCAGTAAGCCTGCAGGTAGAGGAGGAATAAGCCTGGAGCACACAATGGTATACAGTATGTGAGGAGAAACTGCAGCTATTGTTACAGGACTTGGGTTGCAGCTAAGGGTAGACTATGAGTGTGAGCTGTATCTTAGAAAGAGATAGCAAGGAGAGTGCTGGGTAATGGATGGAGGAAGGGAAAGAATTCTGGGGTCACCCCTGGACGGGGGAAAAGTGGTGGTGGTGGTGACAGAGAGAGAGCGTGTGAATTAACATAGAAGTGCTGGAACAGAAAAAGTGATGAGATGACAGTGAAAGGTGGTAGGCCAAGGAGTAATCAAAGGAAATATTTCTTTATAGAATGGGTGGTGGATACATGGATGAAACAGGCTCCTCATGGAGATGGTGGAAAAAAGGACAGTATATAAATTCAAGAAAGCATGGAATAAGTACAGAGAATCTCTGAGTGTTAGGGATTGTATAGCTGATCAGTTGGTTTGGATGGACATACTAGAAAGGCCGACAGGTTTCTATGATATACATTATTCCTTTCTCTTAACTTTCCCCCACCCTCCACCTTCTAATCAACAGCAATCTTAGAGTAACTGCAACTCAAAACTTGCCAAGTATGCTAATATATACATATATTTCCTTTTTGCATTGTTCTTACTCATGAATAGTTCACACTATTTGGAAGGGTGAAAAAGACCTAGATGTAAACAAAATTCAAGTACCTGCCTGGAAAACTCTGAAATCTACTAGGGATGGGCATTTGTTTGAAATAAAAGGTAAAATATAGCAAATGAATGAGGAACTTCGGGACATGCTCCATTCATCTATTATAGCTTATCTGGATGACGTCTTAATCTTTTCTAAGGACATTGCCATGCACCGTCAACATGTAAAGCAAATATTGCAGCAACTAAGAGACAATCGTCTAGTCGCTAAATTAGAAAAATGCTTGTTTGAGCAAGAGTCACTACCTTTCTTGGGGTATATCGTCTCTTCAATGAGATTTCAAATGGATCCAGACAAGGTATCTGCCATTAGGGATTGGCCTCAACCTGTAGGGGTCAAAGCCCTCCAACGATTCCTTGGGTTTTCAGATTTCTACAGACAATTTATACCGAACTATTCACAAAAGGTGGCTCCCCTTATGGCCCTTACCAAGAAGGGAGCTAATGCTAAAGAGTGGCCCTTTACGGCTCGTCAAGCTTTTGAAGATTTAAAGGATGCCTTCCTACTTGACATTTGCCTACATCATCCAGACCCCCAACAACCCTTCATTGTGGAGGTGGATGCAAACATAGCAGTTGGAGCCGTTCTTAGCCAAATCTCCGACAAGGGGAGATTACTTCCCTGTTCTTACTTCTCTCGAAAATTCTCTGCTGCAGAAAAAAACTATGGTATTGGCGACAAGGAACTCCTAGCCATCAAGCTGGCATTCGAAGAGTGGTGCCAATGGCTGGAGGGCGCCCAGCATCCCATTGTGGTATACACAGATCACAAGAACTTAAGAGTTTTTGTGCCGTGCATAGCATCTAAACCCAAGACAGGCTCGCTGGTCCTTGTTCTTTAGTCACTTCCACTTCTCATTACGCTACAGGCCAGCATCTAAGAATATACATGTGGATGCCTTATCTCGCACCACTGAAACCAACGAATCATCCAGTCCACCCCAATACATCTTGGATCCTGCAAAGGTTATTGTGGCGGCTATAGAAGTAGCTCCTCTGGGTAAGACAGTAGTCCCAGCTCGCTTAAGAAAGAAAGTTCTCTTGTGGGCCCATGATTCACTTACTGCTGGACATCCTGGTAGAGCTCGAACTTTGGAACTTCTCGCCCAGTATTACTGATGGCCTCACGTTGCACGGGATGTCTGGATGTACATCAGTTCCTGTTCTACTTGTGCCAAACAAAAGCCTTTGCCAGGTCGCCCTTGGGGTCTTCTCCAGCCACTACCCATTCCTACTGAACTGTGGACCCATCTCTCCACGGATTTTATAGTGGACCTGCCCCATCTGAAGGAAAGATGGTCATCTGGGTTACCGTTGCCCACTTTGTCCCTTTGCACAAGCTCCTGTCTGCAACTGAGTTGGCCCAACTCTTTACTCAACATATTTTTCGCACTCATGGACTGCCCCTTCAAATTACATCTGACAGAGATCCACAGTTTACAGCACGATACTGGAGGGATATTTGTAAGAAGTTCAGGGTTCTGTTATGGTTATGAGATGTTGGAATGGATTCTTGGGTACTGCGGTGATGGCCACTCCCACGGGGAGCAGCCCCATGAGGAACCACAGTACTAGGCTAGACTCTTTACACGCAGACACAGAGAAGTTTGTATTTATTGTACAGCTTGATGGTACTGCCCGGGGAGTGGACAGCATGGAGGTAACCCAGTGAAGTAGTCCAGGGGGGTCCTCAGCAGAGGAGAGCAGTCTCACACTCAAGTAGGTGATAGGCAGCGCGGCGTAGCAGTGCCAGGTCACGGATGTAGGCAAGGAGCGCTGAAGCTGGAGAGGAGACAGACTGAGAGGGTTTGTACTCACTGAAGCAGAAGCTGTATAGTAGATGGTCCAGGCAGGCAGAACTTGTTCAGTGGCAGGCACCAGATTAGGGAGAGCAGGCCCTCAAGGAGCGAGTACCCGGTATCCCAGGATAGGTACCTGAAATAGAGCAGAAGGGCGCCCGAGGAGCAGGTACCCAGGTTAGGAGAATTACCCTGAAGGGCAGAGAGAGCTTCCTGCAGTGGCTAGGAAGCAGCAGAGAAGCTTAGACAGGAGGCATTCCAATCCTTGCTAACTCAGTTTGTTAGCAAATGAAGGGCAGGCTAAATACCAGGATGTGATGATGTCACTCGGAGGGGACGCCCCAGAGGTTCCCGCCATGACGTGGATATAGACGTGGGTAGCGTGCGTGCACCCTAGGAGGCCCTCAGGAAAATCATGGCGAACACCATCTCCGTTGCCGATCTGGGGACACCGGAGAGAGCGGCATGAAGACGCGGCAGCAGCCATCTTCCCAAGGCTTGAGGATAGAGAAGAAAGAAAGGTGAGGCACAGAGGTCGAAGCCGACTGAGACCGGACGCAACAGGTTCTCCTAGATTTCACCTCTGCATTCTATCCCCAAAGCAATGGACAAGTGGAGTGAACCAATCGCTCTCTGAAAACTTTCTTCTGAGCCTTTGTAGGAGACAAGCAAGATAACTGGGTCTCTATATTACCGTGGGCAGAATTTTCATATAATCACGTCCATTCAGCCACAGGGAAGGCTCCTTTTCAGCTCGTCTATAGTAAACAACCCAAACCACCCTTACCTCTTTCTTTGTCGGTGCCATCCTCTGCTGCCCAAATGTCTGCTCAACAGCTTCATTCCCTCTGGGAGTCTACACAACTCAAACTACAGCAAATGGCAGCCATCGCTAAGAAGAATGCTGATAGACATCGCCGTCCAGCTCCTGTGTTTCACCCTGGAGACAAAGTGTGGTTAAGCACAAAGAATATCCATCTTCGCATCCCTTCTATGCGACTGGCACCCAAATTCATTTGTCTGTTTCTGAGAGGATTGGTGCAGTTTCCTACCGTCTATGTCTTCCCAGCACATTAAGGATTTATAATGTATTTCACGTATCTCTGCTCAAACCCTTGGTTCTCTCAAGATTCCATCAAAACCTCCTAATCCTTCTGAAGCAGCTGCCGAAGATGACACCATCTATCAAGTACGGGAGGTCTTGGATGTATGCTTCCATCATCGTGGGTGGGAATATTTGTTATCCTGGGAAGGATGTGGTCTTGAGGACAACACGTGGGAACCTGCTGTCAACATCTTGGACAAATCCCTCCTTCATCAATTTCATCAGGACCATCCGAACAAATCCAGACCCCTGAGGAGGGGGCGTAAGAGGGGGATACGTTACAAATCCCAGCCGTGAGACTCCACGGCCAGGCTCTCCCCTTGTCTCTGCCAACTCCGGGCTGATCGTGGCATTTTCCCGCTCCTCGCTGGCCCA